>NW_012267266.1:8460853-8781094 GCF_000151885.1 Dipodomys ordii
TCGCGGTGCAGGGCCGCGGCGGGTCCTGCGCCACAGGCCCGCGGCCCCCTCCCTCGGAAAATCTTCCGTTGCGTCGCGCTCGCTGCGCCCGTCGCCTTCGCCTTTTCCTCCCCCGGATCGTCCCCGAGGCTCGAGGCCGGTGTGCGCGGCCTGTCCCGAGTCACGGCGGAGGTGCCTCCCCCCGCTGCTAGCTAGCTAGCTAGCCCCGGCCGCCGGTGCAGCTTCCCCAGGAGCCATGGCAGGTCAGGGCCAGCCTCGGGTGGTAGTGGGCACCTTCCCCTCCGGCCGCCCTGGGAACGCTCGGTTGGATCGTCTTTTTGCTCACATTCAAAATGGTGAGTTTGAAGCCTCTCGGATCAACTTGATGAAAAGGGGAGGAGGTAAACAGTGGATCCTGGGAGGAAGAATCATCTGGGAGGTCTCCCCCCCCACACCCATCCCCCGCCCCCACGCTCTAGGCACCGAAAAAAGACAATTTTACAGCTGCTTAGACACCGCTCCTGAGTCGGCTTGTTCAGAGAAGTTGATGATGGCTTTCTCCAAGGCTTAATATTTTCTTTGAATCACATGGGGCTACATTTTTTTTTTCAAAATGGCAGTCACCTTTGCTGAAGAATACCGATCATTGGAAGATGATGTAAATAAACCTGAAAATAGCAATAAACGTCTGAGCTGCTTTTTTTCTCCCCCTTCCATTTTGTAGTCGTCTTCTGGAATTCGCCCTGTTTTCGTGTGAAGTAACTTTAAAAAAAAATTACGGACATGTACGCTGGAAGTAAAACTCAACAATATACATAATCATTAAGTATACCGTGAATATTTCTTCATGCACTCCTCTATCTACAATGAACAATTTAGTATTTCTTTTTCAGAGTCCTTTAAGAAGTGAGCTTTAAGCACGTAAAACATAGGTAAAGTTTGTTTTCAGGAGAAAGTATATGAAGCTCATTTGTATAGCACTTGCTTTTTTGATTTAACTCTATATCCTTGGACGTTTTCCTTATTTTATGTACTTAATTTATGTACTAATACTTTTAAAAGACTGTAAGTGCTGTTTCATCAGGTTGAATGCACAATATGTAACCATTCCCCGTTGAAAGACACTTAAATTTATTAGTTTGCTTTTTATAACTAATACTATATATTAAAGACTTATTTTATTGATGGATGTTTAATTATAAACTTTAAATACTTGATTTTAAAACTTTAGACAGTGTAAGTGTAACTAGCTCTCACTTTCATCCCATCAACTACTGTTTATTCAGTAAACTTTCTGTTTGCATGATAATTTCAGAAGTATAGATTCCTAGAAGTAGAATTGCCCAGGTAAAGACTGTATTTTTCTCTCCTTTTTATTCCTTTTAAGATATTCTGGATTAATTTGATATTTCTTCTAGCTTTTGATTCAAGCTAAAAGTCCCCTAGTTATTTTCAGTGAGACTCTATTAAAAGTACTTAGGCTAATTTGGAGAAAACTGATGTTTATGAGTCATCTCCCCCAACCATTTAGCTGATATATGGTTTGATTACTGTCATGGGTAAAAACAACATTTCTCTTCCTCATTTCATTCTCATATTCACATACATTTTTCTAGCCATAGAAGAGCTATCAGGTTTTCTGTTTATGTGTTTAATTTGTGAAAATACTCAGTTTTATTGTTTTAATTTTTTATAATATTTTCCTTGTTGCTTTGCCCACTATGTACCATATAATTTTTATGACTAATAGTAGTAGCAGCTAAAATCATGGTAAAACTAGTAGATACAAACGTGTTTCCTGAAACTTTCTGATACATAGCTATTATTAAATTCAAACATTTCCTTCTATTTTTAGTTTTCTAAGGTGATTTTATTGTCTTCATGTTTGTAAACATTTTAGAAGCCATAAATAGGAAGTTAGTTTTTATAGTTTTCTTTCTGTTTTTATTTTTTTGCATCTTTTGGAGTGGTTACATATGGGTATTGCCACTATTTCTTGCTAAATAATTTCTTTAAAAAATCAGCTTTTTTGAGGCTTAGATACAATATAATAAAATGTGTTTATTTAAAATATTGTTTGTTTTGACAAATGTGTACTCCTGTATCACTATTATCATGAGAGTCAATTATTTACAGTTAAGAGAATATTTTCATCGCTTTGAACAGTTCCTTCTGCCCTTTTGCAGTCAATCACTTTCACTCTGAGCCATTTATCTGGCTTTTTCTCATTCTAAATTAGTTTCCTTTTCCTTTTTAGAGTATCATATAAATGAAATTATGTAAATATGTTCTTTTTGTATGGATTTTCCTAGCATGATGTTTTTAAGGATCATGATTTTGTGTTTCAATTGGCAAGCCTCTTTTTACTATAGTGATAGTTGGTTTGCCTTAATTTATTGACCATTTCACCTATTTAAGGATATTTGGATTTTTTCCAGTTTGAAGCTGTTATTAATAAAGCTGTTGTGAACATTCATTTATTTTGAGTTCTTTTCTTGGTAAATAACTATAAATGGGATTTGTGGGATTGCATGATAAATGATAAATTAACCATTTAAGAAACTACTAGACTGTTTTGCACATGGGTTGTCCCAGTTTACATGTCCTCTAGCTTCCTTTGACACTTCTAGTTGCTCTACATCCTCATTAACATTTGGTTATTTTACTCTTTTAAATTTTTGCTCTTTCAGTGGGCCCACAGTAGTAGCTCCCTGATTTTAAGTAGCATCTACCTGTTGACTATTGATGCTGTGAATTTGCTTATGTCTTCATGAAGTTTCTTTTTGGATTTTTCACTCAGTAAAAAAAAAAAAAAGGTCTTAAGGTTTTAAGCATTTTGCATTTATATTCTATCTATCAATCTATCTATCTATCTGTTAGTACTGGGGATTGGACTCAGGACATACCCTTGTTATGTAGGTAATCTATTCCAAAGAGCCATTCTACAAGTTTTTTGTATTGTGTGTGTGTGTGTGTGTGATAGTGTCTAGCTTTTTTGTGTAGGCCAGCCTGGATTATGGTCCTGCTGTTGTGTACTTGTGACCTGCCCATTGCAGAGTTACACAGATCTCCTAATTTCTACAAATTTTGTAGTTTGGCTTTCATCTTAGCCATTTTGAGTTTGTTTTGTATATGGTATATAGTAAAAATCCAGGGTGTTTTGTTCTAGCTCCATTTGTTGGGAATACTTTCCTTTACCCATTGAATTAGCTTTGTTGAAAATTAGTTGACCATATGTGTGCATCTATTTCTGGTCTATCCTTTCATTTTTACACCTGTCATTTTGCCAGTTCTATATTGTCATTATTTCTTTCTTTATAGTAAATCTTGAGATCAAGAGATGAATGCTTGAACTACCTTCTTTTGAAAAATTATTTTGGGTGTTTATTTTTCTTTAATTTTTAGAGGTATCTTAATTTTTGTCTACTAAATATCACTTTTTTATTTGCTTTATAATGTAGTTTCAGTGTACAGGTACAATTCATAACTGAATATTTTTATAATTTTGATGCTATAATTTATTTCAGTTTTCACTTGTTCACCGCTAGTCTGTACACACACACACACATATTCTTTTTGATATTGGTCTTTTGTAATCTTACTAAATTCAATTATTAATGCTAGTTCCTTTTTTTGACAGGTTCTTTGCAATTTTCCTAGTCACATCTGTGAATTGTTTTATTTTTTTCTTTTCAAATTTGCATATTATCCTTTAATTTCCTACTGCATTGGAAAGACCTCCAATCTGAGATGCTATAGGATTTGTTAAAGTCAATATCCTTGTCTTAAATCTTGATTTTAAGAAGAAAACTGGGTTTTTCATTATTAAAAGTTATTCAAAAATTGAACTTGAAATCTATTCCCCAGTGATAGTGCATTTGGTATGAGTTGGGTCTTTAGAGGACTCTACCTTCCTTCAGTGGGTTAGTGTCCTTTATATTTACTTTTTGCCTGTACTAGGGCTTGAACTCAAAGTCCTCCTGTTTTCATTTAGTCTTTTTTCTCATGCTTGACCCTCTTACCAGTTGAGATAAGCTTCCAGCTTTTTGCTGGTTATTTGAAGATAACAGTCTTTCAGACTCGTCTGCTGAGGCTAATGCAGAACCCTGATCCTCAGATTTCAGCCTTCTGAGTAGCTAGGATAATAGATGTGAGCCAACTGAAGATGGCTAGGATTGATGCCCCTTAAAAACAAAGAAACAGTCCCCAGAAAACTCCCTTTCTTTGTGTGAAAACACAGTGAAAAGATTACTGTTTAAACAAGAAAACAACCTCTTAGCCTATAACTGTGAGAAATAAATACCTGCTATATAAATCACTCTGTCCAATAGACTTCATTACAACATTCTTAATGAGAAAAGGGAAGTGGCCATTTATCTTTTAAGGAGATTACATTTAGGATTGTTGTATACTCTTGATAATAAATGCATTAGATGACTAGGAAGTTTTAGTCCTGGGTAGATGTTGAATTTGGTCACTGTTCTAGCTTATTTAGTTAGATGACCATTTAATTTATTTTCAGCCGGCTGTTAATACGAGAAATTGCATTAATTTTCAAATGTGAGTCACCTTGCATTCTTGTTAAAGCTTATTTGGTAATAGTTCCCATTTTCCTAAGTTGGTAAATTACATTTACTAATGTTTTTGTGAGGAAAGCAGGCGGGCTTGACTGGTATGCATATATATATATATATATATATATATATATGCATGTGTCTTCTCATGTGTCTTTATTGGGTTGAAGTTTATTATTTATCAACTTGCACTTTCTATTTTTTTTTATAATATAGACTCTGCATATGAAAGAAAATGTGACTTTGTCTTTCTGAGCCTGTATTTCACTTAACATTAGATCTGACTGTAGTGTCTTAAGCCATTTATAATTAATATAATTATCAGTGTGACCGGAATTAAAATCCACCTTAGTAATTGTTTTATCTGCTGTGTGTGTGTGGGGGGGGTTGGTTTTGTTTAAGATGGAGTTTCCTTATCTCTCCCAGTTGGCCTTAATATTCTGAGCTCAGGTGATCCTCTTGCTTCAGTTTCTGAGTAACTGGGATTGTAGGCTTGTTTCCACATCTGGGTTAAAACCTTTTGTTTTGGCATCAAACCTAGAACTTGAGATGGTAGGTAATTGCCACTGAACTATATCTCACCCTTCTGTTCTCAGCCCTTTACTTGGTTTATCTTTAGTAGTTGATAATAATTTCTACTTATATTATCTATCTTTTCTTTAAAAAGTTTAATTGATGTTTCTGACTCATACATAGAATCTTAATCACAGACTATATTCAACTAATACCATTCCACTTTTTTATATAGAGTCAGTTCTCCAACAGTGTATTTTCAATTTCTCCTCACTACTCTTTGTGTTACTACTGCTCCACATTTTATTTTTTATATATGGTATAAATCCATAATACCTTGGAGTAGTTGCCTATTGGTATCCATGGAGATTTCTCCCAAGACTGCTTGTGAATATGAACATATATTGGAAGTTCATATATCTGAAAAGGTAGAATATTCACCTACAATCTATCCACATCTTCCTTTATGCTTTAAATGGTTTCTAAGTTAATTAAAGTATAAATTCCATATAAATAATTATCTTGTATTATTTATTTTGATAATATTTTCAATCCAAGGTTGAGTACATGGATAAAGACCCAGTGATGAAGGAATATGGATTTTTAGACCTACACTCTCCAATGTGGTAGTTACGAGTCGGTGTAGCTGTTTGAATTTTAATATATTTACTTAAAATTTATTTTTTCTGTTGCATTATCCACTTTGCAATTGTTTGTCCTTTGACTTGAAGCGCCCCCTTTCACATTTCCTGCAGCTCAGATCTGCTGATGAGAAAATTTCTCAGATTGCCCATGAAATACTTTGAGTCATTGCCCATGAAATACTTTGAGTTGTTCTTTTGAAAGATATTTGCTGCATGTAGCATTTTTCATAATTTTTTTCCCTCATATAAAAGATAATGCCAGTTTTTAGTGTCTGTCTTGTTTTGCTCCAAACCTTGAACACAATGTAGCACAATGATTGCTTCCCCTTTTCATGTAATGTTAGCTTTTTTTTTTTTTCTTCTGCAGGGGAGAAGGATTTAGTTAGAATTTCACTCCTTTCCTTCATTGATAGTTACTCTATTGACATCATTGAAAGATGGCCTTTTGCCTCTCAGCCTTTTTTCTCAGTCTGTGTGAGCTTTTAATAGAGAACTAAGGAAAAGACGTGTGAATAAGCCCCAACTTTCTACATTTCTGCAACTCTCAGATTTCTGTTCTTGTTTCTAGTTTATACTTTAGCAATTCCTGGGGCTTGAACTCAGGGCCCTATGTGCTGTCTGAGAGTTATGAGCTCAAGGCTATCATTCTTGCAGTTGAGCCACAGTTCCACTTCTTTTTTTGGTGGTATATTAGAGAGAAGCGCCGTCTCACTGACATTCCTGCTTGGGTTGGCTTCAATTTGCCATCCTCAGATCACAGCCTCCTGAGTAGTAGAATTACAGGAATGTACTACCAGCACCTGGCCAGCTGATATTTCTTAGCCATTTGTGTGCTTTGATAACTTTTACTCTTATTTTTCACAAGTGAACCAGTCTTTCTGTTGTTGAAGAGACAGGCCAGTTTTTCTTGTTTCAGACTAGATAGTTTGATGGCTTTAAGAAATGGGATTTTAATCATCCAGAATTTCTTATTGGGAATACTTTTCTACATTCTATACACTAGTTGAACTCTTACTGAGTTTTTTTTTTCTGTATGTGTGTTTGAACGCGCGTGTGTAGATATACATATATATACATATATATATATATATACATACATACATATACTTTTTAGTAGTACTAAGGTTTGAACTCAAGACTAGACCTTGTGCTTGCAAGGTATTCTGCTACTAAACACACACACACACACACACACCTTTTTTGCTTTAGTTACTTTTCACATTTGTGGTCCAGAGCTGGCTTCAGACTGTGACACTCCTAACTATAGCTGGAATTTCAAGCATGCACCACCATACCTAACTTGCTTGTTGAAGCAGGGAAGGGTCTCTCACTCTTTTTGTCTAGACTAGCTTCAAACTGCCATCATCCCAGTTTCTGCTAAAAAGTTGCTGATATCCCATCTCAACAAATAAAAGGTAGTCATGGTGATTCACAGATATGTGGGAAGCATAAATAGAATATCAGCACAGGCATCATGGCATAAATGTTAGACCCTTTTTAAAAAAATGACTAAAGCAAAAATTGCCAAAGTTTCAAGTTCTGAATTTAAACCCCATTACCACACACAGGAAGGAGGGAAGGGAAGAGAAGGGAAGGAAGGAAGGAAGAGAAGGGAAGGAAGGAAGAGAAGGGAAGGAAGGAAGGAAAAGAAAGGCAAGGAAATAGAGAAAGGGAGGGAGAGGGAAAGGAAGGAAGAAAGATCATAGCATCCAAAGTTAACATAACTGAGAGGAAAGGTCTGCATTCATAGTTAGGGATTTTAAAAGTAAACATCTAAAGGACTGAAACAAAGAAAGATATTTGCAAAGGAATAGAAAGTTTGAATGACAGAGTTTAAGCAACTTCAATTATATGACTTTTACATGACATCCTATCTAACAACTGAAAACCACATTTGAAAGTGTACTGGCAAATATTCTGATCTGGAAGTGGAACTGTAGCTCAAGTGGTAGAGTGATAGCCTTGAACAAAAAAGCTCAGGGATAGCACCCAGGCCCTGAGTTCAAGCCCCAGGACCAACAAACACCCAAAACACTAAAGCAATAAAACAAAAATTCAAAGCCATAAAAATATCTCATTTTATGAGGGTTCACAGGATTTGAATTATATAGCTTACATTTTATAACCATTATGAAGTTAAACTCTAGCTTAGTGAGAAAAATAATTAGAAAGGCTCCAAAAAACTTGTAGATTGGATAAAAAGACTTACTATGGAAATTAGAAGACATTTTCTGAAAAATGAAAATATTAAATGGTAGAATTTATGGAGTGCAATTAAAATGATGCAGAGAAGTGATTTTAAAGTGTTTTGAATAAATTAGTAATAGTTGGGGAGGAGCAGAGGAAAGGCTCAAGTGGTAGAGCATTTGACCAGCAAATATAAGATCTTACCCTATTATTAAAAAAAAAAAAAAGATCTGGAAGTTAGTAGTGTCAAGTTCTTGAATGAACAACAAATTAACTCCCCCAAAATGGAGAAAGAACTAAACAGTGGTAGTATAAAAAATAGAAGGTAGTGGAATAAGATTTTTCATAGTTTATTGAGATTTCTATAAAATGAAGGTTAAGGAAAAATGAAGTAAACAAATGACTAAAAATAAAAATAAATGAGCAATCATTACAGATCCTACTGGTACTAATAAGAAAATTCAATAATTTTACTCTGACAACTTAAATGAAAACCTTTCTAAAATGAAAACCCCCAAGCTCAA
The DNA here is from genome assembly GCF_000151885.1 of Dipodomys ordii. Classification (NCBI taxonomy): domain Eukaryota; kingdom Metazoa; phylum Chordata; class Mammalia; order Rodentia; family Heteromyidae; genus Dipodomys; species Dipodomys ordii. Next base: position 8,469,275 of record NW_012267266.1, read on the forward strand.
AATAGTGTCACTGAAAAATCTTATGCTAATTTAAGATTTAATGGCAAATTCACACACAGATTCTCTCAGAGAATTAAAAAAAAATCGTCAGTATTTCTCAAGAAACCTGGCCAGGCTCCAGTGGCTCACGCCTATAATCCTAGCTACTCAGGAGACTTTGATTTGAGTATTGCTGTTCCAAGCCATTCAGAGCAGGAAACTCCTTGAGTCTCAAGTTAAGCACAAAAAGCTGGAAATAGAGCTGTGGTTCAAAGTGGAAGAGCATTAGCCTTGAGCAAAAAGAGCTCAGAGATACTGCCCAGGCTCTGAGATCAAGCCCCATGACAGTTACATGGCATACATGTAAGAACCTATTGGAAAAATAGCAAAAACAATAATGGCAGAGGGCTCAAAACAGAGCAAACTGCCTGTCAAGATTGAAGCCTTAAGTTGAAACCTCAGTGCCTTTAAAAGGAAAATATATGAGAGTACCTCCTTTATGATCTTGGGATAGACAAGACACAAAATATGTATACTACATAAAGTTCAGAATTTGTCTTTGAAAACATTAAAAGGACAAGGCTCTCCATGGTTGAATGTTCACAAAAAAATCTTATTGATGATTTGCATTGAAAAAAATACAAGTAACTTTTATAAGTCACAGTGAAAAGATAACCCCATTTTTATTTTATTTTATTTTTTTGTACTGGTCCTGGGGCTTAAACTCTGGGCCTGGGCACTGTCCCTGATTTTGTTGCTCAAGGCTAGTATTCTACTGCTTGAACCATAGCTCTGCTTCCAGATTTTTGGTAGTTAATTGGAGATAAGAGTCTCATAGAGGGGTGGGGGAGTGGGGAGTGGTAAGCAGGAGAAAATGAAAGTCCCACTGACTTTCTGCCTAGGTTGGCTTCAAACCAGAAGCCTCAGATCTCAGCCTTGTGAATAGCTAGGATTACAAGTGTGAGCCACCAGTATTTAGCTTCTTTTTGTTTGTTTGTTTGTTTGTTTGAATGTACAGAAAGATGTGAGTTCTTCATGAATGAAGTCATCTAGGAAATGTAATAATAAGCTGTGCTTATTATTTCAGAATGTCTGAGATTAGAAAGTGACAGTATCATGTTTACTATAGATATAAGAAAACCAACCTATTTCTGTTATGTTGATGGTGGGAAAAACTAATATCTGTTAAATGTTCAAAAGTTGGCACTTCAAATGAGTAGTTCAGCTTTGTATATACCTATGAAAGGTGAAAATAAACTTACGTTTATAGCAACATGAATTAATCCCAGAAATGTATTAAGTGATAGTAGACAGACCCAAATGAGTTTATACTGAATGATTCCACTTATAGGAAGTTTAGGACAGAAGGAATTAATCTGAACTGATGGAAGGCAGAAAGTGACTTCAGTAGCTAGGAGTTAATGACCTAGAAGGTGCTTGAGAGAGCCTTCTACAATGATGTACCACCCAGATAAACATATAACACATAAAATCATTATGTAAGTCTTCAGATTATTGGAGGGAAGAAAAGTAAAGGGTTTTCTTACAAAACTTTTCAAATATCAAGTACAAGGAAGTGCAGATAGAGTTATCTTCTTGCTTCAGCATTTTGCCTCATTCTATGTTTCCATTCACATCTCACACATGCTTTCTTTTGTAATTTGCACACATTATAGGGTTTAAGTTTATTTTATGCATCATTTTTATGACATTATAAAATGAAATTTTATGTTTTGGTAACTGAAATGTCTTATTTCCTATAGATCCCTGGTTTTTCTTTTCACTGACATAAAAATAAATCTCTTGGTACTTTATTCTGAACTGATTTGATCTGGGCATCTCCATAGAGGGTAGAATGAGGATGGCCCAAGCCTTTTTACTTGCATCACATTTGAGTCAGAGGTTTTCCTAATGAGGAGTAAGTTTGAGGAATACTTTTTATTTTTTTTTAATGGATTGGTAGGTTTCTTTCATTGTAATTTGTCTTTTGTTCCCTTTTATTTCTAGGAAATGAAAATCTTTACTGTTCTAATGTGTTGGGTATGTGCCATTCACCTCATTTATCGTGTTTCTCTATATATAATATCTGAATTTTTTGACAGCTTGATGATTTACACACATTTAGCAAGTTAGTTTCTTTATTGTAACACGTTAGAAGTGACAGTTTTCAACTGTTGAAATGTAACATTTTTTATTTTCGATATTTCTAATGACATAGTATATGTTTGAGTTAGGATTTAACATAATTTTCCCTCATCAATTTAGAGTTTACTGTTCTTCTTTTACAGTGGTGTGCAAAAGAGTAATATTTAAACATACTTAGCTGTCTTCTATAATACCTTTTATCAGATTATCTTTATGTATACCAAGAATATCAAACTCATTTCAGAGAGAGAGAGAGAGAGAGAGAGTGTGTGTGTGTGTGTGTGTGTGTGTGGTGTGTGGTGGTTCTGGGCCTTAAACAATGTACTCTTGGCTGGTACCCTATCATTAGAGTTACATCTACCTATTTGTACTCCCATCTCCTGTTTCATCCTGGGGCTTGACCTCGGGGCCTTGACATTGTCTCTAAGCATTTTTTGCTCATGGCTTGTACAGCTCAACCACTTGATCCACAGCTCTACTTCTAGCCTTTTGTTGTATTAATTTGAGATAAGAGTCTCTTAGACTTTCCTACTGGATCTGTCTTTTAATTGATCCTCAGATCCTCAGCTTTCTGAGTAGTTAGGATTACAGGAATGAGCCCCTGGGTGTCCAGCCTATTTGTACATTTTAATTTAATTACTGCCATTTGAACATGTCTCATTACCATTTTTACAGTTGTTCATTTGTGGGGTTTGGTAGGTATGTATCTTAAATTTTTTCTAGTAACCTGTAGCTTCCAACTAATAGGAATTGATAGTAGTGTATCACTTGCTTTTTGAAATTAGGTTTTTGTTTTTAAGAAAATACTTGATAGTTTTAGTTTACAAAGAATAGGTCATCTTTTGGAAATGTCAAGAGATTGGGGCGATGTCTTGTTTGAAATTGCACATCATATCTCATCCCCTCCTGCTCTTGACTTAAAATGTTGATACTAAGTTTACATTAATTTATTCTTCTCAATTTCATTAAATTCTATGCTCATGAATTTTAATAAATATTAACTATCACATGAAATTAAGATAATGCAGTATTAAATTTGCATTGCTCATTGAGATTGGAACTATTATTAAGTAGTTGTACAAAAGGATTGCAGTTGGTTTTAGTGATGGGTTGAATTGTTTATAGTAGTAACTATATCACCTTAGCACTTATTTATTGTGTAGCCATTAGTTAGAAAACAAGATCTCTTGGACAGTTTTTCAGTTGTGTGTATGTATAAGTAACCATGTATGCTTGAGAGTACAAGATATAAGAACTCTGCAGATAGAATATGGAACATGTAAGGAATAATTACAAGAACTGTACCAAAAGATTGAAAACAATTTGCAAGAGTGAGAACGTGGTTGATTCCAACATATATGAAACAGCCATCTGGCAATATTTTTCTTTATTATAAGCCTTGTGTGCTGATAAGTATATATTATCAAAAATTCTGTGTACATAATTGATTTCTTTTTGTATTAAAAATTAATGCAAGCAGACAAGTTGATCTTAAGAAAAACTTTAGGAAACATTTTTAGAGAATATGTCTTAGGGAAAGCCTAAGACATATTCTAATGGAATTGAAAGAACAGAAAAGACAAAGACAAATTCTATTTGTTTCTTTTTAAAGACAGAGTAAGATATTTTTGGTTCTTAATGGGTAGTTTCACTGCTACAGATCCAATTGCTAGGTTAAAATTCTTTTGGGAGTTTGGTTGGTTTGTCTATCTTGTACTACCTAAAATTTTAAGTCATGGCTAAAGTAAGTGTTCTGATCAGGTAGCTATTTAATGAGTATTAAGTGATAGGAAATGTAGGTTATGAGCAGCAGTTCTGATATTAACAACAAATAATAACCTTTATATTTGGATATTGTTATCTACTAGTTTATTGTCCATGTTGGTAATAAAAATAGATCTTCTAAAGGGAAAAAAAGATTACTATGATAGTATTAAAAATGAAACTATTGTTCTGTCAGTTGGTAGAAAATCCAATAGAAAACACGTTTTTACATTGTATATGTATGTACCCCCAGAGTAACTAGATAACTTGTTATTCTGCAGTAAACTTAGTAGTTCTGTTTTATTATTTCAGATTCTGTGGGCCTGAAATTCATAAGCAGCCTGGCTGAGTGGTTTTTCTTTTTTCTTTTTTGTCAGTTGTGGGGCTTGAACTGTGGAGCTGGGGTGCTGTCCCTGAGCTCTTCAGCTCAAGGCTAGCACTCTACCACTTGAGCTATAGCGCCACTTCAGGCTGAGTGGTTTTTAACTCAAGGTTTCTCATGAAGTTACAGTGAAATTGTAGGCAGGGAACATAGTTATGGGAAAGATTGACTGAACTGACAGTAGAACTCAGTGACTTTTGGCACTTGATCACCACTTTGCATTGGACTATGAAGGTATGATCACATGATAAAGCATTTGGCTTCTTCCAGAGGCAATGAGCTGAGAGATAGCAAAGAGGAAAGTATAATGTTTTTTTATTCTAATCTTACATATCACACATTGTTAGAGTTATCACATAATCTCTAGGGCCAAATAACAAGAGAAGATTATACTGCTGAGCTTGCTTAAATATCAACTGGAGTTGTACTTAAGATGGCTACCTCCCTGCCCCCATTATATTGCCAAGCTTCAAAAAAGGAAAATTGTCTTATTTATTACTGACAGTTCCTGCCAAGAGCCAGCCACTTAAGAAACAATGCTTCATTTTTTTTTTCAGCTGCTGTTTTAATACATACTGTGTTAGCCAATATAATAGGCACAGTACATTGAGGTAAAAATAAAACAAGGCTTTTGTAAGTTTACTCAGAGATATACATCCCACATCTATGCTTTTCTTTTTTGTTCCTTTAAAAATAGTCTGTGTCAAACATTCTAGTTAAAGTGATAAAGTGATTCCTGCTAGGTTAGTATTTGGATCTAGAATTAATACTTTCCTGATCCTCTGTTTTAGATAGTATTGCATCATCTTTGCCATTTATGTTTTGTGCTTTTATTACTAATCCTGTTCAATATGTTGTATCTTTGTAGGAATCTTTTGCAGCTCATCCATTGTGTGAGTAAACCTCAAACCACAGCCACAATTCTACTGAAATAGGCACACAGAAATTACCATATGTCTCAGTACACTGAAAAAGAGCCATCAGGTAAGGAACATGTCATTTCTTCCAAATTAAGGATTACTTGTTTTTCTGTCTAGATAACTTGAGTACCATATATGGTACTCTAGCTTTTAGTATACAAGTAGGGAAATTTCTGATACTTTTTGATAGCCTTGGCTTCTGTTGCTGATTCCAATTTGGATATTATTTCTTTGGATTGGTTAATTTGGATATTATTTCTTTGGAATTATTTCTTTGGATTGCTTCTTAGATTATTGGACAAGTAACCTGGACATTTAATTTAATTTAGTTTAATTTTGTCAGTTATTAGAATACAGTCTCTACCTGAAGATTGCTGAGCAGATAAAATAATTTCACACTTGATATTGTATTATAAATACATTTCTTTCTTATTTGTGCTTGGAACTTATTATATTTCTTATTTTAATGTTAGGAAACAAATATGAAACTGTTCCACTTATTGACTATATATTATATATTGTGAGAAAAATGTTTGATTCCGGCATAGCATATGTAATACATATTTGACTGGACAAACTTAGATGCTACTGTTTATTCAACATTCAGTCATCAAAACTGAATATTTAAATTGTTAAAATGTTGGTAGCTTTTTTGAGGTAATATATAACATTCAATCATAGTTTTCAAAGATGGAATTGAATGTGTGTTACATTACCCTTAATCCTTTTCAGATAAATAGATTGATAGATAGATAGATCCCTCCTGGGACTTCCTCAGGGCCTGGGTACTGTCCTTGAGATTTTTTGCTCAAGGCTAGTGATCTTCCACTTTGAACCACAGAGCCACTTCCAGTTTGCTTGTGGTTAATTTACGATAAGAATGTCTTGGACTTTATTGCTGGGACTGGCTTCAAACTGCAATCCTCAGATCTTAGCCTCATAAGTAGCTGGGATTGTAGACATAGGTCTGTATTGCCTCACTATTAGATAATTTTATCTAACTTTAAGCATTGGACTGTATTTGTATTTGTGTATAAATACAGTTTGAAGTGATTACCTGTAGCCTTTGACAAGAATGTGTTCATCACATCATGTGCTAATAATAAACTCTTCTAATGTGGATTGAATAATTATATGGAAGATACTTGGTAATTTGGATGATCATTGTCTAGCTCATAAACAATTTTGACTCAATTTGTCATATGCAAAATCTTTTCTGGTAGATTTCAGTATAAAAATCTAAAATACCTCAAAGGAATCAAATTTGAAAGATATTTTGACACACTGAAGACCACCTACTCTTATTATATTTCTTATTTCATGTTTATCTAGTGTGAAGAATTCATTTCATTATGTTCAATTACAATCAAATGTCTTCTTATGAAATGTCTACTAAGAAAAATGTTTTACAGTAGTAGTAAAATGTACTTGATGTTGATATAATTTAGAACATAAGAGCTATTTGATTTGTTTAATAATAGTATATATGCTTTCCCCCCAGTAGTTGTTCACTCATTGATTCATTCATTTTAGTGATGGATCAAGAATCCAACAAGGGTGGTTGGCCCAAACCAGCAGGAGGATATCAGACAATTACAGGCAGGCGATATGGAAGAAGACATGCATATGTCAGTTTTAAACCATGTATGACCAGGCATGAAAGAAACTTAGGTCGGGCTTTTGATGACTACGAAGTATTGGAACTGGATGATGTTCCAAAGGAAAATTCCTCAGGTATATAACATGTAATTGTATTAATAAATAAGGGTTTTTTTGTGTCTGAATGTAAATACAGTTCATTTTATGTCAATAAATGCTATTTTAAATTTTTTTATGGAACTTAATAATGATAGTACTTATAATACTTATATTTACACAAAGAACACTTATATTTACACAAAAAATAAACTAGAATATAGCCAATCACAAAAATGTAACTATAGTTATGTGACATATGTTAGCTAGAAATCATTTTTCAGCCTCTACTCTCTAAAAACATTTTCAATCTACAGATTATATTTAAATAACTTTTTTCAATGTTTTAAGTAATTCAGCCTAGCTAGTTCATTTTTATAATCATTTTGTAAAATACCATGCCAAATAATAGTCATTTAAAATTTCTAAATTATTCAATGGTTTGAAATGTGTGTTTTGCAGTTATCCATATTCTATTGCTATACTTTTTGGACTAGACTCAGTTTCTCCTTTTGGTTCTAAGCAAACTTGATATATCTAGAAAATTTTTTCTAGCCAGTAATTCCAATAAAGCATTTTTGCAATTAAAGTTTAGTTATTTTATAACTTACAAATTCTTATGGAGCAAATCTGTGTCTTTTTAATTTTTAAGTTAATAGTAATGAAAGAAATTATGTATAATCTATAGATAGATTTGATTTTGTTCATGTCTCAAAATCTTTACTATGGCAAAAAGAGTATATTGACTTGTTCATTATTTTTCAATTATAGCAATATAACATTAAAAGTTAATTCATTTTAGATGTATAATAACAGTATGTTTTGAGGGTAGAAATCAAATACATATCTAGACTCTAAGATGTAATACTCTGAATTAACATTAAAACACAATTAGAGCCTCATTTCTCTTGGATCTGTGATGTGTTATTACATCAGCCATAAATACATTTGAAGTTTTTCCTTTTTTTTTTAGTCTATATTACTAAATGGAGGTTAATTTGGAGACTAACGGGGTACTGTGCAGAGTGTTTACCTATGACTCCACTTAAGCTTTTCATTCTGTATCATATTCACTTCTCTTTTATGTCTTGTGGAAGATTTTAAGAATTAGGATTTAGATGAAAAATTGTCTCCAAAAGAAAGAAGGGAGAGGAAACTGGGAGACAGATGAATTCATAGGGTAACCATTCTGTGGTACCAGTTCAATTAAAGATCATAGAAGCAGTTGCCAAATAAATTTACTTATATTTTCAAGTAGGTAATAATTGGTGTGATTTCTACTAAGTTCAGTAATTATATAATATTTGATCTAAATCCCTACAAAATGTTTTCCTTTGTCTCTGAAGGTTCCAGTTCATTGGATCAAGTTCATTCTTCCTTATCTGATGAACCTATATTTGAAAATAGTGAAACAGGAACTCCCACTTGTGGTACAGCGTTGAACCAAATTGTTGAGAGCAATTCATCCTTTGCTACAGAGCATCATAGTCAGGAAGGCAAGGATACCTTAGGAAGCAGTATAAATCTTCACAGTCACTCTGATACAGCATATATTCCAGGAGCTTGTAATGTCTCAACTGTCCAGAATGGAATTGCATTGGTTTATACTGACTCTTATGATCCAGATGGCAACCATGGAGAGGAAACTGACTGTCTTCAACTTTCTGCAGAAGTTGTGGAAAGTGGTGGATATCAGGAAGCATTAGGTAGTACAGTAATGGGGCTGGAAAATGGCGAGGCAGAAGTATTCACTGGTCTTTCACTGCCAGTTCCGGCTTTTAACTGTGAGATAAGAGAGGAATTTGAAGAGTTAGATTGCACACCTTCAATGAAAAGTTCTACTGATGATGCTGAGTTTATCCATCAGAGCAAGCAGGACTTTCAACAGTCCTCTTCTGAAGATGAATTTGTTAGAAAGACACAAGATAATATTGACCATGAGGAAAAACAGACAGAAAATTTTCCTGAAGATGCAGCCTGTGTTCCAGGGCATATTTGTAGTGAACAAAATGCAGGTGATAGGGACAGCAACTGTAGAAGTTCTCCTGAACAGGTAGTAAGGCCAAAAGTTAGGAAAGTGATAAGTTCAAGCCAAGTGGATCAGGAAGTAGGTTCAAACAGGCATGAGGCTAAACAAAGAAGTGTACAAAGATGGAGGGAAGCTTTGGAAGTTGAGGAATGCATCGGGGATGATTCTTTAATAAAGTGTGAAGAATTTGATGGAGAACATGAATGTATGTTTTTGGATCCACCTTACTCAAGAGTTACATCAAGGGAAACAGAACATAGCAATGTAACACCAGGAAGTGGAGCCACAGTAGGAACGCAAGAACGGGGTAACAACTTTTGGAATGGCTGTGGAGACTATTACCAACTCTATGACAAAGATGAAGATAGGTAAGGTCTCATGCAGTACTTTTTCAGATTATATATTGACTGAAGTTGTTTGTTTCTGTTGCTGAGACACTCAGTGATCTATCTGAAATTAGAAAATTTGATTTATCAAATGTTCTTAATGAGCAAACCCATACATATAAACTACTAGTTACAGTTTTTTACATAAACTTTCTTGGGGCTATTTTTATACTTAACAGGAATTAGAAATTCACGTAATACTTACTAGATATTATAACGGGTACAGATGCTAACTATTTTAATTTATGGATTTCAAGGGAAGTATATGTTTATTTTTTCATATGTACAATTGCTTGATTTATTTATTTTTAAATGTATTATTACCTTTAAGTAGTTGTCCAAAGAAGTTGCCATTCACCATCTTGACCCATGTCACCCCTATCAACATTCATATCTTCCCTCCCAACTCACCCCTTTTTCCCCTTTTATATTTAGGTTATGTATTGAAGTTTTGTGGCATTTTTTTTGCTATTTAGCAAAGCAGTTTCTGTATACAGTGCATCTTGATCTGTGTCATTCCTTCAACATCTTAATTTCCTCCTTCCATTTTATTCTCACTTCTGTGGTATACACAATGAATTCTTACCTTTATTCTCCCCTCTCTCTGCTTTATCCCAACCTCCCTGCTTATTTTGATATGGGCTTTGCCTTAAGTTTTAAAAACCTATGTAAAGTCTCAGTCTGGGTTAGAAAGGAAGTTCACAGAAACTATTGATTAGTAGCTGTAAATATCACCCATTTTTTTTATTGGATCTTCCTATGACTAAGTTTACTTTTAATTTTTGTTAGCATTTAAAAATTCTCCAACAGCTATATGGTAAGGACTTGTCATTTCCCTTGTTCATAGATGAGGAAATTGAGACAAGAGAGTTAACTAGCTTTTTTAAAGTGACTAAAGGTTGGAGCTGGAATGAGTATGTCAGCTCCAGAGGCTATGTTCTTCACCACAAGACTGCTGCTTTCAAGAAAATATATAATTTTTCTTAACATAAGCATTCTTTCTCAATCCATCAGTTGGACAACAAATCAATTGCCGGATTCTATTAATAATAAAGGGTCTTGAACTCAGGGACTGGGTAGTGTCCCTTTGTTCAAGACTAATGCTCTGCCAATTGAGCCACAGCTTCATATCTGGCTTTTTTGGTACTTATTTGGAGTTAAGAGTCTCATGGACTTTGCTGCCTGGCTGGATTCAAGCCACAATCTTGAGATCTCAGCCTTCTGAGTAGCTAAGATTATAGTTGTGAACCATAGGTATCTGGTTAAGTAATGTTTTGTTGTTGTTGTTGTTGTTTTGTACATTTTCGATTTTGAATACAAAGCATTTGTGGGTTTTATTTCATGTCATGACATAATAGACATTTCATTTTTTAAAAAATGAGTTAAACTTCCATAATACAGTGTGTGTAACTTATTGTTAAAAACAATTTACAATTTCTGCTGTTAACCTTGAAGCTTTTAAAAGGTAAGATAATTTTTGCCTAATCTTCTATGTTTTAAGCTGGGTCAAACATTTCTTTTTCCTGATTTTTTTTCAGTTTGGAGTTTACAGTCTTTCATCCTAAGTCTACAAGGTTCTAAAAATAAAAATTGGATGCAAAATCTGACCTGATATTAACCTTGATAGTGTATCTGGATCTGAACTAAATTGAGGCTTGTTCTTTGGATATTTATACATTTTTCTGAAGAACCATGAATATGATTAATAACTATTTACTGGCCTGAGTTATGCTGAAGGTTTTTAAGCACTATTTTAATCTTAGAGGAAAATATTTAAAATCTGAAACATTCAGAGGGAAGACTTTTAGACTGTATTATGAGCCTCTTCTATATCTAAGTTACTATAAAAACCAAAAAATTGTTAATAATTTATCTTTTTGAAGGTATAGTATTGCTGAACAGAAATTAAGTTGACTTACTTTCACCTTTGAGGACACACAAATCAATATAAAAAGCCTCTTTAGTTTTGCTTGCTTTTTGTAGTCAGGTCTGATAACTTATATTGAAGTTGATGAAATGTTTATATAATTCTTAGCCCTAAAAGAAAGGGTAGTAGTTTCCTTGACTCTTGGTTTTTAAATTAATAACATCTTTTATCCATCGTAGCAGTGTTACTTTTAATGGCCAGAGGGCATTTTCATAATTTTTTTTCTTTTTTCCTTAAGCGATACGAGTATTTTACATCCAGAATATACAGGCTGAAAAACATAGTAGAAACTTTTTTCAATAATATATTGATTATAGAGCTGTCAGTTGAGGTATTCCAAAATTATGGAACTAATTTTGAGGATTCATTGAAATGTTGGAAACAATGCTTTTTTTGTTCTTCTAAGAATTATAGAATAAAGCCTGAAGGATAATGACTGTACCTTGGACTCTACTTGTATTTACATGCTTAAAACTTCAGATACATTTCAGTACTCTAAGTATTTTAAGGAGTACTTCTATTTCTGTTTCTTTTCCTGTTCCTCAACTCTTAAGTCCCTGCACAGTACTTCCATATGCCAGGGTTCCAGCTAAAAGTGAAAATTTTATTGAATATTACTTTTAATTATTAAATTACTTTTCCCTTTGCTCATCTACTTGATGTTTTACTTTCATGATGTGCAGCTCCGATATTGAAGACAGAGTAAAAGGGCAGCAATGAATCTCCTTTTCTAATTTTCTTGAGAAAGAAATTAAGAACATGAGAAATTAAGTTCTTCATTTCTTAATTTGAAAAGTTAAGAAATTGAAGTTGAATTTTTTTTTGAATTTTGCTTTGTAAAACAGGTGATAAATTAAAGCTTTTTGGTCATGTTTATAGCAGTGACAAATAGCTCACTTAGTCAAGATTATAACTGAAATTCACTGTGACGTTTTTAAATGTAGGTAATTTGGCCACTTAAAAATATGAATCACCTATTATTTAAAAGTGGAAAAGGATTTTAATGAATGCAAAAATCACCTTCTTCCCTGAACAGTTCTAAATGATCATTTAATCACATCTGAAATGTTACACTCTGGGATAAGCATTGCAGCTGGTAGCATTGCTCTGAGCTGTTTGACAGGAACTGAGCACCACCTTACTAAATTAGAACTGCAAGGGGAATTTTAATAGGCAGCATATGATTACCAGACTTGGGATTAGACGAAAGAACTAAGGTTAGCACCTTGCTCTTTTGAAATATACCCGAGAAAATTGCTATTTGAGGACAAGATACTGAATTTTATAAAAACTTTTCAGAAATGCTAGCACATTTTAACCTTGGTCCTAAGTCTTCTGAAGAGAGACATGCCATCAACTGATCATTTCTTAAAGCACTTGAAATTTCTCTCAGAGAGTGTTCCTGTCACTGGGACTTAACTTTGCTTAAACATCAAAAGCTTTAATAAGGGAGTCAGGACAACTGCTTTTGTTGATATTGGAAAGTAAAGTGAATATTAGCCATTTAGTTAATTTCATTACATGTATTAAACAGGTGTTTATTGACACTTTCTTAAGTGCCAGACTTTTGTACCAGGGGCATTGTAAATATATATAAATGATCCTTGTTCCCATAGAATTCACCAGAATTACAAAGAAGGCAGTATATAGCTTGCATGTTGTGAGGCTGAATTCTCTTCATTTCTATTTTTAGCTAGCTAAGAGTCATAAAAAAGCCCTTTTCTGAAATGCAAATAAAACATCTATTAGCAGCCAAAACAAAGATTTTAAAAACATACTTAAATGTTTTCTCAAACATTTTAATCTTGGGTTCACATTTATAGCAGTTTAGGGGTAAAGTTTTTTTTTAAAAGTATTTGTTTGCTCTTTATATTGTCTCTAGTTACCATTGAGTTATATTCATAAACAGATAAGGATAACTTACTCAGATGTAATTTATTATGTAACTTTGTACATTCAGTTAGAGCAAAGAAACTTTTTTTCATATATAGACTTTAACCATGTAACTTATAGACCAAAACAAAAGGCAAACACAAAAACTTGTCAGTATAAATCTCAAGTAGAAATAAAATGGAAGTACAATCAACCAAAGCAGTTTCTCATTCTCATACCTCAAGGAAATGTTAGCTTTTTTTAATTACACACACACACATACACACACACACACACACACATACACACGCACGCACATGCGCGCGCCAGCAGAAATTATAGTCAAAATAGTAATGTTTCTTCTTCTTTGGAACCCAAAGATTTATAAACTTTCTTATATGGTGTCCATGTAGTATTTCAGGCATTGTGAACCAAAAGGCAAAATAAGGGTATTATCTTACATACTCATCAAAAGTGAAAAATAAAATCTTACTTTCTAAGTAATGAAAAGGCAGAAGATCTAATTTGGGTGACTGGCTATGGTGTAATTTGTTTGCTTTTGGTGTATAGAAACACTAAAGTTGATTGGATGACCCCAGAGGATGTAGAGTTGGTTTCCTTTGGCAAAGACACAATGCTTGATAATAAATGTACTCATTACCTTGCTCATGTAATTGTAACCCCTCTGTATGGTATTTTCACAGTTAAAAAAAAAACAAAAAAGACAAAAATAATGTCATGCAGGTAGAATATAAAGATGCAGAGTAGTGGATTCCAATCCAGGCAAACTAACTTGTTGTACCTTAGAATAAGGTGCATATGTGTAACTGCAACATTTTTTTGTTGTTGTTGGTCGTGGGGCTTGAACTCTGGGCCTGGGTGCTGTCCCTGAGCTCTTTAATTCAAGGCAAGCACTCTTGAGTCACAGTGCCACTTCCTGCAACAACATTTGTGAGGGTGAAAATCACAGGGCTGAGGCTAGAGGGGAAGAAAGGAGCTAGTAAACATTTAGTGGGAAAGAGAAGAGCTAGTAAACATTTTGGTATTACTGTAAATGTACCATTTAATATAAGTGGAAATGCTGGAGATATCCAGAATGCATTTTGCAAATAAGTTAAGGGAGTAAGATTAAATTTAGGAAGACCAATTAGTAATTGAGTATATAGGTTTTGGTTTGGGGAAAAGCACTTGAGCTAGGGATTTTTTTTTTCAGTAGAAATGGAGAAAAACATATTAGGATAAAGTCATTGTGCAAAGAATAGAAAGAAAGGATTTGAATATGGAGAAATAAGGAAGAGTCAAAGATACATAGTTTACAAAATTAGGATATGAAAATGCCTTTAGCATAGAAAATAAAAATGCATATACAGATAGATTTTATTTAATGAGAATGTATCTCTGGAAAGAAAAAGGGAAACTGAAAAATATTTAATGAATAATGACTTTCAAAGTATGGTGTTCAGTGCTGGGTGAGGAAATATACATTCAAAAGTTATCTCTTGAAAAGTAAGAGTTATGTATATAATGAACAATAGTAATATGAGTCCAAGATCTGCAAACTCTTATTTTTAAAGGTTTCTAAAGAGTTTATTTTAGATAACAAGATTAAAGTAGGTAGAAAAAGAGAGAGCTATTGTGATCCTCTGCTAGGATTATTCTAGACATATACTAATTATTACAAATGAGGGAAACCACGGAGCCTGGAGCCTGTGTTTCTTTTGGGTCTGGTTTACTTCACTTAATAAGATTTTTTTCCAAATCTTTCTATCTCCTTATGAATGGAGCAGTGTCATTCTTTCAGATGGAAGCTTAGAATGCCATTGTTTATATATACCACATTTTCTTGATCTCTTCATCTACCCAGAGGCATACCTTAGCTATGGTAAATAATGCTGTGGTGAGCATAGTTGTGCTAATAGCTTTAGTGTGGCCTTGTTTGTGATCATTTGGGTAAATGCCCAATAGTGGGATTGCTGGGTCATAGGGTAATTCTATGTTTAGTCTTTTGAGGAACCTCCATACTGCTTTCTAGAGTGGTTGAACCAGCAGTGTAGTAGCATTCCCTTTTAGTCACATCCCTTTCAGCATCTACTGTTGTTTGTTTCTTGATAATGGCCATTCATATGACCATATAGTCAAAATGAACACCAAGATATGGAAACAAGAGGGTTTTTGTTGTTGTTGTTTTTAATATACTGTATGACATTTTTTTTTCTTGTTTTTCCCTCCCTTTGGTTTGTCCCCTGTAGTCACTGTTTTTGATTCTGGTACCTTGTGTCTTGTATATACACTTACCTGATTTGGGGAAGGTAAAGGGAATAACAGAATGGTGAAACAAAGAACAAAGGGTGAACCAGTGCAACAGTGACACAAGATACTATGTTGTAAATGAACTTTACAACTTGGTAAGGGGGAGTGGGAGAAAAATGGCAAGGGTTTTTTTTGTTTGTTTGTTTTTTGTGTATTGATCAATCTTGAGGCTTGAACTCTGTGTCTGGTACTGTTCCTGAGCTCTTCAGCTCAAGGCTAGTGCTTTACCACTTAGGTCACAGTGCCATTTCCTGGTTTTCTGGTGGCTAACTGGAGATAAGAGTCTCAGGGATCTTCTTGCCCAGGCTGGCTTTGAACCATGGTCCTCAGATCTCAGCCTCCTGAGTAGCTAGGATTACAGTTGTTAGCCTACAGCATCTAGCAAAATGGCAGTTTTTATCTGTAGCTTTTATACCTCTTGTGCTGGGCAAATAAAGGTGGTCTTGTCATTTTAGTGATCCTATTCCTTACATAATAGAAACGCAGTAACCTTCAGGACTTCCTTTTTGCAAAGTTTATTTAAAAATCTGATTGTAAATACTTTGCTGACCAAGAGACAGAATGAAACATGTAAAAATCATTTTTATTTCACAATTAAGGAACAAGCATCATGGAGAGATTTGGCCCAAAGGCTGAATGTAGTTTGCTAGTTTTTTATGTAGGCTTTTATAAGCTTATAGGCATTCATTTTGCATTGGCAATAGAGATATTATATCAGTCATTTCAGTAAACTTCCGAAGTACATACTTTTCATGTTATTTTTTCTGGACAGGATCATACCCTGAGTTTAATGTTTTAAAAACAGATCCTGCCGGGCACCTGTGCTCAAGCCTTAATTCTAGATCTCAGGAGTCTGAGAATCACAGTTTGAAGCCAGCCCAGGCAGGGAAGGCTGTGAGACTCTTATCTCCAATAAACTACTCAGAAAAAACCAGAAGTGGTACTGTGGCTCAAGTGGTAGAGCGCTAGCCTTATGCAAAAGAAGCTCAGGGACAGAGCCCTGGCCCAGAGTTCAAGCCATAGGACTGCAAATCAATCAGTAATAAAAACAGATCTTTAATCTAAGCCTCTTAAAATTGCCAACATTCATATAGAAATACTACTCTTAATTATTAAAGAGATAAAAATCAGACTTATTAGTATAGATTTGAATTTGAGGAGCTTTGTCATCAGGTAAGTTAGTGTAATAAGTTTTTTAAACCTATTTTAAAACCTTTTAAAACTTTTTATGCTTTGGATCACAAATTTTTACAGAATGCAAGTGACTTTTCCTTAAACTCAATTGAAAGAGACTTTTTTGTTTGCTATACCTAGGTGTATTGCATTCCTTTTCTCGGCTATTTATACTCTATGGTCCTTTTTTTTTACTGAAACGTAAAAGCTAATTTTGTTTTTATCTTTCATTAAATATCTCAGAGCTCAGATTAGTGCTTCTGTTTATTAATAACATCTTGATTTTTCAATTATTTCTAGAATAAGGGAACCCACTAGCTAGATATATACAACTTAACACTTCCTACAGAAAATAAACTTTTTATTTTTCAAAAGTCAAGTGAACAAAGGGAAATCTTTAAGGTTCTTGACCAGAATGTTGGAGGAAAAATTCAAGACTTACTTTTTCTTTTTTGGCAATATTAGAGTTTAACCCAGGGCGTTGGGCTTGCTACAGTGGCATTCTACCACTTCAACAACACCTCTAATCCTGCTTGTTGGTGGTTATTAGAGATGGAAAACAGGTGAACTTTTCTGATCAGGCTGTCTTTGAGCCAAAGTCCTGCTGAGTAGGTAGGATTATAGGTGTGAGACACCATTACCTGGGTTAAAACTTCCAACACTGATCACTAATACTTAAACCTTTGGTAGTGTAAGCTAATCTTTAAAAATAAAATATAACCAAATTAGTCAAAGTTATGTAATTAGGTGCAATTTTCAGATGTTCTTTATTAAACCGTTTATTATACCTTTGTGGCTTTATCTAAACATTGTCAAACTAAAGTTTAGTTTGTGTTCAGTAAAGATTTATTAGCATTTCTTTTCATTAATTTGAATATCTTTTAAAAGTGTGGTTCTTGCCAGGTGCTGGTGGCTCACGCCTGTAATCCTAGCTACTCAGGAGGCTGAGATCTGAGGATCACGGTTCAAAGCCAGCCTGGGCAGGAAACTCCATGAGACTCTTATCTCCAATAAACCACTAGAAAACTGGAAGTGGTGCTGTGGCTTAAGCGGTAGAGTGCTCGCCTTGAGCTGAAGAGCACAGGGCCAGCGCCCAAGCCCAGAGTTCAAGCCCCAGGACGGTGTGGTTCTTTTGTATATGAGTATGTAAAAGTAAGAGGGAAACAAGTTTTTACTACATGGCAATAGTAGAAAACTATACATAATAAGTAATAAGTGTCATTATGTAAATAAATAAAGTTTCAGGTCAATAAATATTGAGTAATAAGTCTATAATTTATTCTAGATAGTATTACCAAATTATGTATAAAAATTTACTTAGAAATCTGTCTAAACTATGACAAGCATTTATATAGCATTATATACCTCAGTGAAAAAAACTAGTGATGTGTTTCATAACTTGCCATACAGCATAATCATTTAGAAGAATTATATTCAAAGTACTTTAAAACTTGAATTAGTCTTAGCTGGATTAAGTATTAGTAGTGCCCTTTATCTCATGATACCTGGTAACACTCCAAAGGATAATGAAGAAAACAATCGAACATGTATTGATATTATTTTTGCTCTGATTTACAGTTCAGAATGCAGTGATGGGGAGTGGTCTGCTTCTTTGCCTCATCGGTTTTCTGGCACAGAGAAAGATCAGTCCTCAAGTGATGAGAGCTGGGAGACACTGCCAGGAAAAGATGAGAATGAACCTGAGTTACAGAGTGAGAGCAGTGGTCCTGAAGAAGAAAACCAGGAATTATCTCTTCAGGAAGGGTAATTTAGCAGTGAGATTGAGCATTTTTTGTGCATATGCAAGAATGGCATATACATCACATTCAAATATTGGGTATACTATTAATTATAAGCTCTGTGTTGTACCAGTAGGTACAACATTATCTTTTACAGAGATATAATGCTTGGTTTCACTTCACATTTTAAAGAAAATTTAGGCATTTTCAAAGTCATTTTTGTTGAGTTAGGAAGAAGTATATGAAAGTTGTCATTACTATACAGGGAGGTAATAGCCAAGGAGACAGATCTGTGATTCACTCACAGCAGTGGGGACAGTTGCAAAAGTTGAAGTTTTCCTATTCTTCTCTAACTGCATTCTGGAAATGGCATCTCCAGAACTTGATTGATGATTTCTTTAACTTTAATAGGAATACTACTTGTCTAGGAATGGCCAGACTTTCACTGTGAAAAGCTAGATAATAATTTTTTTTTTACATTGTGTGGATAGTTTCTTTTGTAGCTTCTCAGCTGTTAGTAGCCATAGGCAATATGTAAATGAATTGGTTTAACTGTAGTCCAACAAGATCTTATTTGTAGAAATGGTGGCAGATTGGAAATAACCTGTGGCTCACTGTTCATTGACTCTTGTTCTGGTATTTTCCCTGTAAGAAAGTTTCTGGCTTCTAAGTTAATTTCACATGTGTGCACATGTAAACTCATACTCAACCATGGTAGAGCTCTAGCCTTGAGCTGAAGAGCCTTAGGGACAGCGCCCAGGCCTAGAGTTCAAGCCCATGACGGACAAAACAAAACAACAACAACAAAAAAAGAATTGATAAGCTAGGTATCAGGGGCTCATGCATATAATCCTAGCTACTCAGGAGGCTGAGATCAAAGTTTGAAGCCAGCTCAGGCAAGAAAGTTCATGAGACTCATATCTCCAGATAACCATCAAAAAGCTGCAAGTGGAACTATGGCTCAAGTAGTAGAGTGTTCTCAAGTAGTAGAGTGTTCGCCTTGAGTGAAAAAGCTCCAGTACTGTCACAAAATTTAAAAAAATAAACAAACTTGTTGGCTATGTAAGAGAAGAGCTTTATATGTAAAGGAATGGTAAGAACAGACACTGAAAAGGATAGGAAGTAGTGGAAAAAGGCATGAGAGTGGGGCTTGAAACAGTGAGTAGGCAAGAACCACATGTAGGCCCCAGTGTTAAACCAAAATTTACTCAGAAGTGAAGGTTTTTTCCATTATGCATTTTGTTTGTTTGCTCTTAACACTGAAATTTATTGTATTACAATATCCCTTAAAATCTAAACTATAATTTAAGTTTGCCAAGACTTTGATCTTGACCTTTTATATTGTAAAAGGCATGTGCATTCTTAAAGTCCCTTCTGTCTAATTTTTTGGAACTTGATATTTGTTAATTAACTCAGATTTTCAGATTTGGTCTTGTGTATTAATATGCCAGATGGTAGTTTCATTCATATTTTTCCTTTTTAAACTTGCTCCTAGAAAAAGCTCCTAGAACTACTTGATTTTGGTGAATCTGTGATATTATTTGTTTAGCCTCAGTTTTATTTTCTAACAATGATTCCAGCTAAATAATAAACTAACTTTAATGAAACTAACCTTGATGAAACATGCTTAGAATTATACAAGGGTTC
Organism: Dipodomys ordii; assembly: GCF_000151885.1. Lineage (NCBI taxonomy): Eukaryota > Metazoa > Chordata > Mammalia > Rodentia > Heteromyidae > Dipodomys > Dipodomys ordii. The sequence goes on from NW_012267266.1 coordinate 8,489,243, forward strand.
AAAATGTATTTTTACCTAAGTTTGTAGGAAAAGAGGAAATACCAAAGTTCCTGATTATGTTCTTTTATGTAAAAGATAAAATTCCCATCTGTCAGAGGATGAATTTTCTAAGAAATTATAATTTTCCATTTTTTCTTAAAATATATTCTTATTGACCTAATAAAAAGTAGACTTAGTATGAAGAGACCACTTAAAGAATATTGTAATCAATTTCCTTTGTAACTTTCTAAAGATAACCTATGTATATAAAAGCATGCATGCATACACATTCACATCCACATTTTCATCCTTTTTTCCTTCCTTTTCCCCCTCCTTCATAATGCTGGGGAGAGAACCCAGAGCCTTGTACATGCAAAGCAAGAGCTCTTAACACTGAACTGTATCCCTAACCATTTCTGCTTCTCTTTTTAAATATGGCTAGTAGCACAGTGAATAGCTATGCTATGAGTATCTTCTGGTTAGGTTTTTGTTTTGCTTTTTATTAACAAATTATTTGTATAAGAATGTTTCATTGTATCATTCCCATGCATGTATATAATTTATTCTGATTACCTTCACCCTCACTCATCTCTATCTACTTCCCCTTTTTAAGACAATTTCAACCAATTTTGCTGTTCAGTTTTCATAAATCCAAGTATGCTACTTCATATTAATCCTCATTCACCCTCTTCTTCATAACCTACTCCTGCTCATACATACCCCACCATCAGAGCCTGTTTTACTTTCCTTTCATTCTTTTTTGTTGTTGTTAGTGTTAACAGTAGTAAGGCGTTTTACATTATATTTTAATCAGTGTAACACTCTGTATTGCTTTCTCTTTCCCTTGCCCCTATTCCCCTGTTACTAGGATGTCTTATGTTTGCATACATAGTTGCACAGTATTTTGAAATTGTTCATTCTCCACCTTTCTTTTTTCCTCTCCTTTTCCCTTCATTTTCCCGTATAGTCCCATAATTAGAATTATATTCTGTGTCTGTGTATGTGTATATGTATATATAAGTACAAGTCCATATGTCTTTTTGTTGTTGTTGGTCATGTGGCTTGAACTCTGGGCCTGGGTGCTGTCTCTGAGCTCTTCAGCTCAAAGCGAGCACTCTACTACTTGAACCACCAACACCAGTTCCAGTTTTCTGGTGGTTAATTGGAGATAAGAGTCTCATGGATTTTCCTACCCAGACTGGCTTTGAACCAAGATCCTCAGATCTCAGCCTCCTGAGTAGCTAGGGATTATAGGCATGGGCCACTGACGCCAAGCTCAATATGTCTTTTAAGTCTAGGTACTACACATGAGCAAAATATATGATATTTGGCTTTTTGAGCTTAGCCTATCATGATATTCTCTACTTCCATCCTTTTCCTAGAAATCACATGATTTCATTTTTATTTATTGTTTTGTAGCATTCTATATGTTACCCATTTATCTGTTTTGGGGAACTTCGACTGATTCCATCATTTGGCTCTTCTGAATAAAGCAGCAGTAAATATAGATGTGAAAGTGTGTTTTCTTGTGTGTTGATTTATACACCTTCACATATATGTTCACTAGTGCTATGGCAGGGTCATAGGGAAGGTCTATTTTTAGTGTTTTGGAGAGCCACCATACTGATTTCCACAGTGAGTGTACTAGTTCACATTCACAACAGCATTATATGAATGTTTCTTTTTTTATGCATCTTCATCAGCCTTTGTTGTTTTCTTTTTTTTGGGGGGGGGGTCTGGTCATGGGGCCTGAACTCTGGGCCTGGGCGCTGTCCCTCAGCTCTTCAGCTCAAGGCTAGCGCTCTACCACTTGAGCCACAGCGCCACTTCCGGCTTTTTTCTTTTTGCTTATGTGGTGCTGAGGAAGCGTCCCTCAGCTCTTCAGCTCAAGGCTAGCGCTCTACCACTTGAGCCACAGCGCCACTTCCGGCTTTTTTCTTTTTGCTTATGTGGTGCTGAGGAAGCGAACCCAGGGCCTTGAGCATGCAAGGCAAGCGCTCTACCACTGAGCCACCTTCCCAGCCCCCCTTTGTTGTTTTCTTGATTGTCATTTTAACTGGCTAAGTTCAAATCTAAGTGCATTTTTGACTTGCATTTCCTTTCTGGCTAAGTATGATGTGTCAGTCATTTATATTTCTTCTTCTGAGACCTGCCTGTTCATTTCATTTGCTCATTTGATTACTATATTATTATTATTATTATTTTTTGGTCAGTCGTGGGACTTGAACTCTGGGCCTCAGTGCTGAACCTCAGCTCTTCAGCTCAAGGCAGGCAATCTGCTGCTTGAGCCACAGTGCCACTTCCCGTTTTCTGAGTGGTTTATTGGAGATAAGAGTCTCACGGAGTTTCCTGCCCAGGCTGCCTTTGAACCTTGATCCTCAGAGCTCAGCCTCCTGAGTAGCTAGGATTACAAGTATGCTGTTTAGTCTTATACATATTCTAGATAGTAGTCCTTTATTTGTGGAATAGATAAGGAAGATTTTTCTGTCCGTTCTGATAATTGTTTCTTTTGATGTGAAGACACTTTTTTCTTTGTTGTCTCATTTTTCAATTCCTGTTCTTGTTTTCTGTACAGTTTAGAATCCTAATCAGAAAATAAGTTCCACGATCTTCCTTATGTTTTCCTGCATTAGATTTAAACTTTCAAGTTTTACTTTGGGTTTTTTTGATACATTTGGAGTTGATTTTTGTGTAGGGTAAGAGATAGAGTCAAATTTCAATTTCCTGAAAGTGGATAGCCAGCTTTCCTAGCACCATTTTTTGGAGAGGCTATCTTTCTCATGTGTCCTTTTATTTTCTTTGTTAAAAATTACGTGGAATAACTGTGCAGTTTTATTCCCAAATCTTCAATTCTATTGGATTGGTCTTTGAGTCCAACTAATACCAAGCAGTTATTTATTACTATATTATAATTTGAAATGTAGTATTGTGATACCTTCAGTGTTGCTCTTTTTACTCAGAACTACTTTTGTTGACTTTTTTGATTTCCTATAATTGTTCGATTAATTTTTCTATTTTTTTAAATCTTTTTTTTTTATTGTGCAAATACCATACAGGGGGGTTACCAATTACATGGGCAAGGTAATGAGTACAAATCAAGCATTGTTGCCTCCTCCTTTGTTTTCCCTACCCCTTCCCATTCCCCTCCTCCTCATCCCCCCCCCCACACCAAAGTTGTAAAGTTCGTTTTTCAACATAACGACTTATACATCTCATGTTGCAATGGCCCACCTGTATCCCTTAAACGATTTGTTTTTTTCCTTCCCCTCCACAAATTATACCAACATCAAATACAATGAAGGCAAGGGTTATACCGTGGGGGAGGGACATACAAAGCAACAAAGAAATCATCTTATAAATATGTTAGAAACAATCACAAGAAGGGAAAAACATTTGAATACTTATCTTGGGGTATAAAGAATGATTTTGAATTGAATTTGTAGATTGCTTTTGGCAATATGACCATCGTCATAATATCAGTTCTGTTACTGTATGAGCATAGGAGGACTTTCCATCTTCTGTCTTCAATTTCTTTCTTCAAAGTTTTATAGTTTACTTATAGAAGTGTTTCACTTCCTTAGTTAAATTAATACATAAGTATTTTGTTTTTTTTGAGGCAATTATGAATGGAATTGTTTCCCTGATTTTTTTCTCAGACTGTTCTTTGTTGGAATATTGAAAAGCTACTGGGTTTTGTATGTTGATATTATATCCAGCTAAATTTTTGAAGGTTTGTTTATCAGGCCTAAAAAATTTTTGAGTGTACTTTTTATGCTCTGTTAAGAATAGGATCATATAATCTTCCAGTGGGGATAATTTGAGTTTTTCCCTGTTTGAATCCCTTTTATTTCTTCTCCTGTCTTACTGCTCTGTCTATATTGAATATGAGTGGAGGAGAGTAGACATCTTGTCTTGTTCTTGACTTTAGGGGAAATGATTTCAGTTTGGTGGTATAGAAGTTTGAACTCAGCACTTCTACTTTCTTCTAATCCTTCTTGCTCTAGTTTTTTATTATTTATTATCTACATGGTATAATAAAACATGGTACACTGATTTTTCTTTTCACCTAAACTTTCCCATACCTTTTTCTGTTAGAAGTAATGTTATAACAAAAACATTGTGTATGTTTGTTTTAGAATAAACATGTAGAAGCAAAACCACTAGGTCAGTGGGCATGCACATGCTTCTCTGTAACTATTGCTAAGTCCCTACAAAGAAACTTACCAGTACTGTCTTCAGATCTCTATCAGCACCTCTGATAAAGTTATGAAAGGTTTTTTTACTTTTGTCAATTGTTGGAAATATATTTCACTACTCAATTTCCATTTACCTTACTGTGAGAAAGGACATCTTCTTTATCTAAAACTCTTTAAATTTTCTTTTCTGCATGTTAAACATATCTTTTGCTCCTTTTTATTGGTCATGTTGATCATTTATTGGTTTGCATTAATGTCTTTTTGTATGGCATGTATTTTAATGTAAGTTTTTTCATTAAGTTTTGTGATCATATTTTTGGTGTTTTGACTATTTACTGTGTATTGCGAAACTTACCCATTTCTAGTTTCAGTGTTCCATTGTGCTTAGAATTACATAAGATTTATATAAAATTTTCTGTCATGATTATTCTAATATTTTCATTGTTTTAATGATGGTAGCAGTGGAAGCATTAACATACATTTCAGAAAACTATAGCAGATTTGTTTAAGGGCAAATAGAGGCCAAAGGATTTAGCTTCCCTCCAGGCTGATGGCCAGTTGTTTCAGTACAGCTTATTAGAAGAGCTGGCCTCCTGTTTTGAAATACTTATTTTCCTTGATGCATACCATTGATTTGTATGTCTGTTCCCATGAACTTATATTTCTAATGAAAGTAGAATAACAATAAACAAGAAAATATCAAAAATGAATCCTATAACTTAAAAAATGTAGAGTGATATGATAACTAGTTACTGAAGAGCTACTCTAAGGAAGGGACATGAAATCTGATCTGAAAACCAAGAAGGGAACAGTGATGTAAAAAGTCTGATGAAAGAATATTTCAGATAGAAAAAAGTGCCCAAGGTAGAAATATTTTTTGTGTTCCCAAGAATAAACAGAGGAGTTAGGAGTATTAAAGACAGGGGCCAAAATGTTGAGCAACAACATCTGACTAGACTGAAGGTAAAGCATGGATCATGGCGATTAATGTGACAATTGGAGGAATTTGAATTTTACTTTGTGAGGGGAAACTACTCAAAATCAATCACCAGGTATGGTGATGTACATCTGTAATCTGAACACACTGGAGGATGGAGAAGTCAAGGCCAGTTCAGGCTACATATTGAGACCCTGTCTTAAAGCAAACAAAACATAAAATAAAATGCAAATAGTCTCAGATGAATTTCTCTTGTTTTTTTTTTCCTTACAGTAAAGAAAATGCAGGAACATAGATAATGCCTAAATTGACTAAATATGTTCCTGTGCAATTAGAAATTATTCCTTGTACATTTTGGCATTTAAATAAAAATGTGTTTTAGTGTCAAAAGTATCATGAGATTAGAACTCAAATACTTACATTGAATAGAATTCTGTAGAAAACAATGTTATAATGTGTTTTAAGATTTCTTTTTCTTGTCTTATTTATATTAGAGAACATACATCTTTGGAAGAGGGAGAAATCCCTTGGTTACAGTACAATGAAGTGAATGAAAGCAGCAGTGATGAAGGAAATGAGCCTGCCAATGAATTTGCACAGCCGGAAGCTTTCATGTTGGATGGTAACAATAACCTTGAGGATGACTCCAGTGTGAGTGAAGACTTGGATGTGGACTGGAGGTATGAGGCACAGTGTCATTACAGTGCTTAATTGGTTGAGTCAAATTCATTCATGATTTTAGTTGATAGGAACTGCATCTCTGATTTTTTTCCTGTTGTTAGTCTTTTCCTTCAAAGCTCATTTCAGCTATCACCCTCTGTGTGGCCTTTTGCCTACATTCTCTAATTGGAGGCCTCTTCCTAGACACTCAAGTCACTTTATATGCTAATTATTTATATGCTTTTTATGGGGAAGATATTTTACTTTTTATTTTGTATATATGTTTTTATAGCACTTAGTATATTCCTTAAAAATAGACTCTTAATTAATACTTGAAGTAGTTTTAAATTTAGGATGAAATCACAAGAATTCAGTTTCCATCTCTTTCCTTTTACTTCTCTATATGTGAAATATAAAAGATACAGTTGTATTTTGTAGAAATGTTTCAGTTAAACTTACTTAATACTGACAAAAATTAGGTAGCTTCAAATAACAGTAGCATGTAAATGAAGTAGACTTGTGAAATCTTGAGATACAATGCTCGAATTTTACCATTTTTGCTTATAAGGGTTGGTCTTAGTTTTATTTTTTTAATTGACATACATTAGCTGTCTAAGGGTCTTTCATGGTAACTTTTTCTTTTTCTTTTTTTTTTTTTTTGTTGGTTGTGGGACTTGAACTCTGGGGCTGAGCGCTGTCCCTCAGCTCTTCAGCTCAAGATGAGCGCTCTTCCTCTTGAGCCACAGCGCCACTTCCCATGGTAACATTTTCATGCATGTAAACAATGTATCCTGATAAGAGATTGGAAGTTTATCTTTCAAGTGTGCAATATTCCATTAGAAGTAGCTATTATGAAGCTATAGAAAGAATGTTTATTCTAGTCATTTTTTTCTTAGAGGAAAAATGGCTTGCTATGTTTTACCTTGTTTCTTCTACATGGCTATATTTACAGGAATTTCTTTTTTTTTAATTTAAAATTCTACTACAAAAAATGTAAGATAAACTCATTTATTTCTTCTGGACCTCACTTCTTTCTTTGTATGCTTCTTCAAATTGTTCTATCATGAACTCAGTGAGATCTCCTTAAGATTTTTCTTTTTTTCTTTTTTTTTTTTTTTTGGATCCAGTCGTGGGGCTTGAACTCTGGGCCTGGGCGCTGTCCCTCAGCTCTTCAGCTCAAGGCTAATGCTCTACCACTTGAGCCACAGCGCCACTTCTGGCTTTTTTCTTTCTGCTTATGTGGTGCTGAGGAATAGAACTCAGCGCCTCATGCATGCAAGGCAAGTGCTCTACCACTGAGCCACCTTCCCAGCCCCTCCTTAAGATTTTTCTTAAATATGCCTATTCTTACTCCTCAGAGAGGAGGAAATTACTCACATAGAACAGACTTTTACAGACATTTTGTGAAAATAAAAATGAGGGTCTTTCTTAATTTTTTACTCCTTGGCAGTACTGAGGTTTGAACTTAGGACCTTGCACTTAGCCGTGCAAGTGTTCCACCACTTGTGCTACACAGGCATCCTTTTGCTTTGGCTATTTTTCAGATAGATTTCATAGGATTGCCATTGGTCAAGCTTGTATCATCATCTGTAAATTGATCTGACATGATCTTATACTAGCTTGTATTATGTACTGTTAGAGTATCTGGGTTACAGACATACACTACCTTGTCTGGTTTGCTCCTCGAGATAAAGTTTCATTAACTTTTTGCCTACCTGGCCTTGAATTGTGATTCTGCCATCTACCAATAAGGTGGCTGTGATTATGGGCATGAGCTCTGCTCATAATGCCTGGCTACTATACTGGGCTAGAAAAAAAGGTTTATAGAAGCCATGCAAGATGTATTTCTACTTTAAACATACCCATTCTCTAAAACCTATTTTCTGACTTCACAAACATTATAAAGAGTCATTAGTTTCACCTAGTCTCAGCCTTTTATATCTAGCTTTTATATCTTCCCATTTAATCTTTTATGTCTTCACTTTTATTATGGCTTTCTACTTCCTACGGCATTCCTTAATTCTGCTGTCTTCATATACAGATTAATTCCTCCAAGTGTTCCAGCAGTGGATAATTAGTCCGTTTAGTTATCTGTACTTACTTAAAGGCATTGTTTCATATAAGGGATTTTTTTTCAGTTACATGTTTTTAACATTGTAAAAGTAATTATTCATAGCTCTTTTCTGTAGGTATATACTAATATTTAAAGGATTGTTCACCCATTGAACTAGTTTAATGAACTGCTTAACTCCCTCCCCACTAAACTTTAGTACCTATTACTTGAAGACATTGTGAGATACAGGATGCTTTTAAGAATTGATACATTTTCCAGATAACTTTAAAAATGGTTGTGTCACATTAAAAGTTTAATGGAATAATATCTTTTTGGAGTATACTTTTAACTTTTTGGAATATACTTTTAATTTGAAAATTTGAACTAATTCATTGATGGTCTTTCTAATGCCTCTTGGGGCATTAAGGCTTAATTAATGGCTTCAAAATTTCTTAGAGCTAAAAATATATAGTTTTTTTAATTAGGGAAAACATTTTAGCATTGATTTTTGTTTCCAAATTATTGGAAGTTACTCTTTTAAATCTAAATATGCCACCTTCTCATTTGCATAAATAACGCTCTTAAGAATTTACATCTTGTGGCTAAAAGTTCATAAGGTAAATATACATTTCATTTTTTATATTGAAATGACATCTGAACAGCTAAATGGAAATCCCATGGGAAGTAGTAGCAATTCTTGGCAGTGAAGGCAAACTTTGACACAATTTGAAAAAAAAACATAGCCTTTTGTTTCCTTATTTTTGTTTAAAGTAAAAATGGAAAATAGCCTCAGTTCATTTGTTTTGATTGGCATTTCAGAAGTATTTTTAAATAGAGTATGTCATACCTCATTGTGATAGAAAATTGTACGGAGAAAACATCCTACCATTTATTTATTGATAACCTTTTAACTTCTCTGTCTTCCTGTGAAAAGTCAGATTTATAATTATTAACCTGCTAAGATTGTAAGAAGTTAAACCTGCATGAATGTAATAATGGCTTAATAATAGGATTCTCAAAATAAATTCAGACTTATTGAAAAGTGACAAAAATAATAGAAAATTCTCATACATCTTTTGCTAAGATGCCCTAAATGCTAACATTTTTTTATTATTTTATTTTAATGTGATACTAGTGATTGATTTCAGGACTTCAGGCATAATCTCTTAAGCTACATGTACCCCCCAACCCTTCATTTTTGTTGATGGTAGTGGTGATGGTGTTGAGATATGGTCTTACTATCTTTATTGCCTACACTGGTGATCCTCCCCTCTGCCTCCCTAATAGAAGGGATTAAGGCACCACTACCACACCTGGCTTAAATGTTAACATTTCAAAACATTTTTAAGTTATCATTTTCTTTTTTCTATATTTATGGTAAAGTTTTTTTATTGACTTTCTTATGATTGTTACAGATATGATTTATTTACCTATAAAATTTAGAATGGATTTCTTAAGCAAAAAGAACATTTCTTTATATATTATTGAAATCACATAATTAGGCATGCTACATTACTAGTTTAATCTATACTTCTTGCCAATAGTTGTCTTTAGAGAAAGCTTTTTCTGCTGTAATCCAGGACTACTCTTTGCATTTAAGAGATTTTTAGTAGAATAAGTGCTGTCTTCTTTATTCTTTTTTTTTTTGTCAGTGATAAGGCCTTAAACTCTGGGCCTGGGCCCTGTCCCTAAGCTCTTTAGCTCAAGGCAAGCACTCTACCACTTGAACCACAGTGCCACTTTCAGTTTTCCAGTGGTTAATTGGATATAAGAGTTTCACAGACTTTCCTACCTGGACTGCCTTTGACTCCTGATCCTCAGATCTCAGCCTCCTGAGTAGCTAGGATTACAGGCATGTGCCATCAGCACCCAGCTCCTTCTTTATTCTTAACAGAAGGTACTTGGTGGCAGAGTATTCTCTTACTAGTAGTATGAATTCTGATTATTTGATTATGGAGCCATGTTTTAGACTGTTGTTACGATGCTCCTTCTGTTAATGTTAAAATTTTCACCACTAATGAATTATTCTGCAAAGGCCAAATTACAACTTAATGTCAGGCTTGATTATGTAAATTTGTTTAGCCTGAAGAAGAAAATAATAATTGAGAGATAATTTACTTCAGTCATTTGAAGGGATTTTTATAGAAAGTGGCGTAATTTATTTTGCTTCAAGAAGTACATATAAAGCAAAAGGGTTAGGGTTATCAGTAGGAATATTATTTCCCATAAGTTTTATTCTTCTAGCAGAGTTGTTCCACACTTAAGAGTACCACCTTGGAAAGCAATGTGTTCTGAGTGTAGAGAATGTACTACCTACATTGTTGTCAGATCTGTGCCTGGAATTTTTATGTATCTACTCAGCTTATTTTAAAGATGAAGAAACAATCACAATTAATCTTTTCATGTTAAATATGACTCAGTTAAATCCCCATCTTACTGATTTCAAGGCAACTACTTCTTCATATTAAATCTCACTGTTAAATGAGAGGGTTCTACTATCACAGGGTAGAATAGATTTAGTAATTCTTAGTATTAGTTATAATTCTAAAATCTATGACTACATGAGAATTTTCCTTTCTATTGTGTGAGGTTCAATGATTTCCAAGTGCTACTGAGCTAAAGTATATTCTTCATATCAAACACTTTTCTGTCTGTTTCCACAATTTATTTATATTTTTAATGATGGCACACAGGTTGACATTAGCACTATTTTAAGCTAAGTTGTGTACATGTTCTTGATTATGCTATTCAAATTTTGATAGGGTATGGAAGTCAACAGAATTTTTCCTTTAGACAAAATTAAGTGTTTTAGTGGTAGATTTATGAGGTAATGGAAGTAGCTATACAAAGTGTCCCATAGATAACTAGAGATAGGTCAGCAGCTCCAGGAAAAGTTTGGAATTATAGCGTTTTAGCCGTTACATTCAGAGAGAATAATTAAAAGAATTGAGATTGAATGAAATATCCAGTGTAACAAGACTAGAGAAGAGGGACATGCTTTAGGTTTCCAAAAATTTTAATACTAATTTCAAAACCAGAGAAGAGAAGAACCTTGTATGTCTAGAGGTAAATAAAAGGATTAGCATCAGAGTGAAATATATTTTTCTTCAGGGTCATAAAGAAATAACAAGAATTAACAAGAGATGAGTAATTTTCTAGCTTTAAAATAAAAGGCACCCAGTTCTTAACAGAGTTGGGGTAAAGAGATTAATGAGAGAAGTTTGAAAAATTAAAATACTTTTAAACCCAAATAATACAAAGTAAGAGAAGAAAAAGAGACCTTGATTAATGGTGGATTAAAACTGTACTAAATTTCTTACACTTTCACCAATACATAGATTGGAAACCAACATAAATGGAATAAATGGAAACTATCAGAAGAATTGAACAAGAGAAATAAGTTCTTTTAAGTAGTCTTCTCAGATAGAAATAGGAGAATATCCCTATAAACTTCATACAGTGAGTTTGGCAGACTATTGGGGAATAGAATTGTATTTTAACTTACATTTAGTACATAGCTTTGCTTTTGGATTTTTTCTTCTACTTCTCAGCCCAGAAGGTTTACATGAACATATTTTAAGGTTTTCTGTTCGTAGAATATGTATCAATTTATCAACATGCTAATATAATTACATACTTAGAATAATATTTCCCAAATCATGATTGTGGATTTTGCTTTTTCAGTCTATTTGATGGCTTTGCGGATGGACTGGGAGTTGCCGAAGCTATTTCTTATGTGGATCCTCAGTTCCTCACCTACATGGCACTAGAAGAACGCTTAGCCCAGGCTATGGAGGTATTTTAGTAACCCTCATGCCTATAGATAAATTGATTGGATACGACATGATATGTTTGTGCTCTTATAAATACACTGAAGAAAAACTGTATAGTTTTATCATCTACTTAATAACAATTACTACAGATTAATAATTACCATATGTATATATAAATTAAACGTGATATCCTGCCATTTAATCTCAAGTTCCAGTATTTCTGTTTTTACTGCAAAATGGAAATCATGTTTTGTTTGCATTTGTAAAATAAAATTTTCCTATATTGAATTATATCATATAAGCTATATAATATATATTTTATACATATGCATACAGGCACAAATTTATTTGTGAAGTGAAATTGAAGATCATGTTCAAATGTTTCTTTTGTTCTTATGGCTTTTTATTTGCTACCTAATATAATTAGGAAATTTGTTCCTCTTTGTCCCAGTTCACCTACTTTCATAAATGTGGCACATTAGCTGCTTTCTCTTGCCTTTTTATTATTATTCCACAAAAACAGGAAATAGCTTCTTATTCTTAAATGTATTTGCCCAAGATCAGAAGCCACTGTACTAATGAATTTCATCACAAGAAGTCTTTCTTTAAATCACTGCTCCTTAAGTGATTTCCAGAGTATGAACAGTAATTTGGTGAATGAGCCAGAAGTGAGACAACAAAAATTAATGAAAGACCTTTGAATGCCATAATGACAACATTTTATTTTGACATTTTTGAGATAAGAAAATCCAGTTTAGAGTGATTAATTAGATCCAAGGTAGGGAATTTCTGGCCCATGAGCTATATGAGCCCCTTAGCATCACTTGGTACACGACACAATAGTTGCATATGCTTCTTGCATTCTATCTGCCTGTATTGATGATTTTGTATAGTCCTTAAGTGTTATTCTAAATATCCAAATGGTCCTTGACAGAAAAGATTCCCCACCCCCAACTTAGATGGATGATACACACATGCTTCACATGCACTGATACTAGCTCTGCTTTGGCAGTTATAGACATACATACATACATACATATATATGTATATATATATATATATATGTATATATACACACACACATACATATATATGTATATAATCTTCATGGAGGTGGTTGTACTTATTATGCTCTATATTTTCTCAAAATTACCACAGTGGATATTATGAAGTTCAAAAAAGTCAGGCTTAGGACATTTGCCAGATTATTTAACCTCCTTTGCCAGTAACTTGTGTGAACTATTGGGACAATATGACAGCTTACATTAGACACATAATAAGATTAAGGATTGCTTACTATGTTGAGCTACAATAACATATTGATTACAGATTGTAGAATATGGATTCTCAGTACTTAAAACATTGTTCATGCTAGTGGATTATGATTTCTTACAGTATAGAGATACCTTTGAAATAACTTTAAAAGAAGTGTTGAAAATAAAAAATGTAACATTTATTACTAATGAGAAATGTTACATTTGATTGGAATCTTGAAAGGAGCTGGAGAGGTGGGTTGTGGAGGTCATCTAGGCATTGGCAGATGAATAAAGACAAGCGAGAAAGAACAGCATGTCTAGGAACTTACAGCTTCATCTTTTCTGGGTTTTTGCTAATGAGCAACCCAGTGACACTGCCAATTTCATAGTCACTTTTTAACACTGTGTCCTGCTTCTGATTAATGGCTTTAAGCCTCTCCTTTCTACACAGCAGCTCCCTCATATTTCAGTGCTCTGCTTTATTGAATTTGATTGAAGTGTTTCACACTACAGAATCAGTGCATTCTCTTTTCCTATTATTGTACAGAATTTTTAATTTTTCCTATTTACTGTGCATTTATTCATCCATTTTGAAAATGAAACTAAAAAAACTTACAAAGTTTCTTTTTAGATCTAACTCTAATGTTCTTTAAATAAAGCAAAATAAGAAAAAAAAAGAAACTATGCTTTTACTATTTCAGCAACCCTATGTCCCTTTTTATAAGTTAGTGTTTGCATTTCTGGTATTTTTCCAGTACTAGACTTACCTTTCTGTTTCAATAGTAGCTTTTGGTAAAAATCTTGTCAATATGCATTAGTTTCATATCTATGTCTCATACTTGCATGAAAGGAGGATAAAATAAGGAACAGTTTTAACCTTTTAAAACAATATTAAGGCTTGCTACATACTCCCAGGTCTGAAAAAAAAAACACATTTCTTTGCACATTTATGTTGGTATCTAAAACTTTTGGCATAAATTTAAGTAGTAATTTTCCCTTCATATTCCTTTTTAAGAAAATATTAAAAATTTCTAATGTAAAACAAGTGGCTTGAGTTCCAGTTAATAGTATTCAATTAATCATAGATAAGTTGGAAATCATGGTTAACAACTATTTAAACATAAAATTTTTCTGGAAATAGCATTCCTTAGTGCAGTGGAACTTTCTCTTTCCCATTATTTTGTGAGTTTATTCCTAGAATGAGACATAATTCAACATAAATTTTATCTTTATGAATGTAAAGATTGAGGTGTCATTTACATAAATGTCTTAATAAGGAAGGAGTGTTATCATAACCTTGTTACTCACTGCTTTTGAAATATTCTAAAAGTTACATCAACTTAACCAGCCTCAATTGTTTTCAAAGCAAAGCTTTGATTTTTTTTTAAAGCCACTTGGAAAGATTTATTGTTTAGTTGCCAAAATTTAGATTTACCCCAGTATTTTAGACTGTTCCTCCGAATGGTAAAACAGTGTGTTCTGATTTATAAAGTTGAAGAAAAGTTGATATAAATAGAATATTTGAACAGAGATCCAATGTGATACTTCAGATACAGTTACAATTTTAAGTATATTGGTTTAAGAAAGCATGACTTATTGCTTCCTTTCAGACCTACCACACTCATGGATTCTTTGAAGAGTCTTTATTTATAGGGAGAATACACACACACACACACACACACACACACACACGGAATAATAAAGTCTGCCTACTGGATTGTGCTAAAGCATATAGCAAAATACTTAGTGGAATGCTAAGTTGTCAGGAATTGGTAGATTCATAGGTACAGTCAAGTCAGCAGTCAAACTAGCAAATCTTGATAGAGGATTAGTCATTCAAATTAGCATTAAATGACCATTATGTCATTTGTTGTAAGTCTTACTCTTCAAAAACTAAATTCTCCTTTCTTCAGAAAATTAGTTTTGTACTGACAAAGTATTATGCTATCTTAAACTGATTTGTGCTATTCAAACTATTTAGTTGTAACTCATAGTAACTTGAAAATACACTGTCCTTCCTAAAGATGTAGGCTTTTTTTTTAGGTATTTCATAGTCATGCATAGAAAATGATGTCTTTTGCTCTTGTTGCTTATAAATGACTCCAGATTATTTTAAGCATATGTATAAAGGTAAATTGCTAAATATATTAAATTCTTGGTGTTAATTATTATCACCACAAATGTGCAGATCATTAGAGAAAGGGACTATAAAACATCGAAACAACATATATCAAAACACAACCTGGAATAATCTCCCCACACAGAAGTTATTATTAACCAGTCTTTATATTTGGATCATAGATGAGCTCTTTTAAGCAGGATCTGGAGATAGCTATATAAGAAAGAAAAGAACAGATAGGGTATTACTGTTTCTTAGTGATCATTAACTACAAGAGTTTAGAGTAACAAATAGCTAAAATAAAAAGATAATTAAAAAGAATATGTGAAAAGTATATATGGGGAAAAGCGACCAGCCATCTGGCTAACTTAGAAGAGTCTCTTTCTATCCCAGGGTTGAAATCCAAACCTTGATATAAATTGCACAGTTGTGGCTCACTGGATGGCCAAGAAGTGGCTTTTGTACCATGTTGGCAGAACTTACTGGAAAGCTGTACACTGGAACACAGTGCTCCTAAGTGCCAGGAAAGCTATAGGAATAACTGTGAATACAGTTAAGATAAAGTTAGGAATAACTAAAAGCATGGTGCTACAGAGCTGTCCAAAGTGGGTGCTGGGGATGCTGCTGGCTCCTTCACTACAAGAGCTGCCATCAGTGTGCAGCAAGCACACTAGCATCAAAAGCAAAGCCTGTTCCTCCCACAGTGTCTCTTCTTTTGCAAACAGAGCCTAACTTTGTGAGAGTTGTTAGAAGGAAATATTAAAATGGCCCAGATCCATTTTCACAAAGCTGACAAAAATAGAGAATTTGGATTTGAGGAACAATAATTTGATGACTATTGTTTGGTTTGGCTGCTGAGTTTCCATATGCATTTTTTTAAATGCTTTCTTGTGTTTGCTTCGGCAACACATATACTTAAAAAATTGGAACGATACAAAAATAAAATGCTTTCTTAATTGCTATTAAGTTTTTTAGTTTCTCATTCTTTTTAATGGGCTTACTTATGACATCTTCATTCTTGCATGTAATATATTCAGTCATATTTGCTACCCATCGCCCTTTCTTATCTCCCTCTCCCCTTCAGCTGGATCTACTCTCTTCTCCAACAGTCCCACTTGCATATTCAGGGTTTTTTTTTTTTTAATGTAGATTCTGCATATGAGAGAAGTCCTTGCCTTTAGGTATCTGGCTTATTTTGCTTAACATGATCTCTAGTTCCACCTGTTTTTTTGCGGTATAGCATAATTTCATTATTTGTGGCTGAGTAATACTTCACTGTGTGTACACCACATTTTCTTATCCATTCATTAGCTGATAGGCAAAGCCTAGTCTTATTCCCTAAGTTGGCTATTGTGAATGGTGCTGATGTAAACATAAGTGTTCAGGTATCTGTGGTATATGCAGATTTACATTCTTTTGGGTATATACCCAGGAGAGGTGTATTGCTAGGCCATATATAGTTCTATTTTTACTTTTTTGAGAAATCTCTATAATGATTTCCATACTTGTACTAATTTACATTCCCACAACAATGGAAGGGGTTTCTTCCTCTCCCACTCTTCACCTTATCCTTGTCAGCATTAATTGTTTTCTTGATGTTAGTCATTCTGTCTGTGGTGAGATGGAATTTCAATGTAATTTCTGTTGTTATTGTTGTTGTTTGTTTTTTGAGGACAGGGTCAGTGTAGACCAGACTGGCCTCAAACATGCCATCCTCTTACCTCAGATTTCATTGCCAAGATTAATAGTCCATGCCACCACACCTGGCCTTTACAGTATAATTTTGATTTGCATTTCTGAATACACTTTCCAATGTACATTTGAACTCCTATCCAACAGTAAACTGTATTTTACTAACAAGGTACTCTAAATCAAGTTTTTATTTACTTTTTCCCCAGAATTCGTAGGTGTATAGTCTTAAGATCCTTATATCTTTGACTAGCTATTCCAGTTGCTCCACAAATCCAGCCATCCTGGATATGCTCTTATTTTAATTCAAAATTATACATACAATTTCCAATAACTGGCATATGAAAAAGAAAAATGGAGAAAAAAGAAAATAAGCATATATAATTAAGTATACACCGAAAACAAGCAAATAAACATGCAAAGCTGCTAGTCCTTGAGTCTGTATGTGGGTAATGCCAACCTACATTTCTTGAAGGTTTGTGGTGCCCTACTGTTGGTATTAAAGAGCTAAGAGATGGACTCTGCAGACAAATTATTACAGAGTTTTCAAACAAAGGATGCTTGGTGGAGAGCAGACATCATCCAGCAGTAAAAGATAGCTCAGAGTGACTGGAAGATTCAAGTTTGTACTTTCACTACATTCCAAGATTCAGAATCACATTCCTGACCCAATGATACAATTATTTTAGGAATTTGGTAACACAGATTTTTACTCACTTTTTTTTTTTTTTTTTTGCTGGTCTTGAGGCCTAATCTCTGGGCTTAGGCGCTGTCCCTCAGCTCTTCAGCTCAAGATGAGTGCTCTACCATTTGAGCCCCAGCGCCACTTCCAGCTTTTTCTGCTTATGTGGTGCTAAGGTAGCAAACCCAGGACCTCATGCATGTAAGGCAAGCACTCTACCACTGAGCTACCTTTACTCTCACTTTAATTTAGCAGTCTACACATAATATTTCATTTTCAGAAAGAATAGATTTCTTATAGGCCTGTCACAAAAGCTCTGGCTCCCATACCGTGTCTTCAGCTAATAGTTAACAGCTTTGTATTTGTGGCTTTTCTATTTAAGTGCTCAAAGACACTAAGGACAATCCATCTTCCACCATAGTGCTATTGCAAAGCATTACTGCCATCAAATCAAATGCAGGTGTTACCTGTACTTGCACCATAGGTGCCTTCTTGTTAGCAGTTCATCACAGTTACAGCCATAGTGAGAGCTTCACAAAGTCCATGGGCCCCTAGCATCTCATTCCTGTGAGCTTAAGCCCAAAGGTCCAAGCAAATCAACCTCCAAATCTGATTCTTGCAGGTCTGTGTCCTGGGACCGCTCCCAGTACCAATCTGTACCAGTCAAAAAAGAGATAAACTATTGTCAAAAACTTTACTATATTATTATTATCATCTGCACTAGGAGATTAGAATAATAAATGATCAGTTTGTTTTTAAGGATAAATGAGTAAAGAATTTATGAATTGCAGAATTAAGGACAGTTGTCAGGTTGAGATGGAACGCTGTATTTTCCAGTCCCCATAGCTGAAATCCAGACTTTGTTGGGAGGGCATAGCCATGACTTACAGGAACTTGGCAAAAGTCTGGTCTCTGGTCATTAGAGAAGCTGTTCACAAGAAAGTGACTAACTGTACTTACTACTATAAAAACCAAAGTAAGTGCCAGGAGAAGTTCTTGTCACTGTATACTACAGTTGCTAGACAGTACAGACACTAAGTGTGCTTTAGAAGTGAGGAGAAGCCACAAGGAACCATGTGCACTGAGGAGCCTGAGCGTGGTGCTAGAGATATGCCTGTCTAAGGATGCCTCCTGTGCTGCTGGAACTAAGGAGCAAAGTCTCTTCCTGTGGATGTCTCCTCAGCACCCTCTGTTTGATCATGTTAGTTTCAGACTATGTTAGCTGACCAAGGGCTTTACAACAAACAGCATAAATGAAAGTTGAATTTGGATCTGTGAAGCAACAATTAGCACATTCATTTTCCTTTTTTTTTTTTTTTGGTACTTTTGCTTTGGACTTAACCCTGTGCTCTATTATAAGTCTGTGCGTAGGAAAAATTATGCTAGACTCTTAAGCATATAAAAGATTGTGTTTGCCAGCCAAAGAAATACAATAGTAGCTATCAGACAAATCTAGCTCCTGTGTAGGAAGACAAACTTTTTTGTTTTTTATTGTGCTGAAATAAACATAAAATTTATTGCTTTGACTAAAGCATGAAGTTAAGTGTCATTAGTACATTCATATTGTTAGAAACTAATTCCTTATATTCCCCTCTCCTTTTCCCCTGGCAAACCTCCATTTTACCATTTGTCTTTATAGAATTTACTACTTTAGGAACGTCATATACATGGAATAAAATAATCTTTATCCTTCTGGCTTATTTCACTTGGCACAATGTCTTTAGACTTCATCCATGCTGCACCATGTATCAGAATCTTATTCCTTTTTCTTTTTCTTTTTTTCCCAGAGCTCTGAGGACCGAACTCAGTACCTTGCACTCGCCAGGCAGGCACTCTTCTGCTGAGCTAAACCCCTAGCCCCTCATTCTTTTTTCATAGTTGGATATTATTGGTCTCTCTCCTATCTGCCTTCTCTCCTCTCCTCATTTCTTCTTCTCTCCCTACTTTTATTCCTCTCCTTCTTTTCTCTTCCCTTTTCCCCTCTCATCCTCTTCCTCTTCTACTCTCCCTTTCCCTTCTCTTATTTTGTACGTGCACATGCCATATTATGCCCTTTCATCCACTAACCTCTTTTATTGCTCCTATCATATGGCTGTTATTTATAATGCTGCAATGACCAATAATCACAATATTCATTCTAGTCTTTGCTTTCAATTTTAGATTTAGATTTTAGGTATATGGCCAGAAATAGAATTGCTGAATTACATGGTAATTTTATTTGTATTCTTATTGAAGACTCGCTGTTTTCTGTAGTAGCTATACCATTTTGCTATATTCCTGATTACAAAGTTTTGAGGACCATTTAATAGCCATCTGAACAGCAAAGTATTACACTAGATGTTAAGGGCTTTCATAGCTATTACATTAGTATAATTAGGAGATACTACTAACAAGTAGGTTTTTAACTTGTATAATATTATTTTGTTGAGTAGTAGCAGTTCAGAGAAAAGATAGCAGTGTGATATGGAACCACGAACAGACTTTCTAGACAAGATAGGACTTTGCCATCACTGATGATAAACGCCAGTCAGAAGAAGCAGCACATTCACTGAGAATGTGTAATTTTACAGGGCCAGGGATGGTGATAGACACCTATAATCCTGGCTACTTTGGAGGATTACTGTTTGAGGCCAATTTGAGGGAAAGTTAGCAAGACACCAGCAAACAATGTGAACATGGTGGTATATATCTGTAATCCCAGGTACTGAAGAGGTTAAGGTAGAAGAATTATGGTATAAGGCAAAGACAATAGACTCTATCTGAAAAATAGTTTTTTTGGGGTGGGGGGGTCCGGTCATTTGGCCTGAACTCTGGGCCTGGGCACTGTCCCTCAGCTCTTCAGCTCAAGGCTAGCTAGCGCTCTACCACTTGAGCCACAGTGCCACTTTTTTTTCTTTTTGCTTATGTGGTGCTGAGGAATCGAACCCAGGGCCTCATGCATGCAAGGCAAGTGCTCTACCACTGAGCACTTTCCCAGCCCAGAAAAATAATTTTTAAAAGTAAAAAGAGCTAGAGGCATAGCTCAGGGATATAGTGAGGCCCTGAGTTCAAAATCCTGTCATTCTCATCTAATTTGTACCAAAAAGAAAGAGAATACCCTTCTAGGTGGCCATACCATCTAATCTTCTTTTCACCATTCTTTGAACTATAATTTTATATAGACACTTTTATCTCTAAATGAAATTCACTACCCAGATAACCTACTAATGCTTGAGAGCTGGCAATGTGGGTATGCTGACTGCCAGTAGTAGATAAGGCAATAGTTGCTATTGTCCCTCGAGCATCCAATAACCTCACCACATTTTATCTCCTGTGAAGTGCACTTTTCAAAACGTTTCACTTTCTAGTTGGGTGCTGCTAGCTCACTCCTAATATCTAAGCTATTTGAGAGGTTTAAGAACTAAAGAATTACAGTTTGAAACCAGCCCGGACATATACACAAGGACCCTTCTTAACCCGTAACTGAGTGCCTGTCATCCTAGCTTTATGAGACCTTGAGACTGGGAAGATCAAGGTTCCAGGCCAGCCATTCAGAAAAATCTGAAAGACTCAGTCTGAGTGGAAGAAGTTGGATATAGTGGTACATACCTTCTGTGTTACAAGGGGAAACAGCAGGAAGCATGACCCCAGCTCACAGGGTGTTAGAGACAAATGGAAAGAGGAATGGCAGGCAAATGCAACCATAAAAAGCAATGTACACACGTGAAAATAGAAATGGATTAACTTGAGATGGGTGGGGATGAGATCGATCAGAGGGCAGGGAAGAATGATGGAAGTGGTAATACTGATCAAGATACATGGTGTACCCAAATAGTCATGTTAAATTGAAGCTTTTTGTGCGACTGTTTAAAGATAACAGTAAAGAGAAAAAATAATCAGTGCAAAAGAAATGTCCACTTTCTACATACTGTTTATCCTACAAAGGTGCTCCTAAAAATTGTAAGACAGCAGCTTCTCTGAAAAAAATAATTGTAACGTACAAGTAAGTTGATGATTACTCAGATAAAATAGATTGTCTGTGTGAAGCAATGGGATGTGTTTCTGAGTATGTGTGTTTATGTTTTGATTTAATGGTTGTGGTTCCTTTTGGAAGAAAGTTAAAAGGACAAAAGACTAATAACAGAGTAGAGTGAATATAACTTTTAAGATACTTTAAAAACAGTTTCCCAGTACTGTTAAAGTACTTTATAACTAAAGACTATAACTTTTGTCTTTCAGACTGCACTGGCACATTTAGAGTCTCTTGCAGTGGATGTGGAAGTGGCCAATCCCCCAGCCAGTAAGGAGAGCATTGATGGGCTTCCAGAGACTCTGGTTCTTGAAGACCACACTGGTAAGGGCAAAGTGGGCTTATATGACACATTGTAGATTTAAGTATGTTTCAGTTTTCTGTAGAAGCCAGAGTCTGACAAATGTTCACCTAGTAGAATATTTTCTAATTTGTAACATGGTAAGCTGATACAAATGTTTTCCATTCAACTTTTGTACAAAAGCAGTATTTATTATATTTACTCTAAATGATTTATGTTTCAGCTATTGGTCAGGAGCAGTGCTGCCCCATCTGTTGCAGTGAGTATATTAAGGATGATATTGCAACCGAGCTGCCCTGTCACCATTTCTTTCACAAACCATGTGTCTCAATTTGGCTACAGAAGGTAAGCTTTAGATTTTCTTTAAATGTTAATACGTAACACTTTCTTCTAAGTTAACAATAATCATATGCCTTTTAAGTCTATTTATTTAACTGCATGTTTGTATTACTTCATGGTTGCCTTTAGTCATAGACAGCACTATTTTTAATCCCAACCATGAAATTTGGTGTTTTCAAACCTATCTTAAGGAAAGAAGTCTTTGATTCTGTTCAATATTGTAACAATAATTATTCGCAAATGTGTGTTGGTAGTACTGAAAACACATGAAAAGCCAGAATCTGACAAATTTTCACCAAGTAGAATATTTTTTAATTTACAAAATGATAGACTGAGACAACTGTTTCCCAGTTAACTTCTCTACAAAAGCAGTATCTATTCCAAATTTCATGTTTCATTTGAAACATACTTGCCAATTAAGTGATCAAAGTCTGAAATACAATGCTTATTTGAGGTTAGATCAGAGTTGTACAGTTGATTATTGCTAGCTTCCTAATATATTGTTTTGAACATTTTTTATGGTATTCGTATGTTTATATGTACAAATCATATGTATGTATGTATACACATATTGTGCTGGGAGAACTAAATAAGATAATCATTTGTACTTGGAAGTAAGTACCCTGTGCATGTTTTAAAAAATCATATCAGATTAAAACTTATTAAAAATGTGATAAATTGTTACTCTATTAATAACAAAAGCACAACATAAATTCATGATGCACATTACAAAGTTTAGCTAATACTTACAACATGCTACACTACAATTACTGTTTTCTTATTGCCATGTGGAGGTTCTGTGTGCTTGCTATCTCATGAGGCTTCTTGGCATTCTAAATGGAGATAAAAATCTTTTATTCTGAAATATTTTTTTAAATATTGCTTTCTTTGATCACTTTCTCCTTCAGAACATAGTTTGGAAAATAGTATTCTGGATGATTTTTCTTATGGATAAGAGATAAATAATAGGTAACTCTATACAAGGCATTGTCAAGTTAAACTGCCTTCCATGAGGACATACCCTGTGATTCTTTCTCAAACTGTTTTCACAGCATCAGTGGCTAAGTGTGAAACTCTTTATTAAAACTCATTAAATGAGGGCTGGGGATGTGGCTTCAAATGGTCAGTAGAATGCTTGCCTAGCCCCACAAGGTTCTGAGTTCAAACTCCAGTACTGCCAAGAAACAAAAACCTTTAAAAAGTCACATTATTATTAAATTCAATTAAATTAAAATTTTTATTAAACTAAATTGAATTTATTGTTAGCCCTGCAAGACATGATTGAAGTACATAGGAATGGTATTAACATTTTGCTGTAAAGTTTACTTTTTTAAGGTATTTTATTTGATATTTGGATAATGATACAATCTCTCTGTATAAAGATACTTGAGTGGCAGTTCAGATGTTTCAGGTGGCTGTTAACTTGTTCTTTTCCCTCCAGTCGGGAACATGCCCTGTGTGCCGCCGTCATTTCCCACCTGCAGTTATTGAAGCATCTGCAGCTGCTTCCTCGGAGCCTGATCCTGATGCCCCACCTTCAAACGACACTACTGCAGAAGCCCCCTAAATCTAAAAGTTGCGATGAAATCAGTCTATCAAAGTAAATCTGCAAATTCCTTCTAAGTCTGATGTGCAAATAATTATATATAAATATATTTAAAGTGCTATATATAGTATATGCCATAGTTTAGAAAGAGAGTAATAGCCTTTCTAAACTGAGTTTAGGTTTGCAGAAAGTACTCAACATTTTCAAGCTGAATGTTCAAACAGTGCATCCATTTTCTTTAGTTGAGTATGTTGGTATTAAGTGTAAAGTCAAGCTTATCAGTCAACGCTCTCCAAAAGAAATAGTCATCTATGTGGCACATGTTACTGGTTTTGTCTAAAGTATGCCACTAAGAGATTATAATTAAGCTCTCCTATTCGCTCAAATGTGAACCGTGAACACAATAGTAAAATTGGTTTCATTTGGAAATAAGATGAATTCTAAAGCATGCTTTTGCACTGATCCCTTTGCTTTTGCTAAATTGAAACCTCTTAGTTTATAAATACTGAGAAGTTTTTTAGGAAATTGTCGATACTTCTGTCTTGGTTTAAAATAAGGACTATTTAAGTGCCTGGCAATGGGCTAAATTTGGCCAAAATAACACAAAAATTTAAATCTTAGATATAACCCCTCCTGAAATGGCTAGACGTTAAAATTCAGTAAACAGTGGATGTGCTTCAAATAAGGTCAATGAGGCAAATGAGGAATTTAATACTCAATGTTTGGTACAGTAAGATGAATTTGATAGTCTTATAAAACTCTCTTCAGTGCTTATCGAACTGTTTCTACTTGGTAAAAGTTAAACTTGAAAGTTCAGAGCACACTTGGCACATTTGTTTAGTAAGCATTGGATAGTTTGTTTCAGGTAACTTTGGTTCTGAAATATTTTGGAAGGTCTGAAAACTTGCATAGAGTCACCTTTATAATTATATAACTCCCAGTGAAAATGAAATGACTTCGTAGGTGATCACATGCAACAGGCAAGTTTGTATACACGCAGGCATAGTAATTAACTTATAGATGTGATTTGCTATGAACACTATAGAACAGTGGCTTTTAGAATATCACAGTTGAGCAAGTAAAATAGTAAAGCACACAATGAGTGTATATCCATTCAAGTGGTTCACTGAAATTTAGTTTGGAAAATATTTATGTGACTTCCCAAATGCAGAATTACATTTATTTGTGTAATTTCTCTGAATATTTATATTCTGTCTCTTTTCTCCAGTCTTAAAATTAAATGAATTTTCACTGTTGGTACATTTGAGGCTCTTAAAAGTATAAGGAACATAACACTTGCATTCTAATTTTTGCAAATATTGTAAATGTGTCTGGTATTTACAGCAAAATACTGTATCCTTTTATGGGTAAAACAAAAGTGAGCAATGCATGCATGAAATGTGGTGAATTTGTAATTTAGGGGTTCTTTGGGGCTTCTGTGACTTTGGAAATGCTTACATTCAAGCCTTAATGTTGCATTAGCTAGCATGTTTTCCTTCTGATGTATATAAACTGTTATATAAACTAATCTCTGCTTGTTTTCTACTATGTGATCTTTCCATGCCATATTCATCGATGATCAGTTAGTGTCAAGGAGTCAAATCAGATTGCAATTAATTCTTATGTGTATATTGTGGAAATTTGTGGCTAGTGTGATTTTGTTGTTGTTGTTGTTTCATTTTCTTTTCAAGTAGTGTTAATCTGTTGTAACACTTACTGGTTAAACTTAAAATTGCTTCAGATTTCTCTGTAATAAGCCACACACTATATTTAGATAGTATTAAGGGACCTTGGTTTTCTTCTCCTAGATAGCAGCTGTCCCAAAGAAAATATTTCTTCTTTGTCTGTTACAATTTTGCTGTTATCTGCCAGTTGTTAAGAGATTTTTTTTTATTTCTAAATTCAACCAGCAGTGTTGAGCTAAACATCAGAGCTGTTGTTCTTTTTGCTCCATCTGTTACTGTCCTTTACTGTTGGCTCCTTACCTTCAAATGGCTGCTATAAAGGAGAAAAGTTGAATGAGAGTTGGGTTAAATTTTTTAAAAAGAATATGGAAATTTTAGGACTTTATGGAAATAAGCCAGTAGAAGCTGAGGCTGATAAGTTCAGACCCCAAAATATTGATCTTATCTTGGATCCTTTTGAAAAAGTTATGAATATATGAAGGTATATTAGAAGTAGATATGAATATTAATAAAATATTGTTTATCTTATTTCTCCATGTTGTAATGATCTAATAATTTTATTTTTTGAACATTTTCTTATTTCTTATAATATGAATGCTGATATTTAAGTTAGATTTATGTGGTTTTCTTTTGTGTTTCATAATCGTTTATCACAAAGCTAACTAACTCTTTAAGATTATTTGTGATCTGGATTTATATATAAGCTGTTAAATATATATGAACTGTTAAAATGGAATGCAAGTTTTTCAAAAGCCCAGGTCTAAATGTAATAATTGGTTTATTGTTCTATAACCCCAGCCCATCATTTTCTGTGTAAATCATAAACAATAAACAGGATATACTCAGTGGTTATTTCTAATATTTAATTGTGTAATCATATCCCTTCTGTAATGTAGTCCTTAAAGGATTGAGAGTTAATAGCGAAGAACACAGCTATTAAGGAAGTCAAGAATGGGTTCATGCTGTTTGACTTTCTTTAAGTTGAACTGTAGAAATTGGTGGACTTCGAACTGTTAGAGAAGCTCTGAAGGAGTAGTTGCCTTTTCTTCTCAGTCTGGTTTCTGCAGATCGGGTTTCCATATTGACTCAAGACTTCAGTAACTCAGTTTGGGGAAGGAGGCTTGCCTCACCTCAGTGACTATCTCTGAATCAATGGGTTTGTTATTAAATCAGCTCAGTTAGAAAGATTGTTCATGGTTTATAAAGGATTCAAATACATCACTCATTTCAGAACTATCAATTGGATGCTGGCAGAGTTTGTTAAGCTTAAATTAACAAGGGGGAAGCATTTTTTTTGTGGGTTTTTTGTCGGTTGTGGAGGGTGAACTCTGGGCCTGGATCCTGTCCCTCAGCTCTTCAGCTCAAGGCTAGCACTCTATGCTTGAGCCACAGTACCACTTCTGGCTTTTTTCTGCTTATGTGGTACTGAGGAATCGAACCCAGGGCCTCATGCATGCGAGGCAAACACTCTACCACTGAGCCACCTTCCCAGCCCGGGGTGGGGGGGGGGCGCATTTTATTTAGAAACTTTAGCAAGTTTTGAATTGTTATTTTCTCCTAGTATAATAAACTTGTGATAGAAAAATACAGTCTAAGATTAGAAAATAGCAGTGGTATATCTCTGCTAAAGTACCAATGTCCTTTTGTAATTGTATCATAATTTTTATTCACTGTTTTTATTCACTGTTGGGTAGAGCTGCCTAGCACCCTTCCAAGTCATGGGTTGCATTGTTAAAAGAGTAAATGAAATTTCTGTATTAGTAGCACACGTGTGAAACTAGGCAAAGAAGTTGTGTCTCTTCTGTGTGGCTCCTTGGTTTCCTTGGGCATCACTTCTATGTAATTTTATGTTATCTCTTCCAGACCATAGTGGGTTGGATTGGAATTGAACATAATTCTGTAATCTAACTAGAGCAGAGCTCAGGGATATTATTGTTAACTTTTAAATGATTCTCTTATGGTTGTTTTTGATACACCTTGTTACTAATGCCACCATCGTTATTAGGCAAACATATCACATTTGTCTCTTGCTACAGAATTTCATAGGCATTCTTAACCTAAATGGAGGATGACATCCTCACAGAATTTAACTAAAAAAGGTCCTTATGTTTTTTGGTTACTTCTCTCTTAGTCTGTGTCAGTTCCAGTTGTAATAAAGTATAGCTTTGTTTAGGTATTAAATAAATATGGACTCGTTCAGGATGGAATACAGACTTTGCTCAGAATGCTACTTATAGTCTGCCCACCCAGGTGGGTAGAGTTCCCAGGAGGCTTGTTGAAGCAACTTCCAATCACCTTATGTGCTCTTCTCTCTTTTTCTAAAAAGGACACCAAAAATTTTTGTCATGTTTAGCAATCAGATACTCTTTTTGAAAGAATCTTAGTTTGCTGATATATTGAACCAAGAAGGACAATGCAAACCACTGAAAAAGCCTCATTCTCTCTGAGACTGTGTTCTGTTCTTTTCTAGCTGCTTTCCAAAATATTTCCCCCTCTCAAAAGCTATATTAGAAATAGTATCACCTAATTATATTTGAAGTAGTAATAATAGAGAAATGACTATAGATCCAGTACTACTGGTTTTCATGGATAAAAGCAAAAATATTTTTTGTTGATATGAAAAGTCCTAGGGAATAGGGAAGTAAGCTTGGTTTCCATCATTGTTTTTAGTATTATCTTTTGAAGTTGGTGTACATTTCAGTTATAATTTTTTCTATTTTTATTAGTATTAATGTACAGGGAGTTTCATTTAGGCCAGTCCATAAATGTATTACAATGTAATTACTCACTTTACGACTATCCCTCATCCTCCTCCCCTTGCCCAAACTTAAGCTTCACCGTTCAGATAAAAAGTATTAACAGCATCTTATTCACCTTATGAGCTGATAAGGAAACTTTATTAAATAAAAAGTTATTAATTTATCTGAAAGGTTCTATACCTGGCCAATTAATAATGATGACTAATGTAGAAGTTTGTTATATCTTATGTTATTTTATAATCAGGGTATTGTTTTTACAGTGAAAAATTGGTGAAGAGGTCTTTTCAGAAAGATTTCCTTCTTAGCCATTCTCATCATCGTCAAGAGGCATTTTGCTAGCATTGAGTTCTTGTCCTTTGATTATAATATCACTTCTTTATAAAATTCTTTTTTAAAATGTGTTTTTACATTTTCCTATTTGTAAAATACTATAAATGTTAGGATTTTTGTTAGGCTCTCTATCTTAGCTAATCTTTATTGTAAATCTGCAGGATTGGTTTATTGTCCCAACTTTATAGGAAAACAGTTACGTCCCAGAAATTACCAAACAGCTTTGGCTAGCATTTGCTTGCATGTGTGCATGCGTACATGCATGCATGTGTGAATGTGTGTGTGTGTGTGTGTATGTGTCAGGGACCTCAGCTCTCTTATTCATTGCTGACATATACTTGAGCCACACCTCCAGTCCTGCATTTTGCTGGTTAAATGGAGATGGATGTTCAAAGACTTGACAGCTTGATCTGACTTAGAACCAAGATCCTTCAGGTTTCAGCTTCCTGAATATCTAGAATTATGAGCATGAGCCACCAGTGCCTGGCTCAGCCCTGATTCTTAAGCAAAAAACTCTGAGGGTTCTTCTACTTCATACAACCTTCCTGAATAGGTATAGCCTTTCTGATCACTATTACTATTTAAGCTAGTGCTTTGAAATACAGCCTGTGTTTTTGACTTTTTTTTTTAATGGGAAAATACTGGCATCTGTTTGAATTCTGGAAATGACTTTATTTTTTTTGCCATATTGTAGATGGCCCTTTATATCCATGTCTCCATTAGCAGATTCAACCAACTGCTGATTAGAGATATTCTTAAAAAAAAAAAAAAGCCAGTCCTGGCTCTATTCAAAGTTATTCCTCCAATTAGCCATGAAAAGCCAAAGTGGAGGTGTTGCTCAAGTGGTAGAGTGCCAGCCTTGAGGAAAAGAAGCTAAAGGAACAGTACCAAGGTCCTAAGTTCAAGCTCTAGTACTAGTACAAAAAAAAAATATCTCCACTGAATATATTCAGGCTTTTTACCTGGCACCATCCATCCCTTAACTATTATAGAAAAACAACTAGTAGGCTTTCACATTGTATGAAGTGTTAAAGTATTGATAAGGAATCTAGAAAGGATTTAAAATACAATGTATGGGAGAGTATGAATAGCTTGTGCGCAAATACCACTTTAAGAGTTCAATCTGCAGACTTTGGTATCCATAGGGCTTTTTTGTGGATAAAGAAGTATGACTGTTTTGCTACTGTTAGAGATGTTTTTCTAATAAAGTATCTTTGTCACTGGTGAGATCTCATCAGGACTTCTGCCTTTTCCTGATAATGTGGGATTGGTGCAGACACTTTGTCTAGCCTGAGCAATGTACAACATCCTATTGTCTGCTCATCCAACAAGACCTAGATAGATGTAACAAATCTATGCTGTATCAGAGCTGTAGTATCAGAAATAGATTGTCTTGACAGAAGCTTTTTTGAAATTAATCCTTAAATGCCACTTGTTTCTTTGTTAATATCTTAGTTCTATTTGTCCAGTCCCTTTTCTTTTTAAAAGAACTCAAGTGTTGTAAACAATACTTAGCAAGCCTTTGCTAAGAGTTTCCAGGGTTTTATGTTAGCTTTAAGGGGCTTCACTGTCACCAGAGACTGGCCTTTGGCCTCAACAAATAATCTCTGTTCTTGACCTAGACCAAGGGTCTCCACACCCCAGTATTGTAGGATTCTAGATTTGGTGCCATTTTAGAAGCGCAGAGGTTCTATTTTAGTTTGAATTCACACTTAAAGCAGATGAATATAGGGATGAATAGCTAAAAAAAAAAAAAGTTTGAAAAGTCAACTTTAACATTTATTTGAA
Organism: Dipodomys ordii; assembly: GCF_000151885.1. Lineage (NCBI taxonomy): Eukaryota > Metazoa > Chordata > Mammalia > Rodentia > Heteromyidae > Dipodomys > Dipodomys ordii. Next base: position 8,519,344 of record NW_012267266.1, read on the forward strand.
AAGTAAGCTTTAGTCTTCATTGGATGATTTGAAGCTATGCATGAGCAAACACTTATTTATGTCCCACCTGTGAATGAGTAAATGAAAGAACATGTTAAAATTTTTAAGTGAATCAATAAACTTATGAAAATAATGCATTAAAATATGTCAAACCTGCATCCTCCCTGAATCTATTGGAAAACTCCTTCACCTGATTCAACAAATATATATGTGTTATCTATTTAATGTTTGCCAAGTGCCTTTTCTGATAAACCTGTGAGCAAACTAGACTAAATATCTGGCCTTTCCAAATGTCTGTTGTAGTGATGGGACTATTATTACAAGCCTGGTCCCTACTCTCCACACAGCTACATTCACTCTGGAGGATTTCATCTTGGCCTTGGGCGAGTACCTGATTTGGGGACTTCACAGGTTCTTTTCTCAATACTCAAACTAGAAACACCCAAACCAAGGAGCATGAATAGGTGCGGAGCCCTCCAGTGTGACCTTGCTACCAGCAGTTTCTTAAATGGTTATTTGCCCAATGGCCTCCAGCAAGCCATATTTCTCATATCTAGGACATTTGAAAAGAATTTATTTTCCTGCTATGGAGCCAAGCAGAGTGGACAGAAGCTAAATTTAACAATATGTCATTTTATCTCTTGTACTTTATTTTTTTTCCTTTTCCCTTTATTCTCAGACATTTCATACATAATGTATCCACTGTGTATTTAACCCCCCAAATGGAACATAAAGTAGGAAACTTTGAAACACTGCTTTTCTGCTGTCACATGTTCCTCTGGTGCAAAATATTATCTAGATTTTAGTGACCATGCTGCTATAGACTGTGACTAACATAATGGGCCTTGCAAACTTAGCAAAGGCTTGAGTAAGCACCGCTGGAAAATTATCAGGCTTGCTCTGTGGTGACTCACAGCAAGCAGCTGAATGGGCGATGAGAAAGCACACTGTAGGCACCAAGGGGACTCAGTGCTGTGCAGATGCAGTTATGTCAGGACAGCCCTTGCTTGACTGCTAGCAGTGCCACATTAGGAAAAGATGCCAAGTCTTAACACAGGGAGGGCAGAAACTTCGAATCATTCTTTGGATTCTTTTTCTCCATCTCCTGTTGCTGTACAATTTATTTTTCCCCATCCTCAAACCCTGTAAAGTTCATTTAACCCGTTTGTAGTCAAAATCCTAGAAGGACCAGAAGACTAGATTACATTAGATAAGTTCATAATAGTGCCTGCCACTATGGTTCTACTTGAATGAAAACACGTTTTCTCACTGTGAAGGACTGTAAAGGGTCAATTTTACCATTTAAGAGCTAATACGTTTCCTAGATTCTTGCAGAATATATGAGACTCCTGGATCAGAGACAAAGGACGCATTTCTTATGTCCTAGCTGACAGTCTGAGTTCTATAATTGCATTACTCCTTCCTGCCCTCTGTGTCCTTGGGGAAGATGTAGAGGTTGGCACAGATGGAAGCTGCATACATGGTGAGTTTGTGTCGCCACTGAGGAAATCAGAGCTCAGGAAGTCCCGGTCTCATAACGGGGCCACTGCTAAGTCTGCTTCAGAGCATGACATTATCTTCATGGTCATGAGCAAAAAACAAATATGTCCTCTGACCTGGGAAGGAGGAGGAACAAATATGTTTTCCAAGATTGCTTGCTATCCAGCTGTCTTTGAAGAGACAATACCAAACACTGCAACACATGCCTCTTGCTCAGAAGATGTGCAGAACTGAGAAAACCTCAGAGAATTGTCCTCAGTCCCTGTTGGAGGGGCCGCTGAATGTTACAGATTCCGCTCCTCGCAGGCACAGCCCCGTTAGCCTGGTGACACCCAGTTCAGTGCCTCTCAGTTCGCAGGTCCACTAGGATAAGGCAGGCCATCCAAGTTCCTTTAGTAATTTAAAGTTAGGAAATAGTGAATTCCTAACAGGACATGGACAGCTGAAATATGAGGAAGGATATTAAAAGTTTTAAGTGATCATAAAATATTGCTATGATAAAACAGAAACAACAAGAAATGATTGGGACAAAATCTTCAAGAGTGTACTGTAGTGGGAGAAGAGGTAGCTGAGCCTTGGCCCCAGGGACAGTAAAATGAAGTCACGGCTCCTTCCTTTCCCAATGCCTTAAATTGCTATGGACACTGGTGATGGAACAAGAGGTATGTGTACAGAGTCCCTGTCACTGATGGGCCCTTTTTAACCATAATTTCAGTCTGGGTTTTGGGAAGGTTTGTGCGAAGTTGTTTTGGCTCTCCTCACCGGTCAAGATTATCTGGTGCATGGGCTATCCTAAGGAAACTTGTTTCTTAGCGGTGGTTCTGCTACCCATAAATATGTTACTGATCAGTGATAGAGTTCTGCCCTTCCTGGATTCCAAGTTGAGTGTAAAGAGAATGGCTTAATGCAAAGACATACAAAACAGAAGCATAGATGCCTGACTTTTAATTTATAGGCCCAGTCAAAACAGCTTCTAAATGCCTCTTAGAGTTGGACTTACCTTCCAATCTGATCTGCCGGGGCTCAGCTACCGCAGAGTGAGAAAGCAGTGGCTTCAGTGAACAGTTTCAGACTTTTGTTGATGAGTTCCTGTTTTCCTGCTTTCATCAATTTTACATTGATAGGCTTGGGGTGGGAAAACAAAAGTTCTCATAATTTACAACTGGCCCTTTATGAAAACAAAGTTCAGGATAAAAGTTAATAAAACCCTTTAAGGGTAACAGCACTGATGAATAAACTCTAGGAGCTCTGATGACTTCAGGATTCTGAAGTACCTGAGTTAAAAAAAAAAAAAAGTTGGGGGTGGGGGCGGGGAATGAAGGGAATCTTTTGCCTTGTAAACTGAGGAACAGGGTTTCTCCACACGACCTGTTAATGTCAGAGGTGGCCTCTGCGAAAGGGAAAATAAGCTTCCTTGTACCCAATGCTAATAAACATTTTTGTTTTCAAGTGAAAATACACATTGAGGATGGTTCTGTGTAAGCCTTCTTGGGTCTGAGAAGAAGCAATATATATCCTCCAGGACATAAGAGAAAGAGCTAAATTCAAGCCTTACCAGTTATTCCAGAGGTGACAGGCCACTTGTCAATTCTTTTCCCTTCCTCCTTCCTCTCTGTCTTTGACACCTGTCTTTTACCAGGCAGCTCAGGTGCATTTAAGTCCCAGGCCTACCATGTAGGAGCTGGGAAGTTTTAGGGTGCTTATTTATCCTCCAGGTGCCAGTTTCTCCATTGAGAACAGGACAGATGGTATGCATTTTTTTAGGGTTATTATGAAGATGGAGTGAGTTATGACGTGTGAAGTGCTTAGAATCTGGCACTAGTCAGTGTGGGGTAAGAACATTTCTCTATTCATGATGTTTCCTTCCATATGGAGGGAACTCCACTGTTGAGGTACTCCTGGTCTTGCTCCACCTCCACTGTTGGAAGTGGCTTCCAGCAGTGCTTAGTATTGGAGTGAATAAAGTGTCATTCTTGTCTCAGCTCTTTTCCTCTTTTTAGGAGTGAGAAGTTGGCTCTTCTGTACAGCATGGCCAGGGTATCTAATTCCAGAGTTCAAAGCAACACCTCCCATAGACCTCTCCAAGCCCTAGCGGCAGAGAACCTGTGTCTTGAAGTTTCTTCCTCAAAATGCTCTCAGCCTGTACCCATTTGGCCTGGGACCAGCTAGATGAGGCCCAGTGTGTCTCCTTTCTCTGCAGTGGGCTCATGAATATGCCCCCAGACGGCTCCCAGATTTATCCACGAGGTTATTCTGGAGCCCCATGGCCAGGCTCTGGTCCAGGAGGATGGCCTGGCAAATGAACTATTTCCAGCTCACTGCCAGCACAAATTTCTTTTGCAAGGTTAGGCAAAACACAGTATCTTGATGATTTGAATTGACTAAATAGACACAAAGTGATGTCTGGGCTTGTGTTGTGTGTGGACCTCTGTCACCAGAGTGCCAGCCCAAACGTATGGCACTCAAGGTGCGGGATCCAAAGTTTCCTTTACCGGGAGCCACCTGCAGTGCCAGCCCCTAGGGCTATGATCCCACCTCCAACAACAGGGGATCTACAGTGTGTGCACCTGCTTGCTCTCAGATCCCATGATGCCTATACCATTGGACATTGTCCATCTGCGTCTTCTCGTACCTCCAGTCATGAGAACAGCGGCTCCCACAGGTTGAGAATAATGCTGAATAATGTTCAGCATTTTCTTTGCAAAGGGGATGGCTTTTTTCCCTCTATCCCCACCCTCCCTGCTGCTGATAGTGGAGACTAAAGAGCTCAAGAGCCAGCAGTTGGAAGACAGGCTATTCTGTTTATGCTACAAAGTTCAGAACCATGCATTAAGCAAGTCTAGAAAATATATTACTGTTCACATTTTCTTGCATGCTGTGGGTAAAATTTGCATATATGGTCACTATCAACTATGCAGCACAATGTTTCATAGTGTTATGGAAGCCAGTACTCAACAGGCAGCACCAGATGATATAGTATGAGGAGGAATGAAGTAACCAGCACTAAGTAATCAGAATTAGGTAACTGCAAAGTCAAGAAGGCCTGTCTTTTGCCAAATCTGACAAACCAGGACATCATGAGCTATGACAATATTGATGCCTATCTTTTTGTAAGGTACTGTAGGAAATAGGAAACTGATCAGGGACAGTGCATGTAACAATAAAATTATGAATAAGTAGTTTTTGGACCTGGATAGGAAATAATGGTGCCTGGATAATATGAAAAATAAACATCTTACCATTCACTGATTAGATCATAAACATGTAAGGACTTCTTCCCTACTGTTATTTGTCTGTCTTCCCTGATTAAGTTGTAATGCCTCACACTAACCTAACAGTTTGGAAATTGATATAAAGACAAAACCCCACAAAATATTTTGTGCTGACTTCACCCACAGCCTAGGCAAGGGAGCCCTTGAGAAGAGCATGCACACACAAAATAAGCCATGCCATCATCTCAGCCTTGATCAGCAACAGCAGCACTGTTTTGGCCACTGTGTGCTGCTCCTTTGTCCAGTGTCTCAATTCATTTAGTCTGATCAGGGTAGAGAGATACTATTTATTCAGATCCTTCCAAGTCCCCAATAGTCAGCCCTCAATAATTGTCAGATATCATCTTTTCTTTTTCAGTGCTGGGATGGAACTCTGGGCCTCGGCATGCAAGGCATAATCTATCACTGAACTTCATTCTCATTCCAGCTGTCATCATTGTTCAAGCTTTTAGGATGCATTTTTCATTTTTCTTTCCATTCACTAAAAAACTACTTCCTTTTAACTCTTTTCTGAGCCCTGTTTGTCTCTGTTTGCTTGTTCTGTGTTCTTTGTTTTTCACTATGGTCCCAGAGATCTGAACAATCTCTGGCACACACACACACACACACACACACCCTTCCTTCTTCAGTAGTGGAACTGAATGAAAATTCCCCTGCTTCCGCATCACCCTTCAGGCCTATAGACTGGTCCTGGACCCTGACTTGACAGGAAGAGCACAAGAGCAAGCATTTATGCTTTAAAAATCAAGAACCAGGGTGAATGGATCTGATTAAGAAGGTTAATAGGAATGAGTATTATTTGATGTGATAACATTGGGAGCAAGTTAAATGTTCAACTGTCAGGCAGTGATGAAACTAATGAAATCAATCAATAAAAATATTGGTTTATTAAAGTCATGATTTGGGATATCAGAAAGAGAGACATGGAATAGGGCTTCTGTCTATTAGGGAAGAAAGCAAGAGACACAGTTCTACATTTATGTCCTAGGATCCTAACAGTATGACAGTAAACTCTGAACAAAGAATAGGAGTAACATAATAAAAAATAGTTGACATGTTAGAGTGATTATAATATTTGCTGTTGCTTTCTTCAAAACAGATCATATAACCATTACATTACTTTTTTTATTCTTTCCAAAGGAGGTATTCTGTGTCATCCTGCTGTTGCACCCCAGGGCTGGAATCTTGTGGCAGGGGAAGCAATCTTATCCTCTCTCAGACATTTGGAACATCTGGACATTTGAAACATCTCTAAGAATGAGGCTGAGGAATCTGCATTATAAGCAGGTTTTTGGGAGATTCATGTATAGACTACAGTTTAGGGAGAGATTGCTAAGCTTTTCTACCAAAGTCATTAAGCAAACTCCTCAGGGATTATTGTGATCTTCATTATTTCTTGAAGCAAAACAAATCTACTCCAAGTCTGTCTTTCATTTTAAGGACTTAGCCAACACTTTCATTTATTTTCATAGGTCTTATGTGGGAAATTTCACTTGTAGTTTGTTACTAGTTTATAAGCCAGCTATATTAAAAGTATAAGCTTTCCTGCCATAGGATTCGTATTTGTTTCCCTCAGAATAGCAGGTGTGTCCTGCCATAATCAGGGATTATGTAAAACAAGTCTTGCTGCATTGATCACAATGAAACAAACTGCAGCAGGATCCCTGGGCTCTGAGACTAGGCAAAAGGTTTTTGATTTTCTTTAATTCTCTATTATTGCTATGCCCAAAAATACTGAGTTATGTTCTCAAACTCCCATGTCCTTGGCCTCAGGGCTCTGGGGCTTCAGGTATCCCTGGAGTCTCCAAAGCACTGCAGGAAGGCAGCCTCTAAGCACTTAGGAAATGTTCATGGTCCACTTGCAGAGACTAAGAGCTCCAGGTTCCCCCAATCCCAATCGTTTTTTACCTTTTGAAAGAATTCTAAGAGGCACAGAACTCACTAACCTTTTATGTTTTCTAAAACATTTATGTCTTCTAAAACATCAAATTTCCCCCATGCTGAGGATTTTGACATAGCAAAACCCCTTCCTTACTGATGTTTTCTCAGGAAGGATCCTTCGGCTGTGATGAGCTCTGAGGTAAGAATTGTACCCAGAGGACCCACAAGCTCCTGTCACTGTCCTGTGGAACTATACCAACTCCCAGCACACAAACACTGACTTTTCCCATCTTCTCGGCCTGTAAACACACTGAATTACACAAAAAAGAAAGGTTTTCCTTTATTAAGTTTTGAAATTTCTGATAAAACAATCATCCAGGTTTTCATAGAATTCATGAATAATACGTATTTCCACTGTCATAAATGGCAGGAGCTTGATTTAAATAGCACACTATTTAAAATCTGTGCTTTGAAGTATTTTGAGCCAGCACTAGTGGCACATGCCTATAATCATAACTACTCCAAAGACAGAGCTGAAGACTACAAGTAGGAAAGCCCAGGTATGAAAGTCCATGAGACTCATCTCCAGCTAGCCACCAAAAGTCCAGAAGTGGAGCGGTGGCTCCAGGTACAGTGCTAGCTTTGAGCAAACAAGCTCATGCACAACACTGAAGCTCAGAGTTCAAGTCCCAGTACCAGCACCCACACAACACAAAAAATGGATTTTAGAGTGATAAAAGCAAGGAACACTACAGATGAGTCTACAAAAATAACTATTTGCAGTGTTCCTGTGATTTCTCTCTCTAACTACAAATTTTAATGTAAAAAATACACTTTATTTTCAGCCTTTTTGTGAATGAGCAACACTGAAAAGTGAGTAGAAGTGCTACATGTTCATGAGAGCCATCTGCCAACATGTTCTTGTTATTGAATAATATGGAATTAGAGGGACCTCTTAAGCCTGGTGGAAAACATCACAACCACTCTTGTGGATTGCTGCTTTTGCAAGAGTGACTACACTTGTTCTTGATGTTCTTGAAAAGCAAAACCTGATTCAAACAGGAATTCAAGGGATCCGTTTCATCAAGGTGAGAATGTCAAAATAACATGAATTTGATGTTATCAATATAGCATGCATTTTTTTTCAATGTTTGGGCCTCTTCTCACTAGTTTTCTGTGTCTATCCACCTTCACTTTTAGTCAATCCTAAACCTTGGAATTGGCAACTAAATTCAATTGCACAAAGCAATTGAAGCCTACAGCTGCTGGCAGGACCACAAGCCAAGGCAAATGCAGTGCCTTGAAGGAAAAGATAGTACACTTCATGTTCAGATGCAGTTGGATAAGTACTCATAAAGTTGTTCAATATAGTTGCTGCTTCAGCTTCTGTTTTTACACTGTACAAAGTTATTTGAGAACCAGACATACCCTGCCACCTTTGGCCTAGTGGAAACTCTCTCCTTGAGTGGTGGTTTGCCATGTAGTCTGTTTATTTCTCATCTCACCCAAGACCCAGCACATCCCACAGCTGTGAACCATAACCAGCCTAATGAATGGTCAACACCTGAGCTGTATACATAACTTCTTTCCATTGCACATGTTGGCTTTTAAATAATCAAGGCTCAACACCCGACGCATAACGCCTGTGACGCAAGCACAGACGTAGTTCCCAGGATGTGCCGAAGCTTTCACCACTCAGAGGTTGAGCTCCTGCTGGTCTCATCTCTGGACTTCCCAGCTGCCCTTACTGGTACCTCTTATCTCTCTTGTGAACCTGTGAGTAAGAAGATTCTTTTGATATTTCGTATATTCAGAGGGAACTCAGTACTGAGCTCTTTTTCCCTGTTTTGGTAGGGAAGAAAATACTGAACACAGGGCAGACGAGCTGTAAAGAGCTTGTGCCAGCCTGTGCAAGCTTCCTGCTAATGGAGGTAAAACTCAGTGTTAGGATATTAGCTATGCAACGCTTGACACTTAAGACTAAGGGGGAAAAGGTTTCTTGTTGGGACACCTGGCTGATGGTCATTAAGCTGCCCACCAGCATAAAGAAATGTCTCACAGAGAAGACATCGGAAAATATTCCCTTGGAGTCTTCAAGGCTGGACGAAAGCTCCTATGGTGGTGCCAGTTAATAGTCCTGGTGAAGAAAAGGGGAATGAAGAGTTTATTTTGGCACACACCCCTCCCTGTGGGCAGCTTGCTCTGAGGTAATGGGCACTCATCCAGAGTTGTTATATTGTAGTGCAGGGGACACTGGCTTCCAGTCCAAGGCTTGTTTCTGTTTAATTTTTTAGAGGATTTTCCCCAATTACCTACATTTGGCTTATTTACTTTTCTTTGGCTCTGGTAGACCTGGATGGTTATTTTCTGTATCTGTTCACATTCCTTCTTGTTCAAATGGTACCAGATCTAGCCTTCCTACCTCTGATCTTAGTACAGGAACAAAATACCTCCTAGGCCCTTGGTGACTATGAAACCAAGTGCCCTGTCTGGAAGAGTGGGGTAGCTGATGGGCAGGAGTGATTTGGCAGTACCTGCCTAGCAAGAGTAAGGTCTGAGTTCAAACTCTAATGCTATCTTTTGTATTCTGGAATCCAGATTCGTTGAAATGTATGAAAAGCTAGTGTGAAGGTGAGATCTGCTAACAGTGTAGTGCTGTCTCTGAGTGCTAGAAGTTCAATGCCTGTTATTTTACTTCTCTCTGCCACTTTAACCTCCTCCAAAGAGGGACAGGGTGTAGTGGTGTGTGTCCGTAATGCCAGGTTGGAGATCAGGAAGATTACAGTTGAACAGACCAAACAAGCCAGGTATGATGAGGTGTATCTGTAATTCCAACTGCATAGGAGATGTAGGTAAGAGGATTGCCATTCAGGGCCAGACTGGGCAAAATCTACAAGACTGATTTTGAAAAATAATGGAGAGTGTCAGATGGATGTGGCACCTGCCTACTAAAAGCACTTTCAAGGCCCTGAGTTCAAACTCCAGTACTGCCAATATTTGTTTTCAATTTCATGAGTGCAGATAACACTTTAGAGCTAGAGTCTCATAGCATATTTATCATTTCTGATAAATGAGGATTAATTTTTTTTTAATCTATCAAAGGTTAGTCTAAAGAACTTGGAAAGTAGAAGAGCTCACCTGGGGCTGGGAAGGTGACTCCGTGGTAGAGTGCTTGCCTTGCATGCATGAGGCCCTAGGTTTGATTCCTCAGCACCACATAAGCAGAAAAAGCTGGAAATGGCTATGGCTCAAGTGGTAGAGCACTAGTCTTGAGCTGAAGAGCTGAGGGACAGTGCTCAAGCCAAGAGTTCAGGCCCCACAACTGACAAAAAAAAGTAGAGCCCACCCATCAAGACTATTTATCTGTTTTGAATTTGCTGTTCTGAGAATATCGATGCTGCCTCAGGGTTTATTATTTAGGATGTAGTATTCGATGATATAGCTGCTGTGATGTTACAGTTTAGTGCCAAATGAAATAGTTTTGTTTTTGTTCTTTTTCTATAGTCTATGTCTCCCATATTTCACTCTAACTTTTAAGAAGGCAGGCATTTCTTGAAGAGATGTTGATCTTTGAGTCTGTCTTTGAGTCTGAATTACAAGCTTCCTTTGGGATTGTCATTTTGCTAGCTTCTATGATACTTCTGGTCAAATTCATAGAGATATGTCAGTGGTGAGCCTCGGGGAATTGAATTGTTGTGCTACAAATTGAGTAAATTGTGATTAACGGGAAGAACTTTTTTGAAACTCCACAATGGCATAACTCAATATTGTTTTGAAAAAGGAGAATGTCACTGAACCAAAGGCCACCACATGAAATAGCTGAACTCTAGGTTATTTATTGAATGCCTCTTACAGATAGAATTTTCTACCATCTTATCTGGTTTGAATTATTTGTGACTATGCATGCTTCTCTTTCTAGACACTTGAATCATTAATGGTTCTGCAGCACAAAATACCATCCGAGACATTCTTATGCAGTTTGGCAATCTAAGAATAAATTTTTAAATTAACCTTGATAACTACATTGTTAGGGTTTGCCCAACAGGCTCTTCATTTGAACTAAGGTATAATGAGCAATACTCTCTGGGACTTAACAATGACAATCAGATTCAGGAACTGAATGGGATTTCAGCATCTCTCCTGCTAAGTTAGCTTTTTAATAACTCAGTGCTTTTTGTCCCAATGGTTTAATAGCAGGGTACCAGCGGTAACATAACCAAATTGGGACACTTAAGTGTATTCTCCTAATAATCTCCTGTAACAACGGATATAAACAAGGATTATCTCGGAATTCAAGGACACATGGCCATTAGATATCCTGATGATCTGTCATTGTTGTAGTCAGAGATTCTCATTACTGTGATTTACCAAGCCCTGGGTGCACAATTAATTCTGAGGCACGGGTCCTACCCTGTGACTACACACACTGCCCCAGAGGCAACTTCTCTGTACCTTGTACACCCAGGAAAAGGCAAACTAGCTGTCAGAGCTACACAGGACTTCAGTTTTTGAACACTCACCATTACTTGCTTCCTATCCTTGATGGTGAAGTGTCTCTCAGGAGTTCAAGACTATTGGAAATGAACCCCAAGATAGGAACACAAATGGTTTTATCTTTCTTGTTGTTGTTTTTAATGTTCTTACATCATGTACCATGTGATTTTTTTTGTTTCTTTTGTATGTTCTTCCCCCATGGTATAACCCCTGTTTTCACTGTATTTGATTCCAGTGCCCTGCATCTTGTATATACATTTTTCTAATTTGGGGAGGGAAAGGAAAATAACAAAATGCTTAAATAGGGATACAGGTTGACCCATTGTAACAATGAGATGTACAAGACACTATGTTGAAAATGAACTTTACAACTTTGGTGGGGGGGGGGTGAGGGGGAGGTAGTTGAGGAGGTGGGAAGGAAGGGATGGTAGGGGAAAAACAAAGCGGGAGGCAACAATGCTGGATAAAAAATGAACTCATTACCTTACTCATGTAACTGTAACCCCTCTGTACAGTATTTTTACAATAAAAATGAATTTTAAAAAGACTGTTGGAAATGAGATATCCATGCAAACATGGAACACCAACAGCCATGTGAGCATATATGAGTGACATGGACAGAGAAAATAATGCAAAAACGGGAACTCAGATGCAACCGTGACCTGTTTTCCCTTTCATTAACCATGACAGCCACTTCCCTGAGGTCAGTGCGAGGTTCGTTGAGCCTTAGTTTCTCCTTAACTGAAATGAAGATGGTATTGACCTCAATCTTCTGTGGTAGCTACAAAGCAGATGCGTATTGCCCTTCATCTCGAGTCTCTCTTTCTTCCTTTTGGTAATCACCTTTATCAAATTTTAATTAAAACATGTTTCCTAAACCAGCTTTACCAGATTGTGCTAATTCACTCTGGTTAAAGTGGTGTATAGGAGTTCTGGAACACATCTCCGTAAACCTTCAGCTCCCTTTGTCCTGTCCTTTTCTACTAGTGAGAAATTGCCAACCTTTACTTCTGTCCTCATACAAGACAAAAGCCAGCATTTATCTTATTTAAGCCACTGTTCTTGGGCCCTCCTAATCACAGCCATAAATCATACAAGCAGCAATAGTGGATTTGAAAACCGGCTAGACTGAGAGTCAAAAGGTGCATGTAGTAGTCCTGCTCCATTGGTTGTATGTCCATGGGGAACATTGAACTTCACCTTTCTCACCCTGAAACATAAATATAAGTCCCCACACTGCTAAGAAAAATAAAAAGAAGTAATACTTCAGAGGTAGGTGGCCATTCCATATCATCGTATTGTTCTCATTCTGAACCAAAGTTCATCTCTAAGATTTCATTCCTTTGCAGACATTTAAGGTTCCTGTTAGTATTCAAGGCATGGAATTACCTAGCATTGCATGAGACACTGAAAGCAGTGTTGAGCCCTCATACATAAGCTGAGTAAACAAACCAACAAGAAATGCCTGTAGTGATGAACATACAGGTAGTGCAAAATGACAGGATGCTCTGGAGATGGTTGGAGCCATTGTAGGATGTGGTCAGAAAGGGACATTGCTGTTGAGACTGGGTAGCAAAAATAGTCAAAAAAAACTCTGAGAAGAGAGGTTAGACTCCTAGCACAAAGACCCTGTGACAAGTAACTAGAGTGACACTCCAGAAACAGAAAATATTAGTGTGGTGGCAAAATCTGAACAAGAAAATTATGAAGAAATTCAGGCTCTGGTGGCTCTGTCCTGTAGTCCTAGCTATTCACGATGTTCAGATCTGAGGATCATGGTTCAAAGCCAGCTTGAGAAGGAAAGTCTTGAGAATTATTTCCAATTAACCAGTAAAAAGCCAGAGGTAGAGGTGTAGCTCAAGTAGCCTGCTACTACTGTCTTAAATGAAAAAGCCAAGCAAGATTGTAAGGCCCTAAATTCAAGCCCCAGTGCCACCACATGCAAAAAGAAAACAGAAAAGATAATGGTGAAGAATAACAGCAAATCAGAGGTAGGAGGGGCCAGACAACTCATAGAATTAATTCCAAGTCCAATAAGTCCTTAGAAGACTTTAAAAATGGATGAGAGAGTTCCCAGTATAGACATTCTAAGATGGAAATGCTATCCCTAAGTTCAGGCAGCAGATGTAAAAGTATAACTGATTTTATGAGTCAGCTCCTTAAAACAGGAAAGCTCTAGCTCAGGGTTCTCTGAGAACACGTAAGGATATTGCTAAGTAATCTGATGATATCAAAGCAGACCCTGTTGCTAAAGTTATTCATTGCTCTTACTGTTTAAGAGGTCACTAGCTTGAAATTTGATGTCAGCAACTATGAATTCCAGCTCCTATTTTGCTGGATACATGACCTTGTTGAGACACTTTGCCTCTTGGAATTTTGTTCTCTAAAATATGGAAGATTTCTAAAACGTGGAACATACTTTCCATCTCATTAGTGTAGTAAGGCTTCAGCATGATATATGTAAAATACCCGGCACATTGTAAGTACTTCATTACAATGGTGTATATATTTAAAGCTTGTGTGCAGTTCTGGAATTCATTAGGAAAAAAACCTCTGGGTTAGTCTACATGTAGCTCCACAGCAGTGTTGAAGTTGGAACTGAGGGCTTTAGGACTCCTGCCCCTACCCACCCTTCCTACCCAGGCCTATTAAAATCCTCTCCCTCCTCCCAAGCCCAGAGGTCCACCTTCTCTCACTCCCAACTCCTAGCACACTGGCACTGTGCCACTCTCATCTTCACATTTGTTTTTCCTATTCAGTTAAGAGTTGCTTGAGAGGACAGAGTGAGCTCTGGGTCAAGAAGGCTATGTGTGTCTCCCCTTCGTGGGTTCTTAGATAAGATCACCCTGATTTAAAGCCCTGGAGTGGTGATTCTCTGCCCCTGCCAACCCTGGGAATTTCCTTACTAGTTCCCAGTTGCCTGCCACATTATTCCAAGTAACACAGAGTAGAAACTTGTCCAGCTTGGATGAGCCCTTCTCCTCTCAGAACACTTACATATCCCATGCCTATCAGGTTAGACTCCAATTTGTTTTGCCTGTTGTAGTGTAGGACTTGGGCTTCCGCACCCTTTTCCTGGTAAGGTGTTACTGGTGCTAGCACTTGGACAAACCAATGCAGATGAAGCTGTTCATTGTCTTCAAGAATTAGACCAGTTGATCCCAGGAAGTGCAGAACTTAGAAGACACGAACCTTGCTGATGGTTAATGTTTTAACACAGTAAAATGTCATTCCAAGGGAAAAACTAAAAATACTTTCTAAAGTGTATCTCATGTGTGCATCTTTCTCCTATTTTAGGTTGCCAGGCTGTGGGTGTTAAACTCCTCAGAAGATTTTTGTCTGGCATGTTTAGATGGGTGGCCAAAAAAAAATTCTAGGTGGGGAAAAACATTTCATTGTCTCAAGTATGAACCATGGAATGTTCGATGGCAATTGTCTTTTGGACTGGACTTAGCTGGCGGTTTGGGCAGGAGGACGATTCCCTATGGACTGGGGCTCCAGAGCCACCCCCTGCTGCCACTCAGTCCCCTGCCTGCATCCCTTGCAGCTAGTCTCCATGAAAACAAGATTTGTCCCTGGCAAATCAAAAATCTTGCAAATGGCCAAGGAAATTCAGTAAATTAAGGTTTCTGTAGGAAAAAAAAAACCCACAGAATATTTTCATTTGCATTGATCTGTCCGAAGAAGAGAATGTCAATAGTAAAGATAATGAGAAGGCAAAGAGGGCAGAGAAGATAAGTCAGCCTGGGAAGTTACATTCCCCTGAGAGCAACTTAGTAAACACCTGTTTCAGTTCCCTGATTTATCCACTCGGGTACTATATACGGTGAATACCCTTTCCCCCTTAACACCGGCCAAGCCACTCCCTGTGATATCCAAGCTTCCTGGGGTGTGCTGTTCAGTGCTATGGCTTAGCTTGTTGTGACCTCTCTCCAAGACACGCTCAGCCCACGGACAACAAACTAGAGTACTCATCACACAAGGAGACTGTGCTCAGCTCAGGTAGATCACATTCCCCAAAGTCTACAGAGAAAGTAAGAAATTCCTGAAACTTACAATCTTCCTCTCTTTCTAACTTTAAAGCCAAGTCTTTGATTAGTTCAACAAAACTTCCAGGCATTGGGAATACATTTTTTTTGGTGCCAGTCCTGGACTTGAACTCAAGGCCTTGGCACTTTTGCACAAGGCTAACATTCTACCACTTATACCACAGCTCCACTTCTGACTTTTTGTGGCTAATTGGAGATGAGAGTCTCATGGACTTGAAGCCAGTCCAGGCTAACTTCAACCCACAATCCTCAGATCTCAGACTCCTGAATAGCTAAGCTTAGAGGTGTGGAGCCAGTGCCTGGCTTGGGGGTACATTCTTGAACAAGTATATCAAGTTTAGAAGTCAAAGAATTAACAAATCAATTAAAGTCCAATCACATTCCTATTCCTCGGTTGAAAGAAAATCAATGAAAACAAAAGTCTTAGGTAAAAATTATAGCCTCCTACTAAGTCCATATTGCCATAAAGAGGTACACACCAACCTGAGTAAACAATGGGAATTATAGAGGAAATGTTTCTTATCTGCTGTCAGTAACATGCTTGAACTGAGACAACTTTCAGTGAAAAGGTATTGGTCTTGGCTTCTAGACAATCTCATTTTTTCTTGTGCTGTTGTCAGGAGAAATTGAGATCCCTCCTTGGAGAGATTTTGGCTTAAAGTAAAGCCAAGAGCAGAAGTCAGTCAAGAGAATAAATAGATATCCGATGGCAAAGTGTTGGTACTACCACTATTATAATTGTGGAATCCAGACAAATTCATTTTGGATTTTTGTCATCTTAGAATTCTGTTACAAGTAGTTCATGATGTTGCTGGCTAAATCATCTGAGAGTTCAGAAAATGACCTATTTAGACTCTCTCCACCTCATATACTTTTATTTTCATTAAGTCTGTGGGGTCTGGGAATCATATCATCGAAATTTCTTTTTACAGTGATTGTAAACCTGCAGCCAGATTCAAGAATCACTTTTCTGGGGCCAACCTCATGCTCCAAGACAGGGCATACTCCAGTGGGCAAATCTTAATTGCTAGAGTTGATATCATGTTATGGTGCGTCTCCTTGTTTTTCTCCATGTGATCCTAACTGCTTCCAGGAGCAAAACAGAACAAGTTTCCACTTTTTTCCTTTAATCATTTTGTTTTGTAGCTGGAAGTGGAGAGGAAGAAAGACTCCTCAGTACTTTTTCTTTCTGCTATGGACATTTTAGACACCTCCCAGAATGGGGAAAAGTATCTGCAATATGGACTCCCAGCAACCATATTTCCTGTGTAAATTGTATGCCATTTGAATATACTGTAATACACCCCTGATTGGCTAGTGCTCCTGAATTCCTTCTCTCCAGCTTCCTGAAATACCCTGACTTCCTTGAACGGAGGCACTGGTATTTCCACCTTCCCTGGAACATATCTCTGATTAGATTTATGCCACAGAAATGGCTATTCAAGTTCTACTGTGGAAATTTAGCTCAAGCACATAAGAAGTAGAGTTGAGCTTGAGAAATGTTACACACAGCAAGACACATTATGTCCACAAAGTATTTATGCAGAAAAGCCAGAATAAAACTACGATTACATATAAACAGAGCCTTCAGAGTGAACCAATAAATGCACTAATGCTAATAAATTGCACCCCTGTGTTGTAAGCCTGAATCCAACAAACATGATAAAGGATTCCCTATACATTGTAGAGGAGCAGAGCTATCAACTTTCTCCCCAATGGACACAAACTATGTTAAGACAAAAAGATTTATTAGCATTGCTTTCTAACAAAGTATAGACACTCCAAAGGTACACTAGGGGGGAAAATAAAGAAATGTGTGAACTGAGTTGAATACAACTTTTGAAATAGCATAAAGATTAATTGTTGTCAAATTCAAATTATTTTTTGTCAGCCATGGGGCTTGAACTCTGGGCTTGGGTGCTGTCTCAGCTCTTCAGCTCAAGGCGAGTGCTCTACCACTTGAGCCACAGCCCCACTTCCAGTTTTCTGGTGGTTTATTGACAATAAGAGTCTTATGACCTTTCCTGCCCTAGCTGGCTTTGAACCGCAATCCTCAGATCTCAGCCTCCTGAGTAGCTAGGATTACAGGTGTGAGCCACCAGCATCTGGCTTTAGTTAAATTTCTTTAAAGAAAAAAATTGCATCTCAGCATGCTGGTATGTGGGTGAGGAGTTCTGCAGGCATATATGTGTGCATGTGCACAGAACAATGAAATATCTTTGGCTCCAGGGCAGCTAGGCAAAGTAAATAGAAAATTTTAAAAACAAAATGCCTGCCAAGATCAGAGTTGTGTGTACCAGAAGAAAATGCCAAGTAGTCTAAAAGACTAGCCAAGACCCCTCTATCGTCATGTAGTTCAACTAAAGCTCCACAGCCAGTTCCCTGAAGTAATGAACCAACTTGGGCTGATGCTAGTTTTGGCTACTTGCAGAGCAGCCTGAGTCTGCAGTGCTTGTTCAAGATGAGACAATTTCATCATGAAATGTCTAAATACAATCTGTTTCATGTTTCCAAGGCCAGCAGAAATGGGAGCAGCTGGGGCACTGTGGTTAATTCATGATGTACATTGTGTCCTCTAAGTACCTGTGAAAGACCAGGTTGATGGCAGAGTTGAGGCCCCAGGAAACAAATGGCATAATGAGTTAAACATGTTATCTTGTCAACTTGGGTAGAAGAAATGCTTTTGCTACACTTTAATTGGTACAATATGTATTTATTTTTTTAAGTGAAACTGTTTACCACGTAAGGAAAAAAATTAGTAACAGTTCAGTGTTTCTTAAAAATGATTTTTCTTCTCATGCAGTACTTTCTCAGCCACATAACCAATTTTATTTGGAAATTGAAAAATGATAGGGGATTATTCTGAAAGCAATTTTTCTTCTCATGCCCTTGTAACCTCTGAGGAAGTTGGCTTATGATGACACACACAGAGCTGCAAAGTTGTCACCATCTATATTTATTTTCTTGAAAAGGACCATCTAATCAGACATTAGATAATGCCTTTATCACCACAATTCTCAAGTGGATGTGATTGTTCCCTCTTACTACTTGGAAATACGATTTACAGCTTCCTTCTGCTTATTTTTCATTTGGTATATCTATTACCTTTTAAAGGTTGTGGGGCTTTTTTGTAATCCATTTGACTTAATGTAAAACCAAAAATAAATTGGCAAGCTATCAGGAACAATTTGAGATAGGAAACCTGTTCAGGGAAGGAACATAAATCTCATGTCTAGGACTATTTCTCCGAGGTAAGATACACTTATTTCATCTCTATGTCCTGTTACCACTTGCCATAAGCTCAGAGAGGCCTGGACATGACCCAGAGCTTGATGCCCAGGGAATGGCCACCTGGGTTTCTGCAAGAGTCCATTTTACCTCCAAATGTCCAGTGCCCCTCATGGTAGTTGGGACATGAGAATCATTCAAGATTGTGTGGCTTCCTTCCAAATGGGCTCCCCTTCATTCTCCCTTCTCACCCCAAGCCATTATATTCTTGCTCATCAATATCTGATAACTTGTCTGCCAGAATAAAATCTTAGACTAGGTTTGGGAGCCCCCCTAGCTTGAAAAGGTTTTCTGTGAAGGATATCAGCCATGCCATTTACCCAAGGGTCCATGTTCCCATGTGTTCCCTTCCCGAGAACTCCATATCTTTGCCTGAATTCGTCTGCCTTTATGAGACAGAAACAAGACACGTATAAGATGTGGGAGGATTTACTTCAGTTCATGGTTTCAGAGGTTGGAGACCACAGTCCTTGGCTCTGTAGTGAGGAGAACATCATGACAGCAGGAGCATGTACGGAAGCTACTTGCCTCATTGTGGAAAGACTGAGTGGAATACAAGAAGGGAACAGGGCCAGCAATGACCTAACTCCTTCAACTAGACCCTACTAGCTCATCTCTACTTTTTACCACCTCCCCAAAGTGACATCATATTATGAATCCATTAAGGGATTAATTTATTGACTAGATCAGAGACCTTAGGATCAGATCACTTTGCCAGACATTACCAGGCCCCCAAAACATGAACCTATGAGGGATGTTTTACATTCATTCTTTAACATTACCCTTGTGATTTTACTCTGCCAGAATCAAATCTCTCATGCCCTACTAAATGAATCTCTATCTCTATTAAAATTTGATCCTTATAAATAGAGACAATCTCTCAACTTTGAAGTCTTACTATCTGTAATGCAGTTGAATTTACTTTCAGTCTACATAACTCCCTCTTTCCTGGACCAGCAGCAAGAAAGACAAAGGGTGGAGAATAATCATTGGATGCTGACATTATCATGACTATAACATGCTCATCTCAGGAAGTGCCATGTTGTCTCCAGCACAGCAATTCAGCCACCAAGACATTCTTGTTATCTTTGTCAAGAAAGGCCTATCTTGTTCTCTGGACTTGGATTATGTGCAAGATATCCTGGCATTCTTGCTCTGGCCTTCCTTGCAGGATCAAAATATGCAACTCAAATTTCATGCTTTAATAGCATCTAATCACTGTCCTTAATTAGGTTCTTTAAATCATTCTGACCTGCTATCTTGCCTTTGGAAAATCAGGTAGGTGTGTGCTCAGGATTTCCTGTTCCCATTCTCTTCTGGGTCTAGAGCTCTGGAATAGTTTTCCATCTGGGGTTCCACCAGTCCTCCTAACTCACACTGGCTCACTGTCTTCTACTAAAGTCATGATTTCTGGACATTGATGAACTTGTTTCATACCTTCTCACAAGGGTCAATTTTTGTTGGAGCTTTGAAAACCATAAAGAAAGATAAACCAGGAAGAATTTCCTTAGAAATAGACAAACAGAACATACCTATAATTAATACATTTCTATACTCATCTGCCTTTTGCTCCTTGACTCATCTTAAGAGTGAAGAAGTGGAACCCCTTACCTGGTATTTCCTCAGCAGTTGTATAGCACTGTGAAGAGACTCACATCCCTACCCTTGTACAGAAGCATAGAGGCCATCAAGATATGTAAAGTATATCGTTTGCTATGGGCCAAAGGATAAAGCAAGAATTTAGGGAATTCTGGGACAAATGTGTAACTGTTGGGACTCGGGTGACAATTGAACAGAGTGGATGGATGTGAAGAGTGGGAATCTCTAGTGGAAATTGGGGAGGGAGAGCCCAGATCCTGGGATGTCTGAGGGGCAACAGAAGGCTGGTGTAGCTGATGAGCCTCCAGACACCATGAAAGCAGTAGGAATCTTGTGAGGGCAACAGTGGATTAACATTGCCATTGTAAATACTTTAAAGTCTGAGTACTTAATACAAGTGCGAAATATTTTCCCTTGCTGCAAAAGAGAAGAGCTTTGAGGCAGTGGCTTTTCTAAAGTACAGACATAAAATCTCATTGCACCTTGAAGACTCCAGTGTAGGACATACTGCACTTTCACAGAGTGCTTTGGACAATCCCAGGAGGCAGGCAGATGAAGGGAAGAACACTTATTGGAGGGAGACAGGTTTTGAAGTTAACCAAAATATTCTTTAAGTACCACTGTGTGAAAACGTTCTAGGAGACGGAGCTACCAGCAGCCTGGACAGCATTAGGATAGTGGCATCAGAAAGGAAAAGGTCAGTAATAAGATGGCCACTTTTAGTGTCTGAAAGAAAATGGGAAATGGGATGGAAATGACAGAATAATGCATATGGGTCTATAGAGCTACATGCCAGAAGCTCTGTCTAGGAAATAAACCCAGAAAACTGTAGAGAAAGCAAATTCATGGCTTCAATTCTACAGGTACAATGGAAAGCTAGTTGGGAAGAACTCATGACTCCATGTCCTGGTATAGATAAATATATTGTCAAGGTGGTGTCCTCTATAAATCAGAAGTTATGGTTGTACACAAATTCATGAGTCTGGCTGTGGGGTGATATAGAGGAAGGATATCTGAAGGAAGAAAAAGAGATGAGAAAGCACAAATGGTAGCTAACCATGCTTAATCCTATAGGTTAAAAATATTTTTGCCTTTTTAATTTGGCATATTATGCTGGGAAATTCAGAGAGAAATATGCCCTGATATTTTTGCT
This sequence comes from Dipodomys ordii, assembly GCF_000151885.1. Taxonomy (NCBI): domain Eukaryota; kingdom Metazoa; phylum Chordata; class Mammalia; order Rodentia; family Heteromyidae; genus Dipodomys; species Dipodomys ordii. The sequence continues at coordinate 8,540,580 of NW_012267266.1, forward strand.
TGTTGTCCTAAAGCTGTTGTCCTTGCCTGCTTGGGATACTTTGAGGAGAAAATGTTGGAGTCATTCAATCAGTCTTGTTTCTTTCTGCTTGTAGCAGGTAGCTGAAGGGTCACTTCTCTGATCTCAAGCATCAGCTGAAGAAAAATTGAGAGGAAGGCCATGTGTGTCTGGCAAGACTGAATCTCTACTAGGCTTCTTTGCCTTGCCTTCCTCACCCTTAGCCATCTCAGAGTCAGATGGAGCTCTTCCATTACAGCTTCTGTGCCATCCGAGGGGGATCTTGAGGATGAGAGGATCAGTACCACTAAATGTTACCTGGAAATTTAGATTGGAAGGTATCTGTTGGATTTAAAGGCAAGGAGGTCACTTATAATCTAGGCATGAGCTTCTTCATAGAGATCCATGTCAAGCTGTATTTAGTATGAGAACTAAGTAAGAGATAAAGAATTGGAGCCATCCAGTAAGAGAAAACTATTAAATTTTAAAACATACGAGCTGTGAGCATGTTTAAATGCTAATGGAAGGGAGCCATTATCAAGGAACTAGTTGGTGCTACAACAATGAATAACGTGAGTTTCTTGATGCCAGGTAGGCTCTTAATACAAGATAAATGATTTTGGCCTGCTCTTTTGGCCTGTTGTTAAAGTTCAGGAAACAAGGCTAGAGAAGTGTTTTGGCTGCCATGACACATTCAAAAAGTATAAACACCATCATTAAATAGGATCCTGAACATTAGAACCATTAAACAAATCTAAAAGAAATGACAAGTTATCTGTATCTAGTTATATGGTGGGGAAAAGACTCCCTGTGCTCTAACATGTGGGTAACATTTTCTTAATGTCTTCTGAGGTCTGTGACTAGTATTAAGACAAACTAACCATTTTTGAAAGTCATTTCCACATTAATATTATTCAATTGATTCCATTATCCTGGAAAATTCTATGTAGCTCTATTACATTTTCTCTGCCTTTGTTTCAAATAGAAAACAAGCAACTTCTTAAAGCAAGGCATTTAGCAAGGAATAAATTAGTTTGACTCAAACTAAGAACCATATGTCATTTCAAGAGGGCTCAGCTCTGGCCAACAAAAACCCAAGCCAGAAGAATATGTCACAGTGATGGAAACAGAATTTTCTTAGATCAAGTATAGATTCTGTAATGGAAGGAACATGAATCGGTTGCATAAGCAGAAGCTGAGAATTTTCTGTAAGTGCGTCTCACAGTGAAGATAACAAGAGTAAATGAGACACACAGATGAAGACCAGCAGAACTTGATAATAAGAGTGGTAACCATCAGATCCCACCCTCCTGAGTAATACAGCCATGAGCTGCTGGCACCTGGTTTGATTTTTTGTTATGTTACACATGTCAAAGTTGACTCACGTTATTTGATGCATTTAGCATGATACAGGCTAGCAAGGAAAACAATCTTACTGTATTAAAAGTGGACTTGATACCAAGTACTGGTGGCTTAGACCTAGCTACTCAAGATTTCAGTTTAATGCCAGCCCAGGAAGGAAAGTCCATGAGACTTTTACCATCAATAAATTACACCCCCCCACCCAAAAAAAATCCAGAAGTAGAGCTCTAGCTCAAATTAGTAGATTACTAGCCTTGAGTCAAAGAAGATTAGAGACAGTGCCCTGAATTCAAGCCCCAAGACAAAGCTTGAAAAAGAAAAAGTGGACATGAGTCTAGGTGTGATGGTGCACACCTGTAATCCCAGCTACTGAGGAAGATCCAGAAAGAGCTCAAGTCTGAGGGCAATACAAAGAAAATTAGTAAGAACCAGTCACAAAAAAAACTACAGCAAAAGAGATGAGGAGATGGTTCAAGTGATAGAATTTGTGCCTAACAAGCAGGTACCCCTGAGTTCAATGCAAGGTTCTGGGTCTGCATTCTGGAAGTCATAAAACAAATACTTTAGTTTGTTTTAATCAGAACTATATTGACTGATACTATAAGAATCATTTTTCTTTTAAGGCTGTCAATTGGTTGGATGAGATTATCCTGATTATTTAAAATAGGAAAGTGAAATCTTTTGTATGTGAAAATTGCTCTGATTTGTACTTTGGTAAAGTCTTTGATGGTTTATTCAAATGTACTCTATAACACTCATGTTAGAACTGATGCTCAGTAGATTTGTGTGAAGCATGTAGTGAATTCTCTTACATGTCATTATATTCAGCTCTGGATTTCAGAACTGGTTAGAGCTGTAATCTACCAGAAAAACATTGAGAAGCCATTGAACACCCCTGAGTGAACACTAATATCATTCTAAGACAGCCTGTCACCATGTGCTAAAAACAATCTTTTTCTGCCTCTGTTAGCACTGACCAGGGTTTTCTCAAGACATGCTCAGGATTGGGCTTGTGTTTTGGACATTTGGGCAAAAACAACCAAAACAATGCAAAGTGTATGTCCTACATATCCCTACCGAAGCTGACCTCAAGTCTGCAGGTGAAGGGCAAGTAGTTTATTTGGAGGCTGATGCCTGGTAAGGAAGAAGAGGAAGGACATCGAGGGCATATGCCAGTTTCCTTAGTGAGTAATTGAGGCTCATTCATGCCATTTTAAAATCTTTCTCTGGGAGACTGTGTATGGCAAAGGGGTACATTTTGAATGTGTTCATCATAGAGAGGGATAGTTCTTTAACCTGATCACACAATGATATGGTATATCAAAACATCACATGGTAGCACAATAATTTGTATGACTTTTGAGGTTTACTTACTAGTTAAAAACTAATGGCAGCTGGGTGCTGATTACATCTGTAATCCTAGCTACTCAGGAGGCTGAGATCTGAGAAGCCCCCACAGAAAAGTCCATGAGACTTATTAAAACCACTAAGTACCAATAGCATTGAAACTAGTTAAGTCTTAAAGATCTGTCTTACAAAAAGATACTATCCTGGTCCAGAACACCATACCCATAAGTTTAAATAAATGTCTTGTTAATGACTCTTTTCTTCTCTAAACTTAAACAGCTTGGGCCAAATATAATCCTAAAAAAAACACCAAGGAGCTGGAAAAGAGGCTGTGGTTCAAGTGGTAGAGTGCCAGCCTTGAGCCAAAAAAGCTTAGGTTCTGGATTCAAGCCCCAAGACAAGTATAAAAAAATCTGCTAACTAGAAATCACCTTGTTTTTAAAAGCACAAAAAATGTCTATGAAGCACTTCTGCATGCAAGGCATTATGTGGTGGTTATTACTATAAGATAAATTATTCTTAAAGAATTTTTCACTAAATAAGTGAAAGAAAACATTTTAAAATCTTTTCAAGGTGCACCAGTCCTCTGGCTGCTGGAGTAGTAAGTGCTTTCTAAAGACTGAGGTGAGGAAGCTCACATAAGGTGCTAGGGAGCTGGAGGATGAAGGGAGATTAGGGTAGACCTCACAGTGAAGGAGGTTTGAATTGCGCCTGAAATGATGGAGGCATTTGGATGGGAGAATGTATCACCAAGGAGATGAAGATTTTAGATAGAAGAAATTTCAGATTCCAGATAGATTTTTTTTTGGGGTGTGTGTGTGTGTGTGTGTGTGTGTGTGTGTGTGTGTGTGTGTGTGTGTGTGTACATACCACGCACTGTGCACATATCAGTCTTGTGGTTTGCACTCAGGGCCTCAGGGCTATCCCTGAGCTTTTTTGCTCAAGAATAGCACTCTATCACTAGGTCCTATGGTTTCCCTTACCTGCAGTAACCAGTATATGTCTAGCAGAAGAGGTCAAAAGCTATGTACATATGACCATATAACCTGATGCTAAGTGAAATGAACCCCAAGATAGAGACACAAAAGATTCTATCTTTCTTGTTCTTTTTAATGTACTTATAATGTACTATGTGATTTTTTTTGTTTCTTTGTATGTTCTTCCCTCATGGTACAACCCCTGTTGTCACTGTATTTGATTCCAGTGTCCTGCATCTTGTATATACATTTCTCTAATCTGGGGAGGGGAAGGGAAATAACAAAATGCTCAAGTAAGGATACAGGAGGACCCATTGTAACAATGAGATGTACAAGACACTATGTTGAAAACAAACTTTACAACTTGTGAGGAGGAAGGAGGAGTTAGGGAAGTAGGGAGGAAAGGGATGGTAGGGAAAAAAACAAAGGGTGGTAACAATGCTCGATAGGAAATGTACTCATTACCTTACTCATGTAACTGTAACCCCTCTGTACAGTATCTTTACAATAAAAAAATTAAAAGAAAGAACATTCCCAGTAAGACTGAGGTGACTTAGTCTTTTAACGTGAATCTTCTAGGATATTGGATTTATAAACATAAGTTTATTACTTATGCTTTAGTACTTCTATCATTAAATTTTTACAATATATGTCTCAATACCAATAAATACTCAGAATCTACAAAAAAAATCCACATCCTCTGGTCTTGTTGGGCATGTGATACTGGAAACACAGGGTCCAGATGAGGCAAGGATGTGTAGCCAAGACATATATTTCAAAATTAAAGCCCCAACTCCAAATTAGTCACTAATCTGTGTCTGAAAAGAGGGTAAGGACCATCTACTTGCTGCCCAGGTCTCCAGGACTGACTCCTGCCAAGCTCCAGTAGGCAGGAGATCATCAAGAGGGAGGCCTGCTGCACTCTTGTGGATGGAGGCTCAAAATGGAATGTTCAGCCTCATCCCCTGAACTGAGGCTACCACACCAGAAACTACCAGAAGCATCACAAACTCCATGCTGAGTTGAGTCATGTGCTACTCACACCCTACTCTGACATTCCTCTGTGAGCTTTTCCCAGAGTCATTCCGATAAAAACTAACACCCAAACATACAGAACTGAGATTTTTAAAAGGTATAAAGAAGGGCTGGGAAGGTGGCTCAGTGGTAGAGTGCTTGCCTTGCTTGCATGAGGCCCTGGGTTTGATTTCTCAGTACCACATAAACAGAAAAATCCAGAAGTGGTGCTGTGGCTCAAGTGGTAGAGCACTAGCCTTGAGCTGAAGAGCTGAGGGACAGCACCCAGGCCTAGAGTTCAGGCCCCACAACTGACCAAAAAAAAAAAAAGACATAAAGATTTGAACCTAGAGCTCATAAAAGACATATGGGCTACAAGTGTACACATGAAAAGATGCTCGGCATCATTATCAAGCAGGAAATACAAGAGGCTGGGAATGTGGCTTAGTGGTAGAGTGCTTACCTACCATTCATGAGGCCCTGGGTTTAATTCCTTGGTACCACATAAACACAAAATTTTAAAAAGTGAAGGAAATAAAAATCTGGAAGCTGAAGATCCAGAGAATTGCAGTTCAAAGCCAGCCCTACTAGAAAAGTCCAAGAGACTCCATTTCCAAAGTTAACAGCAAAAATCAGGATTGAAGGCATAGCTCAAGTAATAGAGTACCAATCAAGAAAACATGAGGCCTGGAATCCAAGCCCCAGCACCAGCAAAAATGGGATGATGCAAATTTAAATAAGATTCCACCGAATACCCACCAGTATAGCTTAGATTTTTCAAATGATAAGATCACATGCCAGCAAGAAGGTAAAGGAACCAGAACAAAATAGAAACCAATAAACTTCACTTGAGAATTACCTGAGAAGTAATTAAATGTGGCCCACAAAAGACCTATACAGCAACATTAGGTCCTGTCTCCCCAAAGTAGAAAGAACCAAAATGTTCACTGGTTGAGAAATTATAAATTGTGGATAATCTATGCAGTAGAATACCATTCAATCAATAGAACTAAGTACTGATAAATTCAACAGTGTAAATAAATTGTACAATCCTTGTGTTAAAAGAAGCCCAGCACAAAAGCTATCTACTGCTTGTTTGTAAACAAAAATTCTAGACACAGAAAACAGATCAATGTTTGCCAAGAGTTAAGGAGGAGAGTTTGAAAAGGGAAGGAGAGAACTTTACAGGTGGTGGAAATGGGCTCCATCTTGATTATTCTGGTAGGTAGCTTGCTATATTCAGTTTTTAGGGTTATCTAATCTGCATCTATGAAGAAGTGGCACTTTCTCTAGGCGAGTTCTACCTCAGTGAACTTGCTTTACCCAAAGATGTGAGGGAAGGTAGGTGGGGGATGGGGAATGCAGGTTGGCGGGTCCCCAGCAACAGAGCTAGGGCTATATAAGCAAACAGATGGAGTCCATTCCCTCCTCTTCTCTCCACAGTGTGGTTGTGGAGCATTGTCCTCTCATGTTTCCTCTCAATCTCTCCCCTTACCAGAACTAACCAGCTGCCCAGGATAGGCCATGTGCATGCACAAATTTTTTGATGATTCTATTGAGCAGGTCTATGAATCTGGGTTTTCTCCTCAGTTCTGTCTACCCACTGCTACTTGCTGCCAGAACCACTGTGTTCTCCTGACAATGTGCTTATCTCCTGGACAAGATGACTTTGGGGTTAGATTCCATTAAGGCATTCTAGGTTGGTAGTGGATTAGCTTGATTAGTGCACATTAGTGTAGATTAGCTTGCTTTGGTTTCCCTGTAGTAATTTTGATCTCCACTTTTCGTGGTTAATGTTAGAGTTAAGACATGCGGCAGTGATTGAAAGGAGAGAAGATGAGTGTAGGGATTCCCAGCTAAATACTTGTTTGGGGTGGATATGTCACTTATTTCCACCCTGCTCTCACCTAGACCTGAATCAAAGGCAGAATATATAAAATTCTGTGACAGTGATTTCTAAGCAGTAACCACCAAGAAAGACAAAAGAGCTCACGTAAACAGCAACACAATTTTCTCAGAAAGAAAGCAATGTGGGAGAGCTTAGTGAAGTTCCAAAAGGATGCTTGGATGTAAACATGGAGATGGCTGGGCATGGCATTTCTCTTGTCCATTCTTTAGGCTGTCTTCCAGCACAGCAGAGAAGGTAGCTGTAATCTCCTAATGTATGTTTTAGGTATTGGACCTTTTAGTTAGATTCTGCCTCTTCTCCATTTCACCCAAATTCGGTGTTGCTGGTGATATTGGTAGGTGATATACTTTTGGAATGCCACAAAGGCCTTTTCAAATACCAAGCTTTGTACAATTGCTTTCATTTTCCAATCGAGTTAATGGAAACCTAGTCTGCATTCTTCATTCTATCAGATTGAAAGTTTGGCTTCCTTTTGTTTCCTCTTCATTTGTGAAGGAAAAGACCCAGAAAACTTAAATCTATGCATGATAGAGATCCATGATCACCAGGCTAGCTGCACTGTGTTTGACAATTATCTCCCTTTATAGATTAGAGAGGAAGATAATGGTCATTAACAAGTGATTCACTGGAAGATAATCAAAACAAGTACAAAAGGCAGAGGGTATAGCTCAGTGAGGAGTACTGGACTGCCATGTATAAAGCCCTGTGTATGAGCTCCTATACTAGCAATAAAAGAGATACATTATCCCAAAACACACAGAAGTGTTCTTGACATCAAGCTAAAAGAAAGACACCTAACTTCTAAGTTTTATTACAACCGAGTCTTACTTTAAATATGGAAGAAGAAAGAGGATGGGGAGAAATGGGAACCCTTGTGAATTGTTGGTAGGAATATAAAATGGGAAAATGCTATGGAAGAAAAATTTGGCTACCATACAATCTAGCAATTCCATTTATTGATATATTTCCAAAAGTGTGGCATCGTCATGTTTTTCACAGCATTATTCTCAATGCCAAGAAATGGAAGGGATCCTTGACAAATAAAAAATAAAATAAGTCGAATGCATACAATGGAATACTATTATACCTTCAAAAGGGATGATGTGCTGATAAATTGTACAACATGGCTGGATCTTGGGGACATTGTACTAAGTAAAATAAGCCAGGAATAAACATGAAGATGTTATAGATTTCTAGGTTTGAAATATCCCCAAGTAGTCCAATCCACAGAGACAGAGGTGGACTGGAGGAGACAAATAGATAGACCACTGTTTTCTAATGAGCAGGTGGTTTGGTTTGCAAGATAGAAAGATTCTCTCAAGATCTGTTTGACACTTTGACTATATTTAATGCTACTGAACCATACTGGTAAAGTGGTAAGTTTAATGTTCCGAGATTGTAAGGTGTGTTTTCTTTTTAAATAAAACTACAATATAAAAAGTAATCTTTTTTGTTAAAAGAGGGAGAAAAGGAAAGAAAAAATTTTCAAGGGAGATGACAAGCTGGTAGTGTACTGCTTCAGCTTTGGGGAGCAATATCCATCCTTCTCTGTACTCTGAGCACAAACCTATAAAAGCCTCCACTGTAGGTGTTGGTGCATTTGTGTGCTGATTAAAAATAACTCCAATTCTCTACTCCCCTCAGAACAAACGGAGCAGAAGCAAGCTGTTAAGACTCGCTGAGGTGCTCACTTACAAAGGGCAGGGAAGTGCTTACTTCAGTGTGGAGGGCCACAATATAATACTTAGAAGGTAGAGGCTTCAAGCTGGAGAACATGACAGCTGGACACTTGGTGAAAACGCATAATTTGCTCTAAATAAACCAACTACCTTGTTTGCTTGACAGTTTTTTTTTCTTTTTGTATTTACAATCCATGACCCCTCACAAGATGGTGAGTGATCTTAAAGAAATAGGTATCTTCTAGTTTATAGCTCCATACATCAAAGGGAAACGAATCCTCAGAGGTAAAACAGTGCTGTTTTCTGGGGGAGGAAGCTGTTTTACTTACAGGGGCTTGAAAGTGCTAAATCTAAACTGTTACAACCAATGTAAATGGTGACTAGAGCAGATCTGACTCATGTAATTAGAAAACTTTTGGTTTATTTTGTTTTTACTTACATTTGCATTTCTTTGCTAGTTGTGTGTGCATGCATGTGTGTGTGTACATGGGGGGGGGGTTGTATTTGTCCTGAGCTTGAACTTAGGGCCTGGGTATTGCCAGTGAGCTTTTTTTGCTCAGGGCTAGCATTCTTTATCATTTGATAGTTGTTCATTGGAGATAAGAGTCTCACAGACTATCCTGTCCTGGCTGGCTTTGAACCTCAGTCCTCAGATATCAGCTTCCTAAATAGCTAAATTTATAGGCATGAGCCACCACACGGGCACCCAGCTATTAGAGTTAATTTTTTCTATGGAGGATAATCTCAACATCCCATGAATTTCCTGGTCACATTGTCATAAAAATCATCCAGTTATTCTGAATTTCATCATAGCTTTTATTGCTAACTCACAAAGCTCAGTTCCCTGCAGCAATAGAAACTATGAACTTTAAAATTGAGACATTTTCCCATGCCAAGCTTGAGGCAGCGTGGGCAGCGGGGCCTAGGGAGGCAGCAGAAGGGAGCTGTGGTGGTTTTTTGTTTTGTTTTGTTTTTTTCCCTCTTCCTCAGATACCTATTCTACTACTCATGCTTTGGCTATTAATTTCCATTCTTCCTGCCACTCATGTTTACTGTTGCTAATGTGTAACTAATACAGCAATTTTTGGAAAAAAATGACTGTTAGGAGAGAGAAAATGATTTATGGCCTAGAGAAGTGTAGATAAGACCCAGGATTTGGAATCCAGATGCTTAGCTTTGAATACTGACTCTACATCTTCAATTTCTCTATCTGAGCCTAAAAAATAGTACTGCATCTTTCAGGACTTAACTAGAGAAGCAGAAAGAGTAGGAGACATAGATATTAAAAGATTTAAGAACTGAAATTGGCTTATACAATTGTGTCTGGCCAGTCAAATCTAAAATCCATAGCTGCTGTGCACAATTGAATTTTCCCATTTCCACACTTGTCTCTTCCTCTCTTTTTTCTCTCTCTGATCTTAGCTCTGCTTTTCCAGTCCATTCAAATTATATAGGAATGTGTGCCTTACCTAAGTCCAACTTATTATGGTCTTTATTTACACTTACTCTGGGTATTGCTGTAAAGGTGTTTTGTAACTTTTTTTCTTTTGTAACCTTTTGGCCTGCATTCTTTTTTTTTTTTTTTTGGGTCCGGTCGTGGGGCCTGAACTCTGGGCCTGGGCACTGTCCCTCAGCTCTTCAGCTCAAGTAGTGCTCTACCACTTGAGCCACAGCGCCACTTCCGGCTTTTTTCTTTTTGCTTATGTGGTGCTGAGGAATTGAACCCAGGGCCTTGAGCATGCAAAGCAAGCGCTCTACCACTGAGCCACCTTCCCAGCCCCTGGCCTGCATTCTTGCCCAGAACAGTGTTTTAGAATATGTATACATGATAGAATGGCCCAGTTGAACTAATTGACCTACTCAGTACCATTGCTTCACTTGCTTATTTGACGGTGAGAAGACTGCAAAATCAGCAGTTTGAATTCACAGTTAATTTATTATAGTCACCAGGCTGTTCACTAGATCTCTTTTTTTTTCTTACTGAATTTTTGTGTCCTTTGACCAACATTCCCCTACCCTCATCCCTACCCCTCAGCTCAGCTCCTTGTAAGACACTCCTTTCCTCTGTTTCTACGAGATCATCTACTTTTAGACTCCACATCTTGAGTGCAATCATGTGTATTTCTTTGTTGCCTGGTTTATTTTATGTAATATAAAGTCCTCCATGTGTACCCTTGTGTGCCACTGGCAGGTTTCCTACTTTTGCAAGTCTCAATAGTATTCCACTATTTTGTCTGTGTGTGTGTGTGTGTGTGTGTGCATGCACACAACATATATCATGTATGTACACACATTATCTCTATTTGATATGCATGTGTGTAGATGTATATAAATAACATTTTCTTTGGTTATCTGCTCATGGACACATAACTTCTGTATCTCAGTTCCTGTGAACAGACATGGAAGTACAGATGTGTTTTTAATGCAGTGATTATAATGATTTGGTTTTTGGTTGATGTACACTCAGAAGTGGGATTGCTAGTATGTAAACCAATTTTTTAAATATAATTTTTATTAAGGAGTTGTATGGAGAAGGTAAAATTCCATAAGTCAGGTAATGAGTACGATTCTTCTTGGACAATGTCACTTCTTCTTTGTTCTCCTTCAGTTTCCCCCTCTGGTCCCTGCCTACAAGTTACATAGCTCACTTTTTTACAGAGTATATTGAATACAGTGGCTGCATTTGTTCACTCTTCCTCCCTCTGTTTATATTTTTAAATAATTAAAAAAACCTTATTTTTGAGGGACCACCATGCTTTTTTCTGTAATGTCAGTACTAATTTGCATCCCCACCTACCTTGCACAAGTTTCCCGTTTCCCCACATCCTCACCAAAAAAATCTATTTTCTTGACAGGAGCTATTGTCACAGGAGCGAGGGGAGTTCTTTGAGTTGACACAGAAACTTGCCCTTTGTGATTTCCTTGTTCCTCACACACCACCTGGAAATTTTAATGTTGTCTTTTGAGAGGTTTTTGTTTAGGTCCTTTGTCCATTAAAAAGGGGGGCTATATTTGTTCTCTTTCCATGGAGATTTTAGTTTTTTACATGTTTTGAATATCAAGCACTTAACAGCTATAGGGTTTGTAAATACTTTCCCATCCCCCAGACTGTTTTAGTCTGATGACCATGTCCTTTGCCAAGCAGAAGGTGTTCGTTGGATGTAATCGTGCATGTCTATTTCTGCTTTTGAGGCCTGTAGTTTTGGACTCATGAAAAAGTAAACTGCCTGCAACAGTGTCATGAAGCTGTTCTTCCATGTGGTTTGGTTATATTTTACAATTGGCAGGCATATTATTTACAGTTTTAAGGCAATTTGTATTTGGCTTTCTTATTATAGTGTCAGTTTGGGGTCTAATTTCATCCTCCTGCATGTGGATTTCAGGGTTCCCTGAATCATTTATTGACTAGACTGCCCTTTTCCCCATTTCATGTTCTTTTAACTTTGTTTAATACCAGTTGATTGTAAATGTGTGGATTTGTTTCTATGAACTGTACTCTGTTCCTTTTGTCTATGTCACTGTAGTACCATGTTTTGATTATGCAGCTGCAGAATAATTTGAAGCCAGATAATGCGATGCTTTTGAGTTTTCATTCTCACCTGTACATTCCCACTCTGTCTCAATATTACTGTTTGAGCCTCTAGTAAGTCCCAATGAATTTAAGGATTCTTTTTTTCTACCTCTATGATAAAAATCACTGACATTCTGATAGGGCTTGAATGTAATCTGTAGATTGTTTTAGGTATATGGGCATATAAAAATATTCTTGCAGGTAGGCACCAGTGGCTCACGCCTGTAATCCCAGTTACTCAGGAGACTGAGTTCTGAGTATCACTGTTTGAGGCCATCCTGGGCAGGAAAATCCATGAGACTCTGAACTCCCATCAATCATATTAAAAAGCTGAAAATGGTACTGTGGCTCAAGTGGTAAAGTGTTAGCTTTGAGCAAAAGGATCCTAGGAACAGCTCACAGGCCCAGAGTTCAAGCCCCAGGACCAGCAAAAAATAAATATAAATAAAAATTCTTGAAGCCCATGCACATGGGATGTGTTAGTCCTTTTATGATGTCATGATATACTTAAGAATAGGAACTTTAAAAAGGTAAACAATGTGCTTACAGTTGTGGGGGCTGAAATTCCAAGATTAGTTTGGCTTGTTATAATATGGCAGAGAAAACAAGGGTTGGAGATATGTAGAAAGAGCCAAGTATGTGGGGCAAGCTCACATTCAATATAGCAATAACTCCATATTGCAACAATTAGCCAGCATCCCTAGAAAATTACATTAATCCTTTCCAAGGCTTGTGGCCCCCATGACCTAACCACACCTACTAGAGTCCACATGTTAATTTCGGCCACATTCAACACTGTCACCATTCTTCCATTACATAAACTTAGAGGCACTCTACGCCATATTCAAGCAGGAGCACAAAAATATTTCCAATTATTTCTCAATGACATAGTTGTCAGGGTAGAAGTCTTTTATCATGTTGATTAAAATTTATTCTCAAATGTTTTTGTACTAGTTGGAAATGTATTTTGTTGATTTTTTTCCCAGATACTTCACAATGATGATATAGAAAAGCTACTGTTTAATTTTGTACTCTGCAGCTTTATTGAATATTTTCTACAGTTTAGTGATGTCTCCATGGATGTCCTTTTTTTGTTTGTTTGGTACTGGTCAGGACCTCAGGCTTGCTAGGCAGGCTCTCTACCACTTAAGTCCTATCTTCTGCCCCTGCCCCTTTTGCGTTAGTTATGTTATTGCTCAAGGCCTTTCTCTGACCATGACCCAACTATTGTGCCTCCCACAGAGCTAAGATTACAAAACACCACCACAACGCTTAGGTTGTTGCTTGAGGTGGGAGTCTCACTAACAGTTGGTCCAGGCTGACCACAAACCAAGATCTTTCTGTTCTATACTTCCTAAATAGCTGAGGATATGCATACATATATACATAAAGATATATACCTTAGGCATACACCTATGCTACCATATCTAGCCCCCAAAACTGTGTTTGACTATAAACAGTAACTCTTATTTTTTTCTCTCTAATTGCTTGGGCTAGGATCAATTCCGGCTAATTGTTCTTGGCTGTGTTTAATACAAGCGAGAAGGATAGAAGTCCTTGTCTTCCTTATTGGAGAACCAAAGCTTTCAACTTTTCAACTGTTTTCAACTTTCAACTATTCTAGCTCTGGGTTTCTCAGAGGTGACATATTGTTGTGCATTGCTTCCATGCCAATTTGTTGAGTTGTTTTGAATCAGAAAAGGATGTTAAAACTTGTTAAATGCTCTTTCCAAAGGCAAAGCTATGTTACCTAAGTGAGTGTGAAAATATATTCTACTTTTCAGGAAAGAGTTTGAGAAGGATTGGTATTCAATTTAAAATATTTGGAGGAATTTAACAGCAAAGGTATCATGCTGAGCTTTTTGTTTATAGTAGACATCTTCTTTTGGAGTTAACATTTTTCTCTCATTGTTCAGAATATTTGTTTATGATCCTGTCTCAGTAGAGTTAAAAAAATTGGTATGCATTTTGGTTTTGTTCTGTTTTAGAGCTAGATTCTTTCTCTCTTCCAGTGAGACTGGCTTTGAATTCCTAATCTTCTTCCTTATACCTCCCCCATGCTGAGATTATAGTTGTGTACCACCACACTGAACTTGGAAGGTTTTATAGGAAAGGGATTTATTCACTTCTTCTAGGCTAACCAGTTGGTTTGTATATCATTGGTCTTAGCAGTATCTTATCCTTTCTATTTCTGTGATATGAGTTATATTCCTTTTTTCATTGCTGATTGTATTTGATCTCTCTTCCTTAATCTAAAATGTTTTGTTTCTGGTTTTTCCTGACCAATAAAAAAAAAAATAGTTGCTCATTTCTGTTGTTTATCTTGTCTCCATTTCTTTCTTTGTTTTGATTGTTATTTCTTTTTTTTCTCCTATCATTGGACTTAGTTCTTTTTCTAGTTTTTTTTGAGATAGTTTAAGTTCTTTATTTGGTATCTTCTTATCTGATGTAGGTGTTTATTGCTAAAAATGACCCTCTTAGAAATGCTTTTGCTGCATCCCATAAGTCTTGGTGTGTCTATTTTGGTACATAAAAGTTTGTTTTGTGGCCTAAGGTATGATCTATCCAAGAAAATATTTCATGTGCACTTTAGGAGAATATGTATTCTGCATCTAGTGGATGGAAAGTTCTTTATGTCTGTGAGGTCCATTTCTTCTAAAGTGTAGTTTAAGTTTGAGGTTTCCTTATTGATTTTCTGTCTGGATGATCTGTACCTTGCTGAAAGTAGGGAATTGAAGCCCACTACAATATTGTCCCTAACAGCATGTTATATTGCAGTCTAACTCTTTCTTCATATCTACCAACACTTGTTTTATGTATCTAGGTGCTCTGATGTGGTGCACACATATAACAATTGTTATGTTCTCTTGGTGAATGGCCCCTTTCCTCACTCTTGCATGACTCTCTCTGTCTTATTTTACAGATTTTTTTTTACTTAAAATCTATTCTGAGATAATTATTGCTATTTCTACTTTCTCTGGTTTTCATTTAATTGGATTATCTTTATCCCTTTTTCTTCACCCATTACAAATCTTTAAATGTGAAATGTCTCTCATCACTGGGAGATATACGCTCATATGTTTGCATTTTTAAATCTATTTAGCTACTCTCCTTTTTGGGGGAGGGGCGTCCAGTCGTGGGCCTGAACTCTGGGCCTGGGTACTGTCCCTCAGCTCTTCAACTCAAGGCTAGCGCTCTACCACTTGAGCCACAGCGCCACTTCTGGCTTTTTATTTCTGCTTATGTGGTGCTGAGGAATCGAACCCAGGGCCTCATGCATGCAAGGCAAGCGCTCTACCAGTGAGCCACCTTCCCAGCCCTAACTACCCTGCTTTTTATTCATTGATATTTTTTATTCATTGATATTTTTTTTCATTGATATTCAAGGTAACTATTGATAGATAAGCCCTTTCTGCTGAGCTTTAACTGTTTTGAAGTGTCTAAATCCTATGTTCATGCTTCCTCTCTTGTTTTTCTTTGTTGTTTAGGTGATTTCATTTAGTAGGATGCTCGATTCTTTTATCCTTGGTGCATCTACTGTAGATTTTTGCTTTGTAATTACCATGAGGTGTACATAGAACTTATAGGTACAACAGGATATTTTAAGCGAACAACTTGATTTTGGCTGCATACAAGTCTACACTTTCAGTTCATTCTAGTATGCATTTTGTTTTGATCTCAAAAGTCACATCTTTTTATTGTATCATCCATGACAAATAATGATAGCTATTTTAATAGCTTCATGCTAATGACCCGATCTTTGCAACATTATTGTAGAATTAAAGTGTTCTAAATGAAGCTATGTATTTAATTTTGCCAGTAGGTTTTATATTTGCCCATGGTTTCATGTTACTAATTAGCATCTCTTTCTTTCAGCTTCAAGGTCTCTGTTAGGAATTTTTGTAAAAAAGAGGTCTGGGAGTGGTATACTTTTTCAGCTTTTGTTTACCTATGAAGAATTCACCTCTCCATTTCTGAAGAGCATCTTTAATTGTCCCATATTTTCAGTTGTGAGGGGTTTCCATCAGTACTTAATGAAGATATCACCTTACAATTTTTTGTATATATTTTTATTGTGAAAATACTGGACAGAGGGGTTACAGTTACATGAGTAAGGTAATGAGTACAATTCATCTCTAGCATTGCTACCTCCTCCTTTGTTTTTCCCCTACCATCCCTCCCCACCTCCCCAACTATTCCCTTCCCCCTCCCCCAAGTTGTAAAGTTCATTTTCAACATAGTGTCTTGTACATCTCATTGTTACAATGGGTCATCCTGTAACCTTATTTCAGCATTTTGTTATTTTCCTTCCTCTCCCCAAATTAGAAAAATGTACACACAAGATTCAGGGCACCAGAACCAAATACAATGAAAACAGGGATTATACCATGGGGGAAGAACATACAAAAGAAACAAAAAAAACCACATAGTACATTATAAGTACATTAAAAACAACAGCAAGAAAGGTAAAATCTCTTGTGTCCCTATCTTGAGATTCATTTCACTTAGCATCAGTTTATATGGTGATATGTACATAGCTTTTGACTTTTTCTGCTTGTCCTAGATATATACTAGTTATTGCAATAAGGGAAACCATGGGACCTATGTTTCTTGGGCCTGGCTTACTTCATTTAATATAATTTTTTCCCAAGTCTTTCCATTTCCTAACAAATGGCACAGTGTCATTCTTTTTGATGGAGGCATAGAATTCCATTGTGTGTGTATATATGTGTGTGTGTGTATATATATATATATATATATATATACACACAATGGAATATATATGTAGATATATATGTTATATATATCTACATGTAGATATATATGTTATATATATCTACATATATATATCTACATATATATCTATATATATATAGATAGATAGATAGATAGATAGATAGATAGATAGATATATACCACATTTTCTTTTCTTCTTTTTTTTTTCTTTTTCTGTTTGTCATGGGGGCTGAACTCAGGGCCTGGGCTCTGTCCCTCAGCTCTTCAGCTCAAGGCTAGTGCTCTACCATTTGAGCCACAGTGCCACTTCCAGCTTTTTCTGCTTATGTGGTGTTAAGGAATTGAACCCAGGGCCTCATGCATGCAAGGCAAGCAATCTACCACTGAACCACCTTCCCAACCCTATATACCACATTTTCTTGATCCATTCATCTACTGAGGGGCATCTGGGTTGGTCCCATATCTTAGCTATGGTAAATAATGCTGTGATAAACATAGTTGTGCTGGTAGCTTTGTATAGCCTTGTTTGTGATTGTTTGGGTAAAATGCCCAGAAGTGGAATTGCTGAGTCATAGGGAAGCTCTATGTAGAGTCTTTTGAGGAAAGACTTTCCAAAGTTCACCTTACAATTTCTTGTCCTCTAACATTTCTGCTTAGAAGGCTTGCTCCCTTTTTAAGAACACTCATACATGCGATGATTCTTATTTCTTGTTACATTTGGAAATTTTTTCTTTGTCTGCTTTTGATAGTCTTTCTGCAATCTTATTTAGATGAAACTAATTGGAGCACCTTGATTTTCATGTACTTAGTTACAAGTTACTTATGTCTTCCTCAAAATTTGAAGTTTTCTTTCTGCTCTTGTTTTTGTACCAGTCTTGAGGCTTAAACTCAAGGTCTGGATGCTGTCCCTGAGCCTTTGTGCTCAAGACTATTGCTCTACCCCTTGAGCCACAGTTCTACTTTGAGTTTTTGGTGTTTTTATTTATTTTTATTTTTTTTTGGAGGGGGGGTCCGTTCGTGGGGCCTGAACTGTGGGCCTGGGTGCTGTCCCTCAGCTCTTCAGCTCAAGGCTAGTGCTCTACCATTTGAGCCACAGCACCACTTCCAGCTTTTTTTCTTTTTTCTATGTGGCCCTGAGGAATCAAACCCAGGGCCTCATGCATGCAAGGCAAGCGCTCTACCACTGAGCCACTTTCCCAGGCCCCTTTTTTGGTGTTTTTAATTGGAAATAAGAATCTTGTGGACTTTCCTGCCCAGGCTAGCTTCAAACTATGATCCTCAGCTTTCAGGCTCCTGACTACTGTTTTTTATCTTCTTCATGCATTTTTATTGTTATTATAAAGGTGATGTACAAGGGGTTACAGTTTTATAAGTCAGATAAAGAGCAAATTTCTTTTTGAACAATGTCACCCCTTTTCTTGCTTTCTCTCAGTTTTTCCCTCCTCTCCCTACATATAAGATATATAGCTCATTTTCAACATAGTGTCTCGTGAGTACACTGCTGCATTTGTTCACCCTTTGTCCCACCATTTCTGTGGCTCCCTTTAGCTTCCCAAAGTCAGATAAAAAAGACAAAAGGATAAGAATACAAAAGCAGCAACAAATTTAAAAACCCCTTATTTCTATTTCTTGGAGTTCATATTGATAAACATCATTTTATGTGATCAGATGCACATATGGCTTTGTGTTCTTTCCTATGAAAATCCTTCTTTGGTCTCAGCATGTGTGACTGCCTATCATGTCCTAGTGTTTTTGTTGTTGTTGTTGTTTTATTCTCTTTACCATCCAGTGTGTTTAGTTGTAGAATTATAATCACATTCTGGATACCACAACTGAGGGAAACCATGTAAATTAAGCTTCTTCAGAAATGGGATACTTTACTTAACATAATTTTTTGAAGTCTTTCCATTTCCTTATGAATGGGACAGTATCATTCTTCCTGATTGAAGTGCAGAATTTCATTTTCTTGATCCACATTGTCTTGATCCATTTGTACACTGAGGGGCATCTGTGTTAATTCCATATCTTGGCTATGGTAATGCTGCAATGACATGGTTGTGCAAGTAGCTTTAGTGTGACCTTGTTTTTATTTTATTGAATAATGCCAAGGAGTGGAATTGCTAGGTCAAAGGGAAGCTCTATGTTTAGTTTTCTGATGAACCTCCATACTGCTTTCCAGAGTGGTTGAACACGTTTACATTCCCACCAACAGTGTAGTAGCATTCCCTTTTTGCCACATCCCAACCAGCATTTGTTAATGTTAGTTTTCTTGATAATGCCATTTGAATTAGGGTGTTGTTTTGATTTGCATTTCTTTCATGACCAGAGATGTTGAACATTTCTTCATGTGTCTATTGGCCATTCTTACTTCTTCTGAGAAGTCTCTCTTTAAATCTTTAGTCTGACTACTCTTATTTTTTAATGAGCTTTCTATTTCTATTTATTTTCTGTCTCCTATTTGAACTGCCATAACCTGAATATTTGCTCTTTTCAGACATATTTCTTCCCCCCCCCACTTTCTTAACTCCTTCGTTGACTATATATTTTCAAGTAATCTGTTTTAGAGTACATAGATTCTTTTGTCTGCTTGGTCAATTCTACTATGTTCCATTATATTTTTCATTCACTGTACTTTTTGGCTTCCAATCTTGGCTTTTTAAAAAGAATAAGTCCAAGGGCTGGATGTGGTGACACATGCCTGTAATCTGAGCATTATGGAAAGTGGAAATGGGAGGATCAGGCCAACCCCAAAAAGAAAGTTAGCAGGACTCTAGTGCAGGCCTGAAGCTGTAGCTGTGCAGAACAGTGAGGCTCTTGAATTGCTTAAAGCCTGGGACCACAGTGGTTTACCTGGGTTTTGGTATGTCTATAACCTGTATCCACAGGAGCTTGAAGGAGACTAGAAATCTTAGTTTGATGACTTGATGACAAAATTTTTAGAATCTAGCCTTATGCTGCAGTAGGCCTACAGGCTGGGCCTGTAGGGGATAATTCAGTGCTAGGACATTCTGGAGTGTAGGACCACTGGACTTGGGCTAGAGTGGTCTAGCCTGAGTATGTGCACTTGCGTATACTAGGACACTCCCAAAGGCCAGAGCTGCCTAGGCCAACCTAGGGCCTGGGACTCCTGGAATGAGCCTGGACATGGGACAGACTCCGAACCTGAGTGTCTTAGGAACTCTGATCCGTGAAAAACCTGGAGGTTCAGCCTATAGTACTGGTCTACAGCCTGAGTCTGTAGTGTCTGGCAGGCTGCTGGGCCAGGCCGAATTCTAGAGCTATAAGATCTCACTTTGTATCTGAGGTGAGCCTCAGGACTTGGACTCTAGGATGTAGCTAGAGTCTACAGCTGTGAGGCCTGTCCTCTTTTATGGGTAAGGCCTGGTGCTGGAATCTACAACAGAGTCCAATGTTCACTTCTTTCTCCCTACAAAAGATATCTCTCCATGATGTACTGCTGGGGTCAGGAGGAGGTGAGGCAGGAAATAAAAATCTGTCCTCGTGTGCTATCTTCAATATACCTTTTCTCGTTCTGTGCAACACCAGCTGCTTTAATCCCCCACTGGAATTGCCTAGTTCTTGTGAAGGTATTTTATGCCCAGGTAGTTGTACAAACTGATGCTTTTTGGAGGGATATGAGCAATGATAATTCCTCTTGTGCCATCTTCTTGATATCAGTCCCCCAATATTAGCATATGATTGAAAAATTGAAGACTTTGTACTGTCTAAGTTGACACATGAACAAATCATCACAAGTGCCCACATCATCAGTCACTATAAGGATGGAATGATAATTTACAAATCACTTTCACAGTATCTGAAACACAGTAAATAATTACTACAAATATTATTTACCAATGATGTTGACCTTGAGCTAATCTGTCATTTGATCATTTATCTCTAAAATGATGACATAAGTTGATGTTAGGGAAATGAACCCCTAGATAAGGATTGAAATGTTTTTTTCTTTCTAGTGATTGTTTCTAACATATTTATAAGATGATTTCTTTGTTGCTTTGTATGTTTCCCCCCACCACCATGGTATAACCCTTGTTTTCACTGTATTTGATGTTAGTATACTTTGTGGAGGGGAAGGGAAAAAATTGTTTAAATAGGGATACAGGTGGATCCATTGCAACAATGAGATGTACAAGACGTTATGTCAAAAAACGAACTTTATAACTTTGGTGGGGAGAGAGGGGGCGGGGAGGGGGTAGAAGGGCACAGTGGGGGAGAGATGGACAGGGATGGGAGGGGAAACAAAGGAGGAGGCAACAACACTTGATAAAAAAATGTACTCATTACCTTGCCCATGTAATTGTAACCCCTCTGTATGGTATTTTCACAATAAAAAAAAGATCCATTCATCTACTGAGGGGCATCTGGGTAGGTTCCATATCTTAGCTATGGTAAATAGTGCTGCAATAAACATTGTTGTGCTGGTACCTTTAGTATGGTCTTGTTGGTGATCATTTGGGTAAATGCCCAAAAGTGGGATAGCTGGGTCATAGGAGAGCTCTATGTGGAGTCTTTTGAAGAACCTCCATACTACTTTCCAAAGTGGTTGAACAAGTTTACACTCCCACCAACAATGAAGTAAGGTTCCCTTCTGTCCACATTCCCTCCAGCATCTGTTGTTGCTAGAGTTCTTGATTTTTGCCATTCTAACTGGGGTGAGGTGGTATCTCAATGTTGTTTTGATTTGCATTTCTTTTATGGCTAGGGAGGTTGAGCATTTCTTCATGTGTCTATTGGCCATCCTTCTATAAGTGGACCCATTGCAACAATGAAATGTACAAGTCGTCATGTCAAAAAACAAACTTGGAAGGGATGGGAAGGGGAAACAAAGGAGGAGGCAACAATGCTTGATAAGAAATGTACTCATTACCTTTCCCATGTAATTAAAACCCCTCTATATGGTATTTTCACAATAAAAAAGGAAGAAAGAGAGAGAAAGAAAGAAAGAAAGAAAGAAAGAAAGAAAGAAAGAAAGAAAGAAAGAAAGAAAGAAAGAAAGAAAGAAAGAGAAAGAAAGAAAGAAAGAGAAAATTGGGTAGAAAAGGTATGCATTTTTTACCTTTTAAAAGGTATGCATTTTTTGGCTCTTTTAGTGTATGCTGGCTTTTTTATTGTTTGTTTATGGGGAGGACTTCATTGGAGGGGGGAAGATGAAGCAAACTGATTGGAATAAGAAATAAATTGTATTGAAATAGGTAAATAGAAGAAATAATCATAGCACAGAAACTCACAAGCCAACATAAAGTTGTGGTTTCTTTTTCTTTTCTAAGAAAGGGCCAATCACCCTACATGCCCATCTGGGAACTTAGGGCAACTAAGGAAAGCTCTTGGTATCCTACTTATAGCTGGAAAGTGTCATCAATCTTCAGTGTCATTTAGCATTTCAAGATAAAAATCTTGACATTTAACTCAGTTATGACATGAAGAATGGATTATGCTATTCTTACTCAGAAAATGGTAGCTAAAAATAAGTCAGAATGGGGTAGAACTTTTCTCTTTGTCCCCTGAGTATAGATAAGGTCCTGAACTCTAGTGACCAAAACCCTCCACAAGTCCCCTGTCAAAAGGGAAGATGGAAGTCTGAAGATAGGCATCTGTGACCAATCCAGAATAGAAATACAAAAAACAATTAGATATTTCACTGTTTGAAAAGTGACTACTCAAAAATAACAAAAAAAAATAGAGTGAAAGGCACAATACTGATTTTTTGTAAAGAGACTATATTTGTGTATTATGTTTGTGAAATAAATATAACATAAATTACTCGGGATTGATGGAGATTTTAGCAGATCTTTTCACATAAAACTAGTGCATATACTTAGTAAAGTAGCTAATGAATGTAATCCCAAGAACTTAGGAAGTAAAGATTGGAAGATTGTGTTTCAAGGTCAGCCAAGTTAGGAAGATGTTAAAGAAGAAAACTAATATGGGCTTGTGTAAGCTTATCTATACAGGAGACATAGGTAGAAGGATTTCAGGGTAAGCATAAAGCTGAGACCCTATCTGCAGTAAAAGGCTAATGGTACCGGACATCAGTGGCTCACATCTGTAATCATAGCTACTCAGGATGCTGAGATCTGAGGAGTCTTTGAGATTCTTAACTCCAAGTAACCACCAAAAGGCCAGAAGTACAGCTGTGGTTCAAACGCCAGAGTGCTGGGCTGGGAATGTGGCTTAGTGGTAGAGTGCTTGCCTAGCATGCATGAAGCCCTGGGTTCAATTCCTCAGGACCACAAAAAACAGAAAAAGCCAGAAGTGATGCTGTGGCTCACATGGTAGTATGCTAGCCTTGAGCACAGAGAGGCTCAGGGACAGTACTCAGGCCCTGAATTGGCAAAAAAAAAATGCTAATGTGCTAACCTTGAGCAAAAAAAAAGCTCATGGACAGCATTTAGGTTTTGAGTTCAAGCTCCAGGACCAACACACACACAGGCTAAGGGTATGGCTCAAGTCTGAAAGTACCTGCCTTCGAAGTTTGTTCATATTCTGAGTTCAAAACTCAATGATCCCCAATTTATTTAAAAGCTAATGCTTGTGACTCTAGGCCTTCAACAGAATGG
The DNA here is from genome assembly GCF_000151885.1 of Dipodomys ordii. Taxonomy (NCBI): domain Eukaryota; kingdom Metazoa; phylum Chordata; class Mammalia; order Rodentia; family Heteromyidae; genus Dipodomys; species Dipodomys ordii. The sequence goes on from NW_012267266.1 coordinate 8,563,751, forward strand.
GACTCTAATTCCCTCAGGTTTCCGTCCTGAGCACAGAGCATGTTAACAATAGCCCCCTTTATAGAGGCTCTCAGCCTCACCCTCACATATACACAAATCTCCCCCAATTAGTCCTCAGAGCTCCTCAGGAATCATGACTGAATTGTTCTCTGTTCGGTGGAGAATATTTTGGTGGGATTAATTTTTTTTATTTTTGTAAAGATGATTACAGAGGGGTTACAGTTATCTAAGTCATGTGTATATGATCATATAAAATGATGTTGAACAAAATGAACTCCAAGACATGGAAGCAAGATGTGGCTCTTTTTTCCTTTGTTGCTATTTTCCTTTAGGTCCTGTTTGTCTTGTTTATAAGTTTATCTCTTTGGGGGAGGACAAGAGGGGAGCACAGAAATGACGGGACAAAGAGTGAACAAATGCAGCCGTGGTCCTCACTAGACACTATGTTGAAAATGAACTATACAGCTTGTGGGGGCAGAAGGGAAAAAATTGAGAGAAAGCGAGCGAAGGGGTGACACTGTTCAGTGGAGAATATTGTCAGGAGCTAACCACTACCTCCTGTGGATGAATGCCAACTCCTAAGGAACAGGTGTCCCAGGCACGGTAACTGTTCCCTGCCTCTCCTTTGTGCCTGAGGCTGAAGAGCTTCCACTGGGTTACCTCAGGAGAAGTGCACTCACCCAACACCTTTATAAATAGCTTGGACTAAACTCAAGGCATCCCACAGGGTGTACCACCCATTGCTGCTGCTGGGACTTTGCTCCTGCACAGGCACCTGAATCTAAGCTTATGCCTCGATGCTATTACTGGTAAAAATGGTTTCAAGATCCTAAAAGATAATGCTTAAAATATTTTAAAAATTAACACCAAACAGTTGTTGTTTGCTTCATGACCTCTGAAGCTTCATTCAACTGTCTGAACAATCGACAGCAGCCTAGTAGGCTGATCATGGCCAAGCAAAACAAAGCAGTAAACTATTTGCTAGAGACACAGAGTCTCTATGTCTGAGCGACTTAGGGTAGTAGCACTGGCAGTTGCTGTCAAAAGTATTTTGCACATACAGCAACATGCTCAGCTCTAGATGAGTCAAGAGGAACTTTTTGGTAGAAGGATGATAGGCAGAAGCACCACCCTCCACTGCCTCCTAACCCCATGCAGATTTGGGGGGACAGATATTGCCCCCTCTCACCTTGAGTGACCTCACCAAGTACATGGCAGAAATACCACCTTGCTTGAATGAAAAGGCTGGCTTTGTTCCAGGGTCGCACAGTATGCATTAAAATCCAGTGGATGTAAAATTATAGGGTCACAACTTGATGTTGTAAAAGTTGATACCAGCATTTGAAGATATTTCTCTATTCTCTTCTGTCTTCTGTGACTACTGATAAGAAACCAGCCATTAATTGGATAATTGTTCCTCTGTATGTAGTTGTCATTTTTCTCTTGCTCCTTTCAAGATTTGCTCTTTATCTTTGGCTTTCAGCAGCTTGATGAGACTGTGCCTCCAGGAAGTGTGGGCTTCTTTGTATTTGTTCTCTGTGGCATTGTATGAAAGTACAACTGCTTCTGCTCTCTGGTGTACAGACACAAGGTCTGCCAGACAGAACATGCTACAGAGAACTAGAAAATGGAAGCAAACATGAAAAACAGATAGGCAGGAACAAGGGACATGAAAGAAGATAAACTCTGTTTAGGACAAGGAGTCTCTTGTCCAGGTTATGCAAGTTCAAACAAAGCTTAACTGTAAGACAGCTCAGTTTTTTTTTTTCAAAGTGGGCAAAAGATTTAAATAAGAAACAAACTAAACACAGAGATGAGCACTAAGTAGTCACAATAAAGCAACATCTCACTAGTAAAACCACTACTCAGAAGTTCAAACCAGGATAGGATGAGTTTGCACACCTACTAGAATAGTAAGGATTAAAGACTGACAGTATAGGGTAAGGATGATGTATAAGTACTAAGTTATAGCTGGATGAGAGTAAGTAGTTCTGCTGTGCCATTGCACATAGGTGACTAGAGATAGCAATAATGTACCATAGGCTTTAATAAGCTAGAAGAAAGGATTTTTTCAGCATCATAGCAGTTTGGAAGTGAATTTTTAACTAGAAGAGGATTTTTACATGGTTTTTACCATAAAGAAATAACAGAAGGGAGATATTTAAGATTGATTTAAATATTACATTATAAACTGAGCACCGGTGGCTCATGACTGTAAATCTAGCTACTCAGGAGGCTGAGATCTGAGGATTGCCATTCAAAACCATTCCAGACAGCAAAGTCTGTGAAACTCTTTGTCTCTAATTAACTACCAAAAAAGCCAGAACTGAAGCTGTTACTCAAGTGGTAGAGTGCTAACCTCAAGCAGGAAAAAAAAAAAAAGAAAAGCTCACAGTGCTCAAGCCCTGAGTTCTGAGCCCCAGGCTAGCATACACACACACACACACACACACACATACATACAAATATACAAATACATGCATGTATTAAAAGATCATATGATATTTCATTAATATGAATATTTATGTTTTATATAGTTTAGTAAATGAAATAATATAAAATGTTCGAAAGGATACAGAGCAACTAGAACTCTTATACTATGTTGGTTGAAATGTACAAGAGTAAATGTAGTCCGGCTGTATTTTGTAAAGTTAAACATACACATGCCTCACAACCCAGCAAGTTTGCCCTAAGCAATTGTTCAAGAGAATTGAAAACATGTTCTTATATTCTATCACACAGACATGTGATAGAATATTCATAAAAAGCATTATTCTATCACACAGACATGTGATAGAATATTCATAAAAAGCATTATTTACAATAGTGAAAACTGGCTGCAATCTAAATGCTAGCAAATGATAAACAGGCAAGCACTTGTAGCATTTGCATACTCTGAAATACTACTCAACCATAAAATGTACAGAATATTAATACATGTAACAGCATTAAGGTATCAAATATATTATATAAAATGGAGTCAAGCATAAACAACTGCAAACTTTTGAGCCCATTAAAATGAAATTCCAGATAAGACAGAACTGTATTGTCAGAATTAAGTCAATGGAAGGATCAGATCAATTTCCAAGAGCTAAAAGACAAATTTTGAGGAGAAGGGAACTGTTCATCTTGTGTTGTTACATAGCATGTACAGTGGTCAAAATTCATCAAACTATATCCTGCAATACGTAAATTTTATTACATGTAAGCAGTACCTTGAGTTTAAAATTTAAAAACTATAGCCTCCCCTCCCCCATATAAGAATCTTTGCTGGATTTTCCATGAACATTATAAGAACATTAATCTGGTCTGGATTTCAGAGTCTGTTCTGAGCTTGAGCAGTGTTTGGGTATGTGGCATTGGCTTAGAACCAAGCTTCTCTGTATGTGACATCGTCTCGCCTGTAAGGTAGAAACCATATTCTTCTAACCTCACTGGGCTGCTGAGAGGTATAAATCCAGTAATAACTCTATGTGCTCTGTTAATCTTCTTCATAAGAAACAAAATTTCTAGAGCTTTCTCTGAGACACTGGGGTGGTTCTAGTTGGACAATTTTAACTCACACTGAGCTTTGCACTGTGTCCTATGAAACAGCCAACTCCACTGAACCAAGGAGGTATTTGACATCTGAGACACAGCCAAGCAAGTGTGGGTCCCAGCTATCTGAAGGTTTTCTATTTCTGTTCCTATCCTGTGAAGTTCTAGGCCCATATGGCCTCACATTTAGGGTAAGCTTTTTCAAGGCAGTATCAATAATTTAGACAGGTAAAATCTGTAAATTCCATGCTTCTTATTTGCAGGAATTTCATTTCAATGTTGCTCCCGTGTCTGTCGCTATCTTTTTTTTCTTTTTTGGTAAATAACTATTACTAAGGTTGTATCTTGATTCCATATTCAGATGAGCAAGACACTTCATCTGAATGTAACTCTAATACCATTATATTAATTAATGTGATGACTGTAAACAAAATTAATCAAGCCAAAGGCTTGTTATCACCTCTTACATGTTTAAGGAAACAGATTTGGATAGTTGGGTTCCCTTGGCACAGTTGCACGGACAGTTTTTGTGGAATCAGGCAAGAATTCTGACAGGCCTCGCCACCCTGGCTTCTGAGGCCCCTTAGCAGCAAATACCTCATCTTTTATTATTTGTACTATACTGGACAATGATGTTACTGTTCTCTGTGGAATACGTAATGAAACTCATTCGCAAACAAGTTACATTTACATCATATATCCTGTATACATTAGAAAATATTGGACATATTTTTAATTTCTACTAACATTTCAGTATTGTTAGTGAAAATAAATTAAATCACCTTTTTTTCCCTCTGCAAGGTTCAGGTGAAAACTAATGGCATGGATAACAGATTTTTCCCCCCCTTGGTAATTAGAAAGCCTTTAGCTTTGTAATTTAATCTCCAAGGACAGGGCAAGTGATTACTCTGTGTGAGTGACTGGCAGTCTCCAGGTCCATTTTAATTAAATTTTTTTCTCACTATGAGAGATTTGTTAAACAAATATGAGCAACCTAAATGCTTGAGAACGTAAGAATTGCTTTTAAAGTTGCTATAAGATTATTATTGTACTACACTGTGAATCTTAGGAAATTTAACTTTAAGTGATTTTACAAAGGCTTTCTCCTCCAGTTATATTTTGGTCATATTTATACAACCAGTGAAATCAGGTGTGCTAAGGAAATGCCTCTTTGACCCATGAATTCCACTGTTAGAGATTTATCTCCAGAGGGTAAGATCCAGCAATTAGATGTTCCTGCGACAAATTTATTCCATTGTCAACCAGGAATTAGATGTTTAAGGGACAAATTTATCCCAGAAATCTCCAAGGACTGGTGAATGGACTGTACTTGAAATTTCCCCTGGTTGGGCCTTTTTACATGTTAAACTCAGGATAATTTCTGGGGGCACTGTCAAGAGAGAAAAATTACATTTGGCATTGGTTTCAACCAGACATTTTAATCAAATGCTGGTTTCAGCCAGGCATTTTAATCAAACCCCAGCAAGATTAAATCTATTCTGTGAGAGACAGGGTACCAATTTAGCTGTTATCTGAATCTTGAAACAAGCTGAATTTTGAAGGGCTGTGGAGGCTGAGATTAGAGAGCTGGTAATTGGGTAACTGTCTATTAGCAAGACAAGCCAGATACGTATTGATCAAGAAAGGAAAAAGTCTGACTTGATTAACCTTCTCGCTGTCAATAACCCAATGGTTGGTTTTAAATGTAACTTTGCTTCTGTTTTTCAGTAAGAGGGCACAAATAACTGAGGGAGGAAACGGTGAAGAAAGCAAAAAAAATGTTTCTGAATCAGGAAAATATTGAGAAAGAACAATTTTTGTCTCTGGCAAAAACTGATTTCTCCTGAGGGCATATCTTTTCAGAGAGAATCTTCTTGCCCAGCTCTATCCTATTCTAGGGGGGTTCTCAGAGCAATTCCTACCTGCCCACCCAAGGCCTCAGGATATCAGGTCGTGGCTTGACCCCCTCTGCAAGGAGATAGATAGATGGACACACTGGGAGTTCACTCTGTTGTCCTGAAGCAAAACCTAAAGAGACTGTCTGTGATAGAGGCTGTCTGTCCTACCTGCAAAATGGGAGAGCATGAAGCACCTATACACTTGGTACTTCTCATGTAGAAATCCCAAGTACTTTGATAAGTTTCTATGAAAGACTAGGGAAACGCTGTCCTTTGTTGTAGTAAGGAAGATTAGAAAGATGAGACACGACATCAATCGGGGCCCACAATCTGAGGCCTGAAGGAACTAAGAGAAAGCACCCAAGCTTCTCCACTTTCCCCCATACACCAGAGCCTGTGGGATCTGCAATGTGAGATGTGGGTGACCTCCAGCTCTCGCTCCTATTGCCCACCTACCCCTGCAGAAGCCTGGCTCTGAATAGGTGAGTGAGTTCAGACCCCTGGGCTTGTGAGCGCCAACTGTGCTGCGTCCCATGGGGAATGCAGAACATGGAAAGCTCCCAGTGTCTGTTGCTTGGTGGCCTGTGACTTCTAGTTTACTGCAACAAAACAAAACCATGCATTTTATTCTAACAGATTTTTTAGGTTAAAAGGGGGGAACTAAAGAGGTCCGTCCATCAGAAACTTGGTTTTTCTTTGTGAGATTAATGCTGCCACAAAGTATTGTATGTATACATTTGGTTTCTAGTAAGATGTCCTTATTATAATGGAAGAGATGAGGGAACTTATAAAATTCCTAGACGAACAAGTTATGGGTATTCGTAAGATCTTGAGTCAGTAGTTGTACTAGTCTGTCTTATGAAAACAAAACACCAGCAGCAGGGTGACTTTATAAACAAAAAAAAATGTTTATTTTGTTAACAGGCTAGAGGAGCAAGGAAGGGCTTGCTCCTGACGGTGGCTCTCTGGCTAGCAGAGGTCTAAAGGTCCTCTATGGCAGGAAACAATGGGCATGTGTTTGCCTTTTGTTCTATCTCACACATGCTCTCTCCTCCCTTTCTTCCTTTCTCTCTCCCTCGTTTCCCCTCTTTATAAAGCCAGGAGTATTCACTTATGGGAGATTGACCCCAATAACCTTATCTATGCCCCAAGCACTCCACAAAGGCCACAAAAGACACCATAGATACATTTCTTCCCTCTTAATATCTCAAAATGGAGGGGCCTTTTATTTTTGGTGGTTGGTACTGAGGTTAAATGCAACACCTTACACTTGCTAGACAAGCCCTGTAACACTTAAGCCATGTCCCCAGTCCTATCTAGATGAGACTCTTTCAGACAGCATCTTGTGTTTTTGCCCAGGCCAGCTTGGGCCAGATCTTCCTACCTCTGTCACTGGCATAGCTGGTTTACAGGCCTATACTGCTATATACAACACAATGGGGGCTTGAATTTTAACACATGAGCCCTTGGAGGATATTCCCAAACCCACAGCAGTAGTTATTCTGTTGCTTCCTACATCACTGTTTATTCAAATTTCATTTTAACTCAAGACATGGTGATTTTTTTACCAGCACTCAGGGAGACATTCTAAAGCATCCAACCTTTGCCTGACTAACTGGTTACACAGCTGAATTCTCTCTCTCTCTCCATCAGTTATGCCTCTCTCTCCCCAATGGCCACCATCAAATTCATTTCCAAAATCCAGTGGGGAATGCAGAAAAAGAAGGACTATCCAGTCTCATCACCAATACTACACAGCCTCCTCCACTGTCCTTCACTTCTACACTGAGCACAGATCCCATTCATCCTATGAGTTCCCAAGCCTCATTTAAGTGGCTTTCAGTCTGGTAAAGAAGTCTCTGGCTCACTATGGGCCTGGCCTGCAACAGCACAAAATGAAGCTATTTTATGTACATGTCCCAGCAGGGAGTATAAATAGGAGCAAATGATGTTTTCCTGTTTGGGTGGTTAGTGTTTTTCTTTGGGCATATTCCATATTCTAGAAGCACGGCATAAAATTTCTTAGGAAAAAAAATGTCTTAGGCAGTTTGATGGGAAAAATGGTTGCAGAAGACGGGGGGATGCAAATGATGAGTTTGCATGAGAGCTTTTATTCTAACTTTGATGCTAGCTTCCATTCAGCTCTGACATGAACATTTCCAGCTCTGTTTACATAAATCTTCCCCTTTCCCTGTCATAAGAGGCTCGTGCATTTCTGCAAGCCATCACGAGAAAGCAATCAGCTGCATTCGGGCCTCTGAGCAGGCTAGCGGGACCTGATTAACTCTGTCACTTGGGAGATACCACATGAAAGGAAAGGGGTGGCTGTGGCAGCAGACGGCAGCCACAGGCAGAAGGCAGAGTCACTGGCAGGATGTCAGTGTCGCTGCAGGGATGGAGAAGCCCACTGGCCCCAGACTGGCCTAGGGAGCAGGTGCTCTGCCCTCCTATCTCTAGCCAGCAGTGAGGTCAGAACATGGATCACAAAGTACTGACCAAGAGAGTCCTCCAGAAGGCAGAACTGGCCATTGTGGTAGGTGGAATTAGGATAGAGAGAGTGTAGACAGGGAAGGAGTTAGCCATGGGGCCTGGGTGAGGTGTGATAGGGCAGAGTTGAGCTATCTGTCCTGGTAGACAATGTCAGGAGGTAAGGAGCTGGGAGATGACCTGTGAAAAGGAGTAGGAATCTGCAACCTGTTGACTATGTGAACCTGGCTGACTGGTTACCTCTATTCAAATGAGCCACCTGCTTCCATATCACCCTCCTTGGGCAATTGTCCCCAACAGGACAGGAGACAGAATCCATGTGGAGCCATGTGACCTTCTTGGCACAGTGCTAGATGTCATCACCAGCATGGGCCACACAAAGACAATGACTGATGCTATGTGGTGTTTCAGCAGCGACATGAGAAGTGAGTTGCAACTCCCTCTGTGAACTTACCTCTCCCAGGGCACACCTATCCACAGATGTGTACACTCTTAGGACAGTGACCCTTCCTGTATCCCTCTACCTCTTCTTCCCCTCAGCAAGTGGCATCAGATGACTTTGAAAGTGATATCCTTGGGTCTCTTAGGCCTTTTCATTTGGGCTGGGGGGAGGTCGCTCAAGCAACTTGAGGGGAGGCAAACTGTGGATGCTTTCTTATAATGCAAATGATGCAGGTGATTAATGTTATTGAACTGTGTGGCTGAGATGGAAAGAGCACCAGGCTTCAAGTCAGGAGTCAGTTCATCTAGGTTTGGGTCTGTCAGCATCATTTGCTGACTTGGGGGTCTGTGAGTTAAAAGGTTTAACATCCTGACCCTTTTTGAACTTCAGTTTCTCCATCTCCAGGCTGGGCATAGTAAGGCCTAATCATTCTCTCTCAAACGCTTAATTAAATACTAACGATATGATGGGGATGGCACCCAGCATATGCCAGGTTTACTCCTCATACCAACTCTATGAAGCAGGTGTCTGTGCAATCCTTGGTTTACCAAATACAAACATGAAGTTAAGTGGCTGGGGACAGGTCTGGGGGTTGGGATTCCAAGAGTGACATTCCAGTATTGAGTATTTTGGTGGCAGCCTCTGAATAATAGGAAGGATTCGGGCCTGCAGCCCTTTGCTGCAGCTGGCTGGGAAGGGGGATCTTTCATTCTAACAGGCCATTGGTTCTGACTGATGAAAAGAGTAGCTTCAGCAAAGGGAAGCTGACAAAGGCAGTTTACCAAGGGGCCGGTGTGGGAGGAATTGAGCCGTGGGCTGACAAGGCAGATGGTGGCAGGCACAGCCCCTGGGGCATCGAGCTGCACTGCAGACTCTTGTCAGTTCACGATGTAAATGTAGCAGCCACAGTTGTTTTACTTTTCAGCCAGCACCAGGATCAATGGTGAGCTGTGCAGAGGCCATCCATCAACCCAGGAGCAGGCTGTGAGCTATGAGGCCAAGATGCCCAGCACTGATTTCTTCCACAGACTCCCCTGCAAGCTTGCGATGGACAATTGTGCCAATGAGCATGCCACCAGGGGCTGCCCCTGGCAGAGAGGCCAGGGCTAAACCTGGGAAGCCCTTGTATCTTCTCTGAAGGACAGGAAGTACTGTGGAAGACCCATACTCCTGCCAGAAGGCTCGTGGGCAGCCTGTTCCATGCACATCCTCTCTCACCTATCTTCATCCCGTGGCATCCACCCTTTGCTCTGTGACTGCCACAACCAGTTGTTGGGAGATCTAGGAGCCACACTGGTCTCCAGATGAGACCTCATTCCTGGATCTGAGCCTCTGAGACTTCTTGTGACTCACAAGGGTAATTTCTATTCAGACCCATGTCCTGAATCAATGTTTCATAGGACAACCTCTTCCTAGATCCTTGTTTCATAAAAAAATTAGTCATGACTCACAAATAGAGGCTACGCCTGTAATGGATCTGAACTTGAAAACACATTTCCTAACAGTTAGTTCTTCAATCTGTCTCTTCCTCGGTCTCTACTGCCACTTCTCCAGTCCAGTGGCCTGTCATCTCCTGTCTGGGTAAAAATAACAGCCTCCAAACTACTCTTAATCATTTTTGCTTCCTTCTATCCTTTCCTGATATCAATGGACAGTGACATCTTCTGGAAACATCTTCCAGCTGCTTCCTTGATTGTGACCCTTGACTGTCTCTTTTTCCTCCTTGGATAATGTATAATCATGCCTCTGCTTTCATGCTTTGTGGTGGTTTCTACTTCTCTGGCTTTCTCTCTGGCTCAATGGTCACTCTTGCTTTAGGCTACTCATACTGAAATTTTTCCAGGTCCTTGAACTTGTCATGTTCTGTGTTGGACCAGAGTCTTATATCATGTTTCCTCTTTTTAGAACCTTTCTTCTGCCCTGCTCTGTTTAGTGAGTCATCTGTAGTAAGTAAAAATTAGGTGTCAGAAATTTGGGGGCATAATTTAAAGGACTCCAAAGATTTAGGCTATAGGACAACATATTGGAGTAACACATGCCATTGCTCACTTGCTCCTATGTCCCTTAACAGGGTCCAGAAGACACGCCTCTCCCACAGCATGGAGCCAAACACAGGGAACAGAATGCTCCTGTGGTAGATAGTGTTGATGCTGTGTCAAGATCTATTTAGAAGGCCAGAAGCCTTGTGCCAGCTTTCCCATAGAATTTCCTTTTAGTAAATTACAAACATTCGTTTGAAAGATTATACCACTCTATCCTGCTCCTAGGCAGTCAGATTGACTTGGATATGACTCCAATGCACAGGTCATTAAGCCTGGTCCCCGTACCTCAACATGGTCCCAAACCCAGTGCTTCAGCACTCTCTCCAGCACCAGACTGAAGCTAGAGTCTCGTTGCCTTTCTTCCCCAGCTCTCCCTTCTTTTTTCTCTCTCTTATGAACCTTTATTAAATTAGTCTCACAAACTTGTGCTACTGCTGGCTCATTTCTTTGGAAAGTACAGTGGTGGTAGTTCTCTGAAGGCAGATGTAAAAATGAGAGGGTCCCCCATCGAAATAACCTTCTTGGTTTCAATGTGGATATTTAGATTTCTGGATGATAGGAGAAAAGGAACAGCTCTTACCTAACAGAGGCAAAGCTGGCTTGGCTTTTGTTATAAGATGGGTGTGAAAATGGTTTATTCACAGGGTCCTCTACTAGTATCTGCTTGGTCTTTGTACCCCTAGGACTAAACTGGATGGGCAGCTTGGTAAAGCTGAATGAAACTTCAGCCCCCAAACCAAAGGTTGACTTGAAAGCTCAAATACAGGGTTAGTATCCTTCCTCATTTCTTTGGTCTAAGATGGAAACAGATCCAGAGCTTCCTAAATAAAAAGATGTAGCATACAGTTAAGCAGAGACATGATGATAAAATTGCAAGGATGTCCAATAAGTCTTCTCTATTTTCCCCAAAAGCCCTATATTTATTTGCCTGGATAGCTGAACTGTGAGCAGGGAATACTCACAGTTATATGTTGAATTGCTAGTATTTGGCTCTTAGAATGGCATTACTGTATGGTCTACCAGTCAGAATAAAGACAGCAGATAAAAATGAGGATAGTATAAGTTTATGTTTGGTCTACATCCATCTCACAAGGTGCCTGATGGAACATCTGCTTTCCAAAGGTATTAAGTGTGTAGTTAAAATAAGTGAAATTAATAACGGGCAGAATATCTATATTAGCTTGATCTGATAGGGCAAGGCATTTTTTAGACAATTAGAGTAGATATCTTTGGAAGTCCCCACTTTACTAGTCCCCACTTTATCAATATTAAAAATTAGGCCAGGCATAGTGACTCATGCCTGTAATCCCACTTCAGTGGGGGATCAAGAAGATCATGGTTCCAAGTCAGCTTGAGCAAAAAAGTAATATCTTGACCAGTAAGCTAGGCATGGTAGTACATGTCTGTAGGTTCAGTTACATAGGTAGAAGGACTGTTAATGGCCAGTAAGTCCACAAGGGCTGGGAGTGTAGGTCACATGGTAAAGCACCTGCTTCACAAGCAAGAGGTCCTGAGTTCAAACTCCAGTACTAAAAAATAAAGCAATGCCCATGTGTAGGAATTCCTCAAAGGCTTTGCACGATGAATCTTACTTAATATGCACACCACAGTGTGAGAGTGGCAGCATTAACATCATCTTCCGGATGAAAGACCCGAGCTGCAAGATGGGTAAGGAATTCTCCTTTCAGGAGACCTCTCCCATCCTCTGATCCAGTCCTTATTACTCTGCACACACACACACACACACACACACACACACAGGCTGTTTGGTCACAGAGGGCAGCTTGTCAGCCCCTCCCCCCAGCAGACAGTTTGTCAAGTATTTCATCCTGATTAGGTTTCTAACCAGAGAGATGCTCAGGACTTCATGTCTTAACAGCTCCTCTTATCATGGAACTTTCTATTTCACACTTGCCTTCTGCTTGAAGACTGATTGTGGGGACTGCAGTGAATTGTGGGATAATCTGCAGTAATGCATAATTAATACATGCTGATTCAATTAGTCAGAACACCCCACACACTCTTTTTCTTGCTGAAATTTACATTTATATTAGAAAATTTACAAGAATATGCGAAGGGAATAAAACTCCCCCAGAGCTCTCGAGACCTTCTTCATTTCTCTTCAGTTTATCAGATGTGTTTTTCTCTCAGCTCTAAAGTGTTGCAAGGAGCTGGGGGAAAGCCTGCTTGCGGTGACTCAGAAAGGCCTTCCTCTCCCTCCCCAAGTCAGAGCTCAGCATGTCAACCTGGCCACCACCTCTTCTCAGGTCTGCACTAAGTGGCAGTCTTTGCTTCATCCTTATTCTTGCTGAACATCAAAGGAAATGTGGAGTGTGTGTGTGTGTGCGCGCACACACACGCACACACGCTGGTACTGAGACTTGAACTCAGGGTCTAGGGGTCTAGGCACTGTCTCTGAGCTTTTTAGCTCAAAACTAGCACTCAATCACTTGAACCACAGCTCCACTTTGGCTTTTGGGTAGCTCATTAAAGAGTCTCACAGACCTTCCTGCTCAGGCTGTAATTGAACCACAACCCTCAGACTTCAACCCCTTGAGTAGTGAGGATTACAGGTGTGACCACCAGTATCTGGTCTGGATTTTTGCTTCTCAGTATCACATCCCCTACTTGTCCCCAGCCCATGGTTGGCACGTGGGCCAGGCCTGACCCAGATTGCTTTGCTTGCTGCACAGGGTGTTTCTTTCAGGATGGTGTTCTGCTAAAGACTTGAGCTGGAGCTATGAGGGAAATGCACCCAATTCTCTCGGCATTCATTAAATCTCCAGGGGCCTGTCACTTGAGGATGGACTCCCTGAGAATGACTCCAAGACCAAGGAAATAAAACTAAGCAGAAATAGAGCAGGAAAGGAGAGAGGGTGATTTTTTTGATCACAGAAGTTTTGTGCACATTCCCCATAATAGACAGGATCGGGGAAGAAGCTGTGTGGAACCTACACTATCATCTTGGTCACTTCATCCTTGTTCCTGGCTCAGTGGTCAGTGTTGCCTGTCACTTTCCAGGTTGGCCTGAGTGTACTTTGATGTCCCTTCAGTCCCTGGCTGAGAGCTTCCCAGAAAAATGGAACTTCAGGAGAGATGGATCTCTCTAGCTGAGATGGAAGATACTGAGAGCTAGTGATACCTGTCTACCACACTCTCCATAGTTGGCTGGGGATCCTTACCAGACAGTGACCAGACAGTGACTCCAGGTGGCTCATATAAACAACTCCTGGATGCACCTGTGGCTACTCTATATGCATTAGACAGCAGAAGACCAGTGAACCTCTTCGGAAAAGGAGAGATCAGCTGGATAGACATTCATGCTACTGTAGTTGCTCTAAGACACAACAGATAGTATATCTACCTGCAGCTTGCCCCTTCAACGCTCTTCTTGCCTTCAAGAAGAGTGGCATGACTCCAAACTACACAAGCTCTTTCCAGGCCAGGGTTTACTTACCCTCATAATTGAATGAAGGAGCACAAAGAGGAGCACAAGAAAATCCCCTAGAATCTCTAGGAATTCCTCCCTGTTCTATGGTGTAACAGAAGCCCTATACCCTATTTAATAGGCCAAAACCCAAAGACCCTTTCATTATTATTATTATTTTAATTTTATTGTAAAAGTGATGTACAAAGGGGTTACACAAATCAGGTAATGAGAACATTTCCTTTTGAACAGTACCCCACTCTCATTCTCTGTTTTTCCCCTCCCATCTTCCCTCCCCGTACATTGGATAGTTCATTAACAACATTGTGCCTAGTGGGTTTCACTGCTGAATTGGTTCAGCCTTTGATCCATCTCCTTCCTCTCCCCATATCAGATAAACTTATATACTCAGCCAAGAATACAGGAAAAATAAACAGCAATAGAAGAGAATAAACCAAAGAAAAAAGGAAAGAAAAAAAAACATAAACAGTACAATAAAAAAAAATCTTCTTGGTTCCACTTCTTGGAGTTCATTTTGAAACACATCATTTTAGATGATCACATGCACATACCTATTGAGCCCTTGTGATACTCTCCTAAGAATACCCTCCTTTCTTCTCACTGTGTGAATGTTTAGACTGCTGTTTAATTATGTCCAGGTGTAATTATTTGTTTTTTTATTAGCCATTGGGTTTACTTGTAGATTTATAGACATATTCTAGTTATTACAAATAAGGGAAACCATGAAGCCTATATTTCTTTGGGTTTGGCTTAGTTTACTTAGTATATTTCTTTTCTGTCTTCATTTCCTTATGATTGGGGCAATGTCATTCTTTCTAAGGGAAGCATAGAATTCCATTGTGTATATATGCAACACATTTTCTCAATCCCTTCATTCACTGAGGGGCATCTTGGGTTGATTCCATATCTTAGCTATAGTAAATAATGCTGCAATTAACCTGTTAAATAGCCCACAGAATGGGAGAAAATCTTTACTAGCTATATATCACACAAGGTTCTCATATCCAAAATATACTTAGAACTCAAAAAATTAAACCTTCCAAAAAATCCTTAAAGAAACAACCACCATTAATAAGTGGGCAAAATACTTAAGAGAGACTCCTCTGGAGAAATGACCAATAGACACATGAAGAAATGTTTAACATCTCTGGTACAAATCAAACCAACATTGTGATTCTACCTCATCCCAGTTAGAATGGTCATTATCAGGAAAACTAACAACAGATTCTGGCAAGGATGTGGCCAAAAGGGAACATGGTTGGTGGCAGTGTAAATGTGTTCAGTCACTCTGGAAAACAGACTAAACATAGAGCTTCCCTATGACTTAGCAATTCCACTCTTGGGCATCTATCCAAATGACCAGGCTACACTAAATCCACCAGCACAACCATGTTCGTTACGGCATATTATTTTTATTATTGTAAAAGTGATGAGCAGGAACTGGGAAGGTGGCTCAGTGGTACAGCACTTGCCTTGCATGCATGAGGCCCTGGGTTCGATTCCTCAGCACCACATAAGCAAAAAGAAAAAAGCCAGAAGTGGTGCTATGAATCAAGTGGTAGAGAGCTAGCCTTGAGCTGAAGAGCTGAGGGACAGCATCCAGGCCCAGAGTTCAGGCCCCATGACCGGACTCCCCTCCCCCACCAAAAAAAGAAAACTAATGTACAGAGGGGTCACTGTTAAATAAGTCAGGTAATGAGTATTTTTTACTCCCCTCCCCCGCCAAAAAAAGAAAACTGATGTACAGAGGGGTCACTGTTAAATAAGTCAGGTAATGAGTATTTTTTTTTCAGTCATGGAACTTGAACTCAGGGCCTGGGCACTGTCCCTAAGCTCAAGGCTAGTGCTCTAGACACAGTACCACTTTTGGACTTTTGGTGGTTAAATGGAGATAAGAGTCTCACAGATTTTCCTGCCTGGGCAGGCTTTGAACCATGATCCTCAGATTTCAGCCTCCTGAGCTACCAGCACCTGGCCATGAATGCATTCATATCACAATAAATTAAAACAACAAAATTTAGTTGCTTAAAACAACACAATTTTTTTTATCTTATAATCCTAAAAATCTTTATCTCTTGCCTCTCCCTTTCTTCCCTCCCTTCTCTTCCCCTATAAATGTAAAATGTGTCCTCAGAGCTATGTGCCTTTCAAGGGAGTGGCCTGCATTCTTTGGCTATGGCCCCTTCCTCTAGTTTCAAAGCTGATACCATTATCAATGTTTCTGTTCCTCTTCTTTGGTCACTTAGCCCTCTGTGATCAAAGAATCCTTGTAGCTGAACCCAGCAGGTAATTCAGAATAATCTACCTATCTCAATCTCTTTCATCATAAAATTCCATTTTCCATGTAAGATAACATTTTCACAAGTTCCAGGAATTAAAATATGGCAATCTTTGAGAGACCATTATTCTGCCTACCCTCATTCCTGCTCTTCCTTTGTTACAAAGCAATGGTTCTCAACCTTGAACAAGTTTATCCTGTAGAGAATATTTGAAAATGTCTGGAGACATTTTGGGTTGCCACATTGGAAAGGAGTATTATTAAATGTTCCATAATGTGTAGGAGAGGATCCCCCCCCAACAAAAATTATTGGCTCTAAAATATCAGCAGTGGTGAGATTGAGGAACCTTGCTTTAAAGTGAGCTCCTTGGATCTTAAATAATCAGACTGATATATAATCACAGTTTTCAGCATCAGTGTTAGATGTGTCTTTATAACTGTATTCAGAGTCTAGAAGAAAAATGAATTTAGTCTTAGAGTTTTATTTCAGGCAATCTTGTACATGAGAGTTTTTGAACATGAACACACATGTAAAGTCTGCCTCTCCCTTCACATTCTCACTTGAAATTATTATTTGGGGTGGGATTCCAGAAGAACTCAAAGGTGTTCAGGAAACAAAAGGCCTTGTAAACAAAATTCTGAGGATTGAAAGTGAATCAGGGCATGTGAAAACACTAGAGGAAGAAAATAAAATGCATCCATTGGACCTTGATGTGCATAGACTCCTCCTTCAAGAGGACAATAAAATTAAGGAGTCACCAACTCACAAATGTACATATTTAAAGCTACACAGATATTATTAAAAGTTATGTTGAAAGATAACCAGAGGAATAAAAACAGAAGTGCAATGCTAAAGAGAGATCATCTTATGCCCTCCTCTAATGATTAGATTTTTTTTCATGTGTGAATATATTGCTTGCAAAACAAAGCCAAAATAGTTTTAAAATATCTATTTAAAAATATAATCTCTGTGATTCTGAACATACAATGAGTGTTTGTAAATGAGTTCCCTTTAGTTTATTTTCTCAGGGGAAGGAAGATAATTAGATGTAACCCACATGGGAACAACAGAACAATTTCACTAATTATGATGTATCTATTCCATTGTGTAGTTAATAAAATAATGGTCTTATTGGAAACTAATGTCGAAATATGAAACATTTAAGGAAATAATGCCAGATAAAATTTTATATACATTTCATAAAATTATTTCTATTGGGGGAAAAAGGCTAGAAAACTATTGTCCCAATGACAGCAGTACTTGTGTTATAATAATGCGGCTGTTAGGTAACTCAAAAAAATGTTTTCTTCTTTTAACCATTATCCCCATGTTCCATCCATGTCACTTCTAGGATTAAAAAACAAGAGTGTATTTTTTATGTAGCTCAGAGATATGAAGAGACAGGGCTCTGACAGTTCTTGTTTGGAGGTGGGCCTTCTGTCTCTTCTTAAACAGGAGATTGGAAAATTACTACCTTCCAGCTGAAACAGAGAGCTACAGGAGTTTATCAACAAACAACATCTGTGGTTATCTTTTTTCTTGGATGAATGGAAAGAGAAGAAATTGGGCAGCCTGCACGTGTGGTTCTGTCTGGCTGTCTCTTCTTTTGTGTCAGTCAAGATGTTACAAAGTTATCTGACTAAGAAAGATCAATGTGTTTTCAGTAGAAAAGGCAACATTAGTTACTGAAAGAAGTTTGACATTTTAATCCAAACTAATCTGACATTTTAGGGAAGTTTCTAGAGTGGATTTGAGCAGGATAGTGATTAGAACTCACTTAGCAGTTGGGTATGATTATAATCCCAGCTACTTGGGAAATGAAGGCAGGAGGCTATCAAGTTTAAGGTCAGCCAGAGCAAAGTTAGATACTGTTTTCAAAATTAGATACAAACAAAAGGGCTGGGGGCATGGCTCAAGTAGTAGAACACTTGCCTACTGTATGTGAGGCCTTGGTTTAATCCCTGTATCAAAAGGAAAAAGAAAACTTAGTTGGTAGTATAAAAATGTATATTGAGGGGAATGAAATAGAGGCTTTACAGAAGATCCTTCTAGTTCTAAAAAATGTCCATCTCTTTGTACAATAGAAACCTTTATTCCCCCCACTGGGTATAGCAGCTTTTAAGGGAAGTGCTACATTTCCCACTCTGATGAAGTTGGCAGGCCCAACTTCCAAATTCTAATTAAGAGGATGTAAGCAGAACAATGCAAGCCATTTCTGAGAAGGGGCTTTAGGGGAGGGGAAAACCCTGGTCTCTGCTACATTGATGGCCTTGGAGTTGAAAGTACATACCCCAGGCTTGCAGCAAGATAATGAGTCTCCTGCCCTACTTGGCTGATGCCTCCTACAGATCCTGCTTCATGTCATTTCAGATTTCTATGGGAGAGAAAAATAAGCTTCTATCCTGTTGATGTCACTGCTTTGGTTGTTTCTGAAAACCACATCCTATACCATTTCAGGGTGTTTAATACAATTGTTTCAGGGTGCTGAGACTCTGACTGATGTCAGAATGCTTTTAGCTCTGATGCCAAAAGGGGGGGTGGGAAGTTGCTTTGCAGAAATAAGTAGCAATGCAGACTTTTTAAGTTTTTTTTCTTTAATTTAAAAAATTTTTCTTGTAAAGATGGTGTACAGAGAGGTTACAGTTCCATCAGTAAGGTAATGAGTACATTTCTTGTTGGGCATTGTTACCCCCTCCTTTGTTTTTCTCCCACTATCCCTTCCCTCCCCTACCTCCTCTACTCCCCCCACCCAAAAGTTATAAGCTTCATTTCCAACATAGTATCTTGTGACTCTCATTGTTGCAGTAAGTCATCCTGTGTCCTCCTTTCAGCATTTTGTTATTCCCTTCCCCTCCCCAAATTACATAAATGTAACTACAAGAAGCAAGCTACCAAAATCAAATACAGTGACAACAGGGATATACCACAGGGGGAAGAACATGCAAAAGAAACCAAGAAAAAATGACATAGTACATTGAAAACAACAACAAAGAAAACCTCTTGTGTCCATATCTTGGAGAATGTAGCCTTTTTTTCCTCATGGTTCTAGAGAGGGCAAAGCAAGTCTGGGAGTGCCGGCATGGAGAAAGTTGTTAGTCCCTGGCAGGGCACACAGCAAACCCTCCCCAGGTTAGCACTTACAGGCCTCCTGCCAATGTGCATTTTTGCATTAGTGGAACCTGAAGCAAAAACACCATCCCAGGCCTTTCCAGGTCGAGACAAAGCAGCAGGGGACATATCCAAGCTAATGACTGGGTTGCAGAACAGAGGGAAACATAATCAGTAGTGAGTCCTAATACACTCATTACTCCTATCTGCTCCAGACTGGTTCTTACCTGCTCTTTGCAGTAAGGAAGTTGGTGTTTGTATCAGGATACAGCATGTATCACTCACTGATTGTGCCTGTGTGTGAAAGGATGCAGGCGAGTATTAGTCCTGAGCATGGATTTTGCCCATCTCACCATTATTTTCCATGAACTCAGTTTCCCTTTCAGACCAGTGATAAATCTTAAGTAAAAGTATAGTGCCAAAATTAATATGACTAGCTAATTTGAGTCTTAATGTTTTCAGTTTTCTAGATGGCTAACTTGACCTAAATTTATAGGCAAGGTCAGGGAGCAATCTAAAGAAAACAAATTTAAGTGATGCCCAGATAAGCTCATTTCAACTATTAAAAACACAAATGCTTTATGGATACCAAAGCAAGCTGAACTGAATCAAATGTATCAGCCCTGTATCCTGAAGCCTCTCAGCTTCCCAAGAAAGTCTCCATGGAGTGATTGTGTCTGGATCTGCAAGGTTAAGAGAGAACAACTTTGCAGGGGAAGAGGAAGGTTCTATGAGAGGGTTCTAGGCCTTTATGTTGAGTTAAAAGTGAACAAAAGTTTGTTTACAAATATCCAGAGTCAGGCACTGGTGGCTCATACCTGTAATCTTAGCTACTCAGGAAGCTGAGATCTGAAAATTGTGTTTCAAAGCCAGCCTGGGCAGGAGAGTCCCTGATGCTCTTATCTTCAATTTACCACCAAAAAAGCTGGAGTTGGAGCTGTGCATACACACCCCCCCACACACACACAAAAACATACATCCAGGAATTCTAGGACAACATAGTTATACTTATTACAAGATTAACAATTCTTATAGTTAAGCTTAGTTATTCTAATAATTTTAATTTTGTGCCCAGAAAGACCACCATTATACTTGAAAATAGCTTGGTAATTGCTTAGTAGCTGTGAAATCAGCCTAGAGATGTTGAATTCATACCTGGGCAAGACAGGCAGGGGTGTGAAGACATAAATCTCCTAAGGAATGAGCTTTTAAATCCACCTTACTTAAGAACTATAGTGTCAACATAATGGTGCAAGGGAAAGGCAAGAATAAAGGGAAGAACAAGAGAAGAAGGGAAACTAAGTCATGAGACCCTGGCTGTTTGCCACATTTTCAATGTAGTGCTTGCCACCCTAAATCTTCACAGCAGGTCTGAACAATAATCTTATCTGATCACTGCAGATAGAACTTTGAAGGCCAGACTGGAGCCCATGGTGTGTCCTGAGATTCAGAGTTAGGACGAGAGAGCTAATGTTCTGCAGGCCTGAGATTCCATCCCCTTCATCTTGAGTGACTCATTGCTCAGCTGCTTTTCCAGCCATTTTGAGAACCACATCTCTGACTCGTGGTCTTCCCTAAATCAGTTATCAAAATGTGGTGCCCTCAGAACTCTCAGTTTTCATAACTTTGTCCATCCTTCCTTTCTTCTGGACGCAATGCCAGGTACCAAGAGCATCTGAAACCATTGCTTCAAGCAAGAATTTTGCATTCGTTGTACACTCCTTGAGCCAGGTATTGTGCAGTCTGAGAAGCAGATGTTTAGAATCCATCTCTGGCAATGGGTGAGAATCCTGCACCACTCGGGTCTATGTTTCTCAGTTCATCTGATGCCTAGTTCCGGTTTTCCTGCTGGCCCTTTCCTCCCTGGTTGTCCCCCATGAGTCTCATACTCTTATGAAGCAATGTAAGCAAGTCCTGCTTCCCTAGCAAAGTAACTTGACCTTGGAAAAGAAATGCTCCAAATACTGTCTGCTTGTGTGAGGTGGTGATTTTCAGCCACAGAATAAGACCCTGATGTCTTTGTAGGCAGGGATGACCTAAACATTACCTGAAAGACAACAAAGCTCTCATGATTGTTTTGAGTTCACTTTGTACAACAAAACATTTAGGAAGCTGTAGCAATTCCAAAAGACTCCTGGACAGCATCTGTCTTCTCAGACACAAAGAATAGGAACAGAACACACCTAGGACACTGTGTGACACATTTCAAATCCTGGTCCCCATGGTGCCACAATCTTAACCCACAATGGGTGATTTGAATCCACTGTTATAAGCCTAGGGAGAAAGTGCCTTAGAAAAGAATGCGAGGTAAAAAAAAAACAACAACCAGTCATGAGAAAAGTTACTCACTAAACGAGAAGCAGCAACATCAAACCCAAAGTGAAGATACGGGAAAGGTAGAGTTAAGCGCAGTTGGGTTTCTAAACCCTCCAGGCATCTAAGAGAAAGGTAAAAGCTTTGAATCAGTAAGGAAGTGGCCCAGGCGACCTGGGCTGTTTCTTTGTAACTCTTCCATTTCTGAGGGACTGTCCTGAGTTTTGGGATTTTGAGTGTTTGAGATGCCAGTGTCATCCTGCGCATAACCTCAGAAGATGGGGTGAGAGGGGCAAATGCACCTCTGAGCTTCTAGGAGTTTCCACATTGCCTCCCTGTACCACGTCTGTGGTAGTTGGGTATATCACAAGCCCATTAGGGTCAGGAATCATTCACACCCTTGATTGGGGGTCCAAGGATCCAGCTACTGTCTTGAAAGCTGCCTTATTCCCATGAGGAGACATTTGTGACAGCTGCTGGCGGCTCAAGTCTGGGTGGCTGGGAGGGCATAGAGGATGGTGGTGAATGTACTCTGACTTTTGGCATGATTGCCTTCTATAGCCCAAGAAGCCTTTGAGCACTTTTTTGGGGGTCCAACCCTGGTTCTAGGTGCTGTCACTGAGGGTTTTTTCCCTCAAGGCTAGCACTCTACCACTTGAGCCACAGCTCCACTTCTGGCTCTGTGTGTGTGTGTGAGTGTGTGTGTGTGTGTGTGAGTGTGTGTGGTTTAGTGGAGAAAGTCTCATGGACTTTACTACTGGGATGACTTCGAACCTTGCTCCTCAGATCTCAGCCTCCTGAGTAATTAGGATTACAGGTGTGAGCCACTGGCACCCAGCTGAGCACATTTTTTTTTCCAGGACCCATTGTGTTCCTGAAATGTGGCAGTCAGCTGACAGATTGGACATTGGTTGTGACAGTGGACAGTGGACCTTCCTAAGGCCCCTGAAGGAATCTGGGCTTCCTCAACACCTGCTGCCTCACAGGGCAAGCCCAGGGTGAACTGTGTGGGGCATGATGGGAACACCTCAGCAGTTCACTGGAGGTAGGCAGGGGGGATGAGTCACCCAGCCCATTCTTAGCATCACACTTCAGTTTATGAAAAGGCCAAATCTGCCAGCTGATTAGTCTCTTCTGGGAACTTCAGGAGGCCTAAAAGAACTCTCGGGAGATTCTGAAACCATAGATGAGGGTGTGTGACTCAGGAACCACCACCACTTTTGTTGTGGTGCGGCATGACAGGAGAAGGATGGTTCATCTTAGAGGTAGCATTAGACCAGGATCCAGGTTCTGGCTGCTGTTGGTAACTTGCAGAGCCAAGGCCCTGGCCCCAGTCAACAGCTTTCTAGAGCGCTGAAACTGTACCAATATAGTACCAGTACTTAGCAGGCAAATGTGCCCACTAGGACATGGCACATGGGAAATCCCTTTATAAAGTAAATCTCTCCCTTAATAAAGTAAATCTCAGACTCTCATTTCTAAATGATCAGTATCTTGAGGTAGCATCATATAATTTCTCCTCTAGAGAAAGATTGGTGTTTAGCCCTATTTTGTTACCCCTACCTTCACCTCTTAGCCAAGTGCTGCTACTTGGGTGCCTATTAATTTCATCCATTAGGAAGCCGTACTAGGCACAAGATCCAGTTGGAAATTTGCAGAATATAGAGCTATCCATAAGTGACAGACTTCAAAGGAATTAGTCTTTCAAATTTTGTACCTGTACCAGAATTTCAAAACTGATAGGGAATTGCACAGAATAAAGACTAGATTCAAAAAGTCTTTAAGACATGGTATCTAGCTAAAGCAAGCAGTCAGCTTCCCAGCAGGCAAGGCTGGAAGGATCCAAGTGGGATTTGTTCTCCAGCCAGCAATTGGATTTTGACTAGGATCACTGGTTGTGAAAGAAGCCAAATGACATTAAAAAAGTTGGTGTGCTCAGCAAAGGCAATGGAATTTGATTCATCGGGAGATTGCTATTCTCCCTCTCCCCCGGGCATTGTTTCCGATTTATTCAGGGGAGCTACATAGAATTCAAGCCCAGAATTTAGTGGTAATTATGTGAGGTAGACAGTTTAAAAAAATAAGATGGTGCTAGCAGTGGGGACTGAGAAGTATTTCCCAGCTGACTGTGTTTTTTTTCGTACGACTCCTAGGCAGAACTTCTGTTGTTGCTATCCTGCAGGACCAGAGGGAGAAAGTGGAATGTCATCAGATCGCTTTGGGAAGAGCCTGGAGGAGGAAATAGGCAGTTTTGTAGGAATAGACAATGTTAGGTCTGGAAAGACAGATGGGAAGAAAATAGCAGAGCCAAAAGTCACCTGCTCATGCTAGATGACAGGCAGGCGGCCATGTGGGCTGGATGATGTGGATTACTGAATTCTCCCTTATTCTTACTATATTTCCTGACACAAGGCCCCTCTCCCTATCCAAAGAGTATCCCAGCCATTTGAGAGTCTCTTATTATGGAAGACACATAATACCCCCCCCCCCCACCAAAGTATTCTAAGCTTCAGGAGTCGGGGCTCTGAAGATAACTGGCAAATAAAACAAAAAAAAAAGCAAAACATGAGAAGAGCAAGGGCAATGCTTCCTCTCACAGAGCCTGAGTGGTGAACAGGAGCAAAGAAAAAGGTTAGTGTATAGACACAGGCAGGGGGAGGGGTCCTGAACTATCCTCCCATGCCCAGTTCACTCCAGGACACCACAGACACTAAGGGCACTTGAGAACTTGATAGCCTTTAGCCCCAGGATAGCCACAGTGACCTGTGTGGCCAGGGGACAAACCCAGGGTATTGAGCATGCAAAGGACTCAGAAGTATAGTGCAGAGCATCACTGGACCTGGAGGTGTCAGTGTGGGCCAGAGCTAAGGGAATGTTGTATCTCCTTCTACTATGCAGTGAAGCAGGCGCAGCCAGATGGGGGCCAGGGGTCCCCATCCATACCCAATGTCTAACAACCATTCCAACTCTCTAAAGCCAAGCATTAAGTTTCTCCCAGCGGTCAGAGAAGATCTGACATAAACACAGTCTATGGACTAACTCATTTAATCCTAACATTGCTATTCAGAAAAAGGCTATTATTCCCTCTGTGCAGGTAGGTCAAAGAAGGCACCACAAAGCACTACAATTATTCAATAGTTCCTGTAGTCATTCAATAGATATGTAATGAGCCCTTTGTAAGTGCTAAACTCTGTGATGACCCTTTGCAGGAACTTTCTATTGCTACATAATAGATGACCATACATTTAACAGCTGAAAATAATACTCATGAAATGGCACTGTTGTACTGGTCTGATAGCTGGTGTGGCACAGCTGGGAATCTGTGCTCAGGGTGTCATACGTCTGAATTGAAGGTGCTGAGGAGCTGGGATGAGTCGTTGCTTGCATGCTCTGGGGAAATAGACATCTTAGAATTCATTTTTGCTGGCATAGTGCAGTTCCTGTGGCTGCAGGACTGGAGCTGTCCAATTGCTGTCATGAGCCCACTTCCATCTTTTAAGTTTTGAATCTCCTCTCTCACCTGCAAACAGCTGGAAAAAACTTAATGCTTGAAAACCTCCAAGGGTTAGGTTGTCCTCCTATTTTATTTTTATCTTTTGGGGTTTGGGGAGAACACATATTCCAAAATATAATTGAATTCCTTTTTTAATTTTTAAACTTTTATTTTAAAGCTGATGCACAGTGTGGTTATAGTTACCTAAGTCAGGTATATGAGTACATTCTTTTTGAACAATGTCACTCCCTCCCTTGTTTTTTTCCAGTTTTTCTCTTCCCGACTTCCCTCCCCTCTACCCAAGTTGTAAAGTTCATTTCCAATGTAGTATCTAATAGGTGTCACTACTGAATTGGTTCACCTTTTGTCCACCATTTCTGTGATTCCCCTTTTCCTCCCCAAATCAGATAAAGTTATATACAAGACAAAGAGTATAGAATTAAAAAAAAAAACAGCAACAAGGGGAATACATTTTTTTACAAAAGGAAAGAAAAAAATCCAATACAATTAAAAAAAACCTCTTATTGGAAATGGTGCTGTGGCTCAAAGTGTAGAGCTCTAGTCTTGAGTAAAAGAGCTCAGAGACAGTACCCAGGCCCAAGTTCAAGTCCCATGACCAACCAAAGAAAGAAAGAAAAAAAAATCCTTCTATTTTAAAGTCAGTTCTCTTTTGGATCTCAGTTTTATCCTCAGAAATGCCTCCATAGCATTGTCCAGATGGATGTGTGCTTGAATACCTGGGAGAAGAGCTGTGGAATCCTAGAAACCTATCTTAGACTTCAGGCTACTACTACTTTGTGTTGGACAGCGATGATGAATAGGGAAGACATGGTAGATGTTGAATCCTGTTGTAGAGATGCACTAGAAACAAGTGTGCAAAGAACCACACACAGTCATTACAGGCCACAGCCACTGACACGGTGCTATCGTGGGCATGTGAGTGGCACCTGCTGCATTCTTGTGCATGGGAGACTGCAGTGCATTGTTCCTGCTCCTTCACCCTCTTTCCAGGAAACAGGCGTGGGGACATGCTGAGTTTATCAGTCTGTTGAGGCAGAACCAGCATTAATGTTTCCAGAGCCTGGGCATCTCTAGGGCTGCTCCTTAGTTGAGCCCCTGGGCTCAACTATTCTCTCAGACCCAACCCCCAACTTCCAAGGGAATTCAGGTCTTAGAGCAGGATACTGGAGCATACAGACAGCCCGACAGCTCCCATCAGCATTGGGCTGAGGACCACAGGCAGAAATCCAATAAGTGTGAATGGAGTCTCTATCATTCTGATGGGGGTACTTTAGTGTACTACGTCTAAGAGAATTTGATTATGACAGGAAGTCTGCGTCTGGCAGTCAAACCTGGATTGACACATGTGGTCCATCCTCCTTCAGTGACTCCTGCCATCCTGCCTGTTACTCCCCTCCAGAACATGTGGAGCAGCAGCCAAGGGTATCACAGGGACCTGGCTCCTGAGCACAGGGGGGTTTCATCCATGGAGACCAGCAGAGGGCTCAATAGAAGATGTTGCTGAGATCAAGATAATGGCTCTGTCCTGAGCTAGATTTGTCAGAAAGACTTTGGGGGAGAGAGTTGTAAATGCTTGTGTAGGAATCTAGCAAGGAAAGCAACAGACTTCTGAACAAGTTTAACTGTTTGATTGAAGGTTGAAATGGTAGCTGTCATTTTTAAAAGTCAAAGATGGTTAAAGGACCTGGGTGAGATCCTATATGCACAGTCCTGCCCAGGGATCCTCCAGTGAACTGTGCTGCTTTTTGATCACTGCAGAGAAAAAAATGACGAGCGTCCCTGACCTCAGAAAGCTCTTGATATGTAAGGGCAGGAAATGAGCAGCAGAATCTGGGTTGATTAGCAATCAAGCAGTAAGTCCTGAAAGCTGCACATTCAGGACCAATCCCAGACTTGGCTACTTCTCTCCATGTTCCCTGCTCCCCTCCTAAGCCAAGACCCTATCCAGGTCTCTCTGCAGGTCCTGATGGTTTCTGAATGAGCTCCTTGCTCTCTACCAAATATTGGATGATTACTTTCTATGTAGAAACAAAGAAACACATGAAACAGAGACAATACTCCCCTGCTTAAAAGCCCCTTCTGGCTTCTTTTCACATTGAGGAAAAAAAAACTTACGCTTGTATTGGAGAATATTAGCATCTTAATCATACTGATTTCCCCAATACATGAGCATCATAAGTCACTGTACTTAATTAGGTAATAATTTTTTCAGCAATGTTTTCCTTTTATGACAGATATGTTAAAGTACAATCCATACACCGTAAATTTCACCTTTCTTAGCTAACAAGTGTATGCAGTTACCTAAGGAAGAGTGCAATCAAGAATTATTTCTAGCACTTTTTAATTTCCCTCATATCAATAAAGTGTCCTGGGGCTGGGAAGGTGGCTCAGTGGTAGAGTGCTTGCCTTGCATACATGAAGCTCTGGGTTCAATTCCTCAGCACCACATAAGCAGAACAAGCCAGAAGTGGTGCTGTGGCTCAAGCGGTAGAGTGCTAGCCTTGAGCTGAAGAGCTGAGGGACAGTGCCCAGGCCCAGAGTTCAGACCCCATGACAGACTACCCCCCCCTTAAAATGATGTTTCCCTCCCTCCCTTCCTTCCTTCTTCCATTCCTTCCTTCCTTTACACTATAGGCTTTTTTGCTTTTATAAACTGCCATGAAAGTAAAACTGTGTTTGGCTTTCTTTCACTGGCAATTATGTTTTTTATATTTATCTATGCTTTATCAGGCATTTTTCACAGTGCTAAACTGTATGGATGATCCATTCATCTTTGGATGGACATTTGCTATTTCCAGTTTTACTCTAGTACAAATACAAGTACATGACCTTAGGGTACAGGACTTTTTGAGGATATGTTTTCCTTTCTTTTGAGCAAATGCCTAAGAGCAAAATTGCTGTTCATCATCTTTGAAGAATGCAACATATTTCAGGATTTCTCTTTCTAATCCTTTAACTATCAACAACTAGTCTCAGGGCTCTATCCTCTACCTCCTGCCTTTCTTTCTACATCTCCTCTTCTCTGGCTACTCTCATCCAAATCCACATGTTCCATTACCACTGAGAAGCAGAGGTTCCAAATTTAGGTCTCTAGCTCCAAATATAGGCCTCATGCTCCAGAAACCTGCTGAGCACTGCTGCTTGGATGCGCCAGATTGACATGTCCCACTTAATTTGTGGCCTTTCTCCAGTGCCTGCTCCTCCTCTTCCTTTATTATCTCTTTAGTGACTCCCAACCCCTGCATGCGCCATACAGGAGACAGTGTCATCCTAGTTTGCTCTTTTCACATTTTTAGTGCTTAGTCCTGAAGATTATACCCTTCAAGGATGCCTGGAATTCATGTCTTCCTGCTCTCTGTACTGATAGATGTTAAGAGTTGGGTCCAAATGATCAAAAGTAGTCTCATTACAAGTTTTCCTCCTTCAAATGTTTCTTCTAAGAAATTTGATAATGTCCCTTGCTGCTTCAAATTCCTCCAATTGTCATGATGCCATGGTTATTTTTATGCGCCAACTGGAGTAGGCCATGATATTTGACTAAGCATTATTTCTGGGAAAAATCAGTTGTGGACGTCTCTGAATAAGTTAATATTTGAATCAGTAGATTGATCTCCCAGGATGGGTGGCTTTACAAACCATTGAAGGCCTGAAAAATAAAAAGGCTAAATAAGGAAGAATTCCTTTCTATCTGTCTTCCTGTATGTGGGCTAAGACACTAATCCCTTGTCATAGGCCTTGAACTCACATTGGAACTTAAAACAGAGTTCTAGTTTTCAGGTCTTTGGACTCAAGATGCTAGTAACTCTTTTACTTCTCCAGCTTATCAATTACAGACCTTATACTTGGCTTTTATACTCATCGAACCAATTCCTTATTCACTTGTATTCATGAATACAATCCTTCCTTCTTCCCATGACCACTTCTTCTAGATAAATCTTACATTTCTTATATCTTATATGCACACACACACACACACACACACACACACACAGAGAGAGAGAGAGAGACACACACAACCTTCTGTTGGTTCTGTTTACTCTGGAGAATCCAACCAAATAAAGACTTTCCACCATCAAAGCTCTTTGCTGTCTCTTCAGCACCTGGCATGAAGTCTCTGCCTCCTCTTCACAAGGGCCTTCCCCCAACATCTACACCATTTTCACTTCCCCACTTGTCAGGCTTCTGTGTCACTGGATGTGGTATATTTCTCCCTGTGGCTGCTTTTCCATGATTCCTTCAGCTACAATATCAGGGTCACTGACAAAGAAGTCTTTAATGTTCTGATTTAGTGACCCCTCAGATAGGTTCCAAGTGTATACTTTTCCACACTGTTTCTTACAATTGATAACCATGGTTAGTTCAGTTTTTGTCATTCCCAGTATTGAACATTTTTAAATGAGTTTGCTTCCTTTTTTCAATTTTAGTTTATTATTTTAAAGATACTGTACAGAGGGGTTACAGTTACATGAGTAAGGCAATGAATACATTTCCTATTGAGCAAAGTTTACCCCCTCCTTTGTTTATCCCCTACCATCCCTTCCTTCCCCACTTCTCTAATTCCTCCCTCCCCCCACAAAGTTGTAGTTTGTTTTCAACATAGTGTCTTGTATGTCTCATTATTACAATGAGTTAACCTGTATCCTTGTTTCAGCCTTTTGTTATTTCCCTTCCCCAAATTAGAAAAATGTATGTACAAAATGCAGGGCAGCAGAATCAAATACAATGACAACAGGCGTTATATACCATAGGGGGAAGAACATACAGAAGAAACAAAGAAAATCACATATTACATCCAAAACAAGAGCAACTAGGAAAAAATCTCTTGTGTCCATATCTAGGGGTTCATTTCACTTAGGATCATCTTATATGGTCATATGTACATAGCTTTTGACCTTTTCTGGTAAGACTATCCTAGACATAGACTAGTTATTACAAATAAGGGAAACCATGGAATCTAGGTTTCTTTGGGCCTGGCTTACTTCACTTAATATAATTTTTTCCAAGTCTATTTCCTAACAAAATGGGGCTGTGTCATTCTTTGTGGTGGAGGCATAGAATTC
The DNA here is from genome assembly GCF_000151885.1 of Dipodomys ordii. Classification (NCBI taxonomy): domain Eukaryota; kingdom Metazoa; phylum Chordata; class Mammalia; order Rodentia; family Heteromyidae; genus Dipodomys; species Dipodomys ordii. The sequence continues at coordinate 8,593,879 of NW_012267266.1, forward strand.
CATTGTGTGTGTATACATATACATATATGTATGTATATATGCATACACACACACACACACACACACACACATATATATATATACATCACATTTTCTTGATCCATTCATCTACTGAGGGACATAACTTGGCTATGGTGAATAATGCTGTGATAAACATAGTTGTGCTGGGAGCTTTAATATGGCCTTGTTTGTGATCCTTTGGGTAAATGCCCAGAAGTGGGTCTTTATTAAGAAAATTTTGACCTGTGCCAAGGAGCTCTAGAGTTTTTCCTATGCATTCCTGTAATGTTTTCAGGGTGTTTGCTTTGACTTTGAGGTCTTTGATACATTTGGAGTTGATTCTGATGCAGGGTGATATATAAGGATCTAATTTTAATTTTGTACAGGTGTTAAGTCAATTTTTCCAGCACCATTTACTGAAGGGGCTGTTTTTCTTCCATTCTATTTTTTAGATCCCTTATGAAAGATTAGGAGGTTATAAGTCTGTGGGTTCATTTCTGGGTTTTCAATTCTATTCCATTGGTCCTCAGGTCTGTTCTTGTGCCAGTACCAAGCTGTTTTGATTACTATGGCTTTGTAGTAGGATTTGAAGTTTGGTATTGATATTCCTCCAGCACTGTCCTTTCTGCTAAGGCTTATTTTTGCTATTGAAAGTCTTTTATTGTTATCCTCATCATGCTTATGCTTTTCCTTTCATGTTCACACATTGCCCTTTACAGGGTTTCAATCTTTTGATTCAGCATGTTTACCAGTAGTGTTTGTAGAGCATTTTGGGAGCTCTCCTCTGGATTATTCATTAACTGCTCTGTTACCTGATTATCATGAGTGGGAGGTGAGATACCTGGACTTGCCATTTTTCTTGTTTTTCTATGGCTTGTTCTACCCATTTGGGATGAAAGCAAAACCAATTCCATTCTAGAACACTATTTTAAGGCAAGTACCAACCCTGTAGTTGCACAGATTGTTTGATGCAGTCAAAATGTATACAGATACAATCTAGTTCAACAACAAACAACCAGGGATCAGTGGACTAAGAAAATTCCAGAAGGAATCAGCAGTCCAGAATTTAATAGGTTGAGGGAGAATTTTGAGGAAAAAATAAGATTAGAGGAATTGGAAAGGGAAAGGGAGAGAGGAAAGATAACAAAGACCTAAATTCAGAGAGCAGAAACAGAGAGAAGGAAAGAAAAAGAGAGATAAAGGAAAAGGAAAAAAAGATAAATAAAAAAGTTAAAAAAAAACAACTAAAAATTATTTAAGTATAAAGAAATAACACCACAATTAAATGAGTTAAGGCTGAGAGTTTGTGAATTAAGTAATTGATATCTGAATTAAGTATGCACCCAATGAAGGATAAAATGTAATAATTGAAGACAGGTGTATATCTGGAGATGTACAGAACAGCAATTAAGTAAAGCAAAAAAAAAAAGGACCAAAAGAGAAAAGAATAAAAGAAAATTTAAAAAACAAAATAAAAATGATAAAAAATAGAAAACAATTAAAAAAATAAAAACATTAGGTAGAAAAAAGAATTCTTTGATTTTTTTTTTGGAAGGGGGGAATCTTGTGTCTCCCCTGTGTCTCTAACCAGTCTTTTGGTGGAGTCTCTGGTTCCTGTGGCTTAGTTGCTTCTTTAATCAGTTTGAGGAAGCAGAAGGAATCTCTGCCTTACCTGCATGGGACTTTATGATCCTTCTCCCAGGCTAGTACAATGGGCAAGTGATCTGCTTTGAGTGTCACAAAAGAGGGAGATGGCTGTTTCCTCTAGCTTGGAGCTGCTGTGAAGGAGCTAAGTTGTGGGTAGGTTTGTGGCCTCTCGGCAATCAGTAGCTTTTCCCTGAAGGACTAGCTGAGACACTCACACAGCCCAGCCTGGAGACATTATCAGGATTTATGCTATTCAGTTTCCAATCTTTTACCCTCATGCAGCTGGAGCTTCTGCCCCTGCTGCAGAGGAGTGGAATCACCTCTGGCTCTGTTTACCCAGTCTCCCCACCCTGGGTGGAGCTTCTCTGCCTGGGAAAGGCAACATTCCTGGATGGTGGAGCTGAGCCTTGCAAGTCAGGTTCCTTTGACCTGTTGAATGGCTCCCATTGTCTTCTTCCAAGGCCTGAGTTATGTGCTAGCTGTTCTGGCTCAGTTTTTTGCCAGTATCAAAGATAGCCGTCTTCTCCAGTGGTGTGGGAGGGGCTACCTTTCCAATGCTGCTCTGTGAGAAGGAGTGGGACTGTCTTATGGGGTACTCATGCCTTTCCCTTGGTTTTCAGGCCACCCATGATCTGCAACTGTCTGTGGTCAGCAGGATAAAGATTTCTAGTCCTTGTCACTTCTTGCTGGTGGTGAGTAGAATCAGCTTGCACACCATCTCTGGCGCCTTTGTCCCAGGCTCTGTCTGTTGCTATGGTGGCTGCAGCAGCTGCAGCCACCTCCACATATACCAGTGAGTGCTCAAAGCTGTCTCTTTAACCAAGCTGCCTGAATTTTTCCTCTCTGGCCAAACTCTCTGTACTATGATGGCGTACTTTGTGTGGCTCTCTAGCTTTGGACTTTTCACTGGAATACTAAAACTGGTTTCTACTTGAGAACTTGTTTACCCCCGGCTTCTCCTCTGCCATCTTCCTCCTGATTCTTTGCTTCCTTTTTACTTCTATCTCCAGCACCTACAACTACTCTTGGTTTATGTCAAGTGACCATAGTTGTTGGTTCAACATAGAAGTAATTGATGAAATGTCAACTATTTTAAGAGTCCAAAACTAACCTGATGCATAGAAAATGAAGTGGGAAGAAGCCATGATGGTCTGTTTTCCTCTAGTTCTTCCTCCTAATCTACATTACATCCTGCAGTGCAATTGGTGTTCTTAAAAAGAGAAGTAGGCATCTAACTTGGCCTCTTGGAAGGGGTTGTATTCACTGTGGGAAGATTCTTGTTCCTTGAAACCACAGGGACTTCCAAGAAGTTCTTTATCCCAAGACATGCCTAATCTCATTTAGGGACACAGTTTAAACTTGAGCCAATGGTACAGTCCTACAAATTATGCAATTTAGACACCTGCTTCATACCATAATTAAGCTACTCTCTCTACTTCCACAACTAGACAGATTTAGAGTCCTAAAAGCAACCTACTTCCTTTATAACCAATAGAGAACAAAATATCACAAGATGGCTGTTCTTTTTTTTTTTTTTTGTCAGTCATGGGGCTTGAACTCAGGGCCTGGGTACTGTCCCTGAGCTCTTTCACTCAAATTCTACCACTTTGAGCCACATTGCCACTTCCAGTTTTCTGGGGATTAGAGATAAGAATCTGATGGACTTTCCTGCCTGAGATAGTTTTGGACCACAATCCTCAGATCTCAGCCTCCTGAGTACCTAGGATTACAGGTGTGAGCCATCATTGCCCACCCCAGATGGCTGTTCTTTAACTGAGTAGCTATTCAAAGTGAATCTGTCCATAGTAAAAATATTCCTGTAGTTCAGCAGCATTACAATTCTGGCATATGTTTACATTAAGTTTCTTTCTATATAGTTCAATTCCAATGAAGATTTCTTTTTTCCTTTCAGGAGGTCTCTTTAAGTGAATTCCTTAGAAGGCCATCTCTTTATAAAATCTACATAAATGTTAATGAATACAAGCCCAACATTACAAAATAAATTTGTTTCAAAGAAAAGACTAAATGCATCGGTAAGGGAAACAAAATGAAGCAGAGTTCCTGTGGCTCACAATTGGTGGCTACATTTTCCACTTTGCCTGGGTGGTCTTGCTATCCCATCCTAATTATATAGAACATCCATTTTCACTGTCTGTAATTCCCCATAATCTGTCCCTATCACACTTCCAGTCCTATTTGGGCACTGGTAGGACTGGGATATGAAGACATGGCTTTATTTAGTGGCAACAAAGTTGGAGTAAGTGTTGTGAATTCTGCCAGTTTACATCACCTCCTGGTAGATTTCAAAGTAGGCAGGTCCTTGCAAATATCGTGTGATGAAAATGCTTCCAATGCATGAGGGAATAGATAGCTTCTTGAAATGTAAGTCAAGCTATACTGATGGATAAGATTCCAAAGATGGTTATTATTATGACTGGTATAAAAAAACTCAAAGTGTATTCATAAGGTGAATATGTTCTAAAACTTGCAACAGAGGTATAAATTAAAGCACAGGTATCCAGGAAAGAAGTGCATTAACCACTTCCTCCTCCTCTTCTGCTCCTTTCTTGGTCTTAATGAAAATTCCCACTGTACCTACGGTGGCATGAGCTCCTCCCATCCTTTCCTAGGCTTCTGAGCACCCAGAGGAGAATGGAGATCAAAGGCAAAAAATAGCCATAAGTCCAAGTAACACTAAGAAGCACAAATAGGAGGACCACAGTCCAACCTCACCTGGGCATAGAGACCCCACTTTGAAAATAAACAAGGCAAAACAAGGGTGAGGTATTGTTCAAATACTTGAAATATGGAAGGCTGGCAATGACTCCTAAAAGGGATTCAATAAAGAAGGAGGCTGGGAGAAGTTTCCAGCATGGCTTTTACTACCAGAAGAGCTAAAAGTCTGCAACAACTGCCAAAGAACTAAAGGAAATGGCTTTTCCTGCCATGTATTTTATTTCCATCAAACCAGGACTATATTTTGCTTTGTGATAAATAGGCTAATAACAATTGCCACCATCTTATAAGCCATTATTAGTACATTTGCTTTTCCACAGGGTAAATCTCCATTAACACCTTATTTTCTGAACTGAAGCCAAATTTGAGTTGGCCACCTTCTGCCCCCCCCCAATATCTTGCCTCATAAAGGGATAAACGAATGATGGGATGTGTGTATGTGTGAAATGGTGGAAGTCTAACTTTGCAGGAGGCCTTTATCTGTTGCCAATCTGAAGGTAGAGATTTGAAGGTAGAAATATTGATTATTTTTAAACCTTATCGTCTGGACCTAGTTCCAAACTATTACAGACAGGGAGAATGTACCCTATCTGTAAGAGATATTAAAAAATACCAATTTCCTCCCTTTAAAAAATGTGCTCCAGAAGAAAACAGTGCAAATAAAGCAAGAGAGTGTGGCATGGTTTTGTTTAGCTTGAGGACAGTACTGAACTGACAGGACAATGTGGGGACATGTACAGGCTAGACAGACAGACCTCTTTTGTCTCCAAGGAATCTCCAGTGTCAAGGCTCTAAGATTGTTTTGGCATCTTTTCCTGTCAAATTCTGACTAAGAAAAATCCTGGAGAATAAAGGAAAAGAAGAAAAAGTTTTAAAGCAAGTGAAGTCACACATCACCTGGTGGAGGCATGAATGTACAATAGGCTTTTGATGGGCTTCCCAAAGGCCCTGTGTGTGTTAATGAGAATGGGATCATTGTTGGTTTTTTTTTTGTTGTTGTTGTTTTGTTTATCTCAAGAAAGAAAAATCTCCTGACCTTGGTGTGTTTCAATGTGCAACACGATACTTGACAGCAAATTAGAAAAATGCAAAAAACTGGAGCTCTTGTGAAATAATCAACCAATAATTCAAACATTAGAAACAAGAAAGCAGTTTGGCTCTTCTGAATGCCCTTCATTGTGGCAACCAAAGGAAACTGGAGTGGTACGAGAGGGGAAGAGGTTTACTTAAGAAAGAAAATGTATTTGTACAGAATTGTAAAACGTGGGGGTGAGGTGAAGCAGAAGTGAAGAGTTCCCCAGTTCCAGTGGTCTGTATAGCTCTGAGAGTGTTGCTGGAGCCACAAATCACTTGGTTTGGATTTTTCTTTCTTTTTCTTTTCATTGTTTTCTTTTACTTCTTTTTTCTTTTACTATGAAGATGGGTTTTCATCTTGTTTCTTTTGAGTGGAAATTACCTAATTGATTTGATGGTTGCACTTTTAATTTATACATATTAAAGTAAATGCATACCTATGTACAATGATGTACCACCTAAATGATCTCTAGGATTGTGAAGTAGCTCACATAGCAATTGAGGAAATACTTAGTACTTGCAGCAGGTCAGAGCAACAGCACTGGGTGGCGTGCACTATTTTTTTTAATGTCTAGTTCTCTTACATCCAGTTGTATATTGCCTGGTTATCTGGGCCTGCCAAAAAGCTTTAACATTATTGCTTGCCTAGAATGATATCAACTCAAGGATGATGCTGTTGATTTCTTGGGGAAAAAAACAAATTGACTGGGTTTGGTGTATGCAGCTGATTTAGGTAGACACAATCTTTCACATTGTGAATGAGTATATATTGAAATTATAAAAATGGGATTCTAATAATGGAAATGTGAGTACCCCCTAGTCAAACCATTCATCTGTGTTAGGATGGAAAATATGAGCTTTTGAGACCACCAGGAGCACACATGCAGAAAGATCTCAGGCACATCCAACTCATTGTCACCCTCTTGGTGACTGTCCCCTGCTCCACCACTTCCCTGTCGTCTTCCCCAGGGAGAGCTACTCATCTATATTAAGCAACTGACTACTGCACTTTCAGGACACAGCTGTCTTCACTGGCATGGAGATACAGGGCAAGGAATGGGATAAGTGCATGTGAATATATTCACACACCAACACACACAAAAGAGTAAGCGAGCAATATAGGCAACTGCAAATCACAAGGATTGTTTCCTCCTCGACCCCATTCAAGGTTTGGATGATAGAAGTTGTTGAAACCTTTATTGAGTAAATGAATGGGAGGAGGAATAATACCTCTAGTAGACCTCACAGGCCCTCTTCTCAGAGCAAGGCTAGTATTGACCACATTTCCTTCCAGAGCAAAGATCTGAGGGCAGAGCCAGGAGTTTGAACATTGAACATAAACTACACTGGAAACATCTGGGCTTAGTAAGCCTGGTGAAGGAAGCTTTTACAGGAGACAAAACACTGTTTTCAAGCCTATAGCAAATAAAACCTAAGATGCCTACCCATAAGTAATTCCCTTTTGTATTACCACTCTGTGATAACAATGGAGGCCATGACTCTGACATGGCATGGATAATGGGAATGTCACTTAATTAGATTGCTTCAGATGGCGAATGCCACTCCTGAGATCCATATCTGTAGACTGGAGAGACTGAGTCTCCTCTTGGTCAGAAGAAGCAAGCTGCTGTCCTATGACCTTCCCATGGAGGCAGTCATGTGACAGGAAACTGAGTGGCCTCTGGATAACAGCCAGTAACAAAATAGGCCCTCATTGCAAGAAGATGAATTCTGCTACCCACCTAAGACTGAGTTTGGAGTCTTTGAGACCACAGCCCTGCCTGAGGACTGGGAAGTCCCTGGAGTAGAGATACCTGCTAAGTCATGTATTCTAGTAAAGACTATGTGGAAAGCATCATTAAAAGCTTCTTAGTTTATAGTAGTTTATTATGCAGTAAAAAAAAAAAAAACCACATGCTTTCATGTTGTCAGGTCCTACGCTAGGCATTTAAAAACAGACTATTTAATTTTCACATGACTCATAAGAATTAGGCTATAATTTTACCAGTTTAACAGATGTGGATACCAATGAGATTGGAACCCAGGTAAATGTCCACTAAGTACTTGGTACAAGTCCATGGCTCCTGAACTGTGCACAGAGGTACCCCAGGGGTGCCACGGAAACTCATACATATCCCCACAGGACGGATGTTTTTAATTTTCGAGAGCAACATCAGTCAGATATCTTTGAGGAAGCATTTTCAGTGGTTGCTGCCCTAAAACACAAGTGCTAAGCAAAAGTCAATGGAATCAGAAATCAAAGGTGCGTGGGTCAAATCTGACCCCAGGTTTGAACAGCTGTGCCCCCAGTGCCTACTAGAGGACCTAAGAACAAAATGATAATATTCTTTTATTCTTCCAATTTGTGGGTGGTGTTTCAAACTGCCACTCAGTTGTTAGATATACTTCTTAGGTTGGGTGGGAGTGTGGGAGTGAATGCTTAGTACCTGGAGCTGCTGGCCCTGTGTTGTCTACAGTGGCTGTGAGCAAGCTTAGGGTGACACTGGAATACTGAGAACCAAGGACACTCAGTGTTTCTGCAGTCAGTGCATCTTCCTCTTTGAGAGCAGAAGTAGAGGGGGCTGATTGGATCATACAGGGCCGGTCTGGCTCTTAGTGTGGTCCCCAACCAGTTGGGTTGGCTGGTGAAGTGACAGACTACCTGAGGCTGGATGACTTCCTGTGGGCCACACACAAGAGGAAATTTCCCTTTTTCTTTTAGTATAATCTTCTTATCATTAGTTGTATAGAAGGGCTGGAGTTTAACATGTCAGTTTATGAGTGCGAGGCACTCATTTTGATCAATGTCACCCCTTCTATCATTCTCCCATCTCTCTCCCAACCCCCCCATCATCCCCGCAGTTTTCCAGTTTTGTTTCCACATATATACAAGGAATATTATGATTGCATTCTTCCACCCTTTCTCTTTTCATTCACCTACCTTTCCCCTTGACCTCACCCCTCCTGACACCTCAAGTACCAGCTTCCTAGTATTCATTTTGTTAGACTCTAAGTTGTGCAAAGGAGTTATACCATTGGAATCCTCCCTTGTACAAACATACTTGAGTTAATACATTTGTGTCCAATGACTATGAGCCTTATATATTTACGTATATATTTATAAACTATCACTTCCTCATTTGAGAGAAAACATGCATTCTTTGTCTCTCTGGGCCTGACTTCAGTTAACATAATTTTTTCTAGATTCATCTGTTTCTTTGCAAATGATGTAATGTCATTCTTTCTCCTGGATGAGTAAAATTCCACCGCATTTCCTTGATCATCCATCCACTGAGGGGCATCTGGGCAGTTTATATAACTGGGCTATGGTGACTAGTGCAGCAATAAACTTGATTGTGCAGGTGGTTTTACTGTGTTCTGATTTGTAATCTTTTGGATAAATGTCCAGACGTGGTATTGCTGGCTCATAGGGAAGTTTTATGTTTAGTGTATTGAGGAATCTTCAAAATGCTTTTCATAGTGGTTGCATAAGTTTATGTTCCCACCAATATTCCCACCAACAGTGTATTAAGTTTCCTTCCCCCCCCCCACGTACATGCAATCATCTGTTGTTTGTACTCTTGATAATAGCCATTCTTACTGGTGTGAGATGGAATCCCAGTGTTGTTTTGATTTGTATTTCCTTCGTGGCCAGAGATGTTGAACATTTCATCATGTGTCTATTGGCCATTTTTAGTTTTTCTTGAGAGGTCTTTATTTAGTTCGTTTGCCTATTTCTTAATTGAATTATAGATTCTTTGATGGTTTAGTTTCTTGAGCTCCTTATATAATCTTAGTATTAGGCTAGGATATTCGAAATATAGCTGGCAAAGATCTCCTTTTTCCATAGACTATTTTTTTTAGCTTAGTAACTATGTCCTTTGCTGTTCAGAAACTTGTTAGCTTGATGTAATCCCATTTGCCAATTCTCTCTTTGATTTGCTGATCTCCTAGAAGTCTACTCAAATGCCCACACCTGTGCCAATAAATTCTAATATTTCTCCACCTTTCTGCAGCAGTTTCAATGTTTCAAGTCTTACATTGAGGGTTTTTTTAAATCTATTTTGCATTGATATTAGTACAAAGATCCAGTTTCATATGGATCTACATATGAATATACAGGTGTTCCAACACTATTTATTGAAAAGTCTGTCTTTCTCTCCAATCTATTTTGGCTATGTTATCGAATATTAAATGGCTAGAGGCTCATATATTTATTTTAGGGCTTTATATTCTATTACTTCGGTCTTTGGGCCTATTTTTTTGTGTGCCAGTACCAATCTGTTTTTGTTACTATAGCTCTGTAGTAAAGTTTGAAGCCTGAAATTATAATTGTGATAACTCCAGCACTGTTCTTTTGTTGTTCATGATGGGTTTTGCCCAGGATTGCTTTTGTAATTTGTGCCTTTTGTGATTCTATATAAATTTTTAGATTATTTTCTCTATCTCAGTAAAGAATGATATTGGGATTTTAATGGGTACTGAATTTATAGATTGCTTTAGGCAGTATTGCTATTTTCATAATATTCTGACAGTCTAGGAACACTGGAGGTCTTTCTACTTCCTGATATTTTCTTCAATTCCTTTCTGAAAGTTTTAGAGTTATCATTGTAGAGTTTCTTCACTTTCTTGCTTAAGTTGATTCTTAGGTATGTTATTTTATATTTGAGACTATTGTAAACAGAGTTGTTTTTCTACTTTCCCCTCTCTTCTCATTGTTGCTGTTCTGAAAAGTTACTGCTTTTATGGGTTGATTTTTATATCCTCCTACTTTGTCAAAGTTATCAGTTCAATAAGCTTTGGGGTGGAGTCTCTATGATCAGTTAGATATGTTCATGTCATCTATAAATAGGGGTAGTTTTTTCCTTCTTTCCCTATTTGGAAACCTTTATGTTTTTCAACTTCCTTCTCTGAAGGCATATTGAAAAGGAGTGGAGAAAGTGGACATCCTTGTCTTCTTCCTGATTTTAGAAGAAATTATTTTAATTTTTCACAGTTTAATATTTTGTTGTCTTTAGGTTTGTCATAAACAGCCTTTATTATGTTGTAGAATGTTCTGTTTCTAGCTTCTGCAGAGATTTTATCATTAAAGGATGTTGGATAGAAGCTAGGAATGTGGCTTAGCTGTAGAGGGCTTGCCTAACATGCATGAAGCCCTGGGTTCAATTCCTCAGTACCACATAAACAGAAAGAGCCAGAAGTGGCACTGTTGGATTTTGTCACAGGCCTTACTCCATCAATTGAGATGATCGTTTTCTTGGTTTAAGTTTTGTTGGTGTGTTTTATTACATTTATTGATTTACATATATTTAACCAGCCTTGTATCTCTGGGATGAATACCATTTGATTGTCATACTTGTGTGTATATGTGTGTGTTTGTGTGCTCATTCCAGTCCTGGGCTTGAACTCTGGGCCTAGGTGGTGTCCCTGAGCTCTTTTGCTGAAGGCTAGCACTCTTATCACTTGAGCCACAGCTCCACATCAGGCTTTTTGGACAGTTAATTGGAGATAAGGGTCTCATGGACTTTCCTGCCTGGCTTCAAATAGTGATTCTCAAATCTCAGTCTCCTGAATAGCTAGGATCACAGGTATGAGCCATCAGTGCCCAGCTATGATTTTTAAAATTAGTTGTTGAATTTGGTTAGCAAATATTTTATTAAGGAGGTTTATATCAATGTTTTGAGATTTTTCTGGTTTTGAGATTAGTGTAATTCTGGTTTGATAAAATGAGTTGGGTAGTGATCCTTCCTTTCGATTTGATGGAAGAGTTTGAAATGGAAGTATTCAGGAAAAGTGAGAGGATGACAAAGGCTTCTGATTACGTTTACTGGTGCAGCTTTCTTTAAAATTCAAATATATATATGTGTATATATATATATATATATATATGTGTGTGTGTGTATGTCTTTAAGTAGTTGTGCAACGGGATTTCAATTCAACATGTCAGTTTATGAGTATCATGACTCTTGATCAATGCATTATTCTCCTAGGCCCATCTCTTCCACTCCTGCCTTCCCCTCCATCGCAGTCCAGCTCAACAGAGGCCTAGGACAGGATGGCATGCCCTCTACAGGCCACCTTTAGGATGACAGCTAGTGAGGAGCCAAACGTGGAACCCTGCTGGGTGGGGCTGGGCTCATCTTGCTCAGTTTATAGAGAGCTGCTTTGTCCCCCAGCACCTTCAACAATGTGTGCGCGGCAGCCTCCACAGCAGCCCTCTGTACTTTTGTTTTCAGTCTTTAATTCTTTTCCTTTCTTCCGGTGATTTCTCTTCCACAAATCTCTCCCCCCGGCTCCCCAACATGGGCTCTTGCTTCTCCCAGAGGATGGGCTCCGCTCCAGGAAAAGGGGAAGATCAAGGATTATTCCAGCAAGGCCCACTGATTAATTTTAAACACTTGCTTCTCCCAGGACACTCATTTCTAAACTGAGCCTCCCCTTAACATCCTTTCCATTTCTGTATTTTCCTCGCTGCTTTCCACGGAGATTCAGATTTCATTAGTGATGTGAGCTGATAAAGACAGACAGCCCATCCATGATTTTAAATTCACTGCTCTAATTTAATCTCTCCTTTGATGTTTCTCCTTTGCAGGCAGCGCAGTCAGCTGGGGTTTCTTGGCTGCTGTTCACAGCGCTAATTTTTAGCTGTGGGGTCAACGTTTTTGCCCTTCCTCAGCCTTTCCCTGGAGTAATCCGTCTTACAAGCAATCTATCTACCTGAGAAAAATGCTCGCTCACTCTCTCATCTCCAGATAGTCCGCTGTTCATAAATTCCTCAACCCTCTTATTCTCTGCCTTGCAGCAGAGCAGGCCCCATAGACACTGAGGAGAAGCTGCTTGCACCACCCATGGTTGCCCTGGAGTTCAGGGCCTGCTGGTGGGCACTGTTCTCTGGTAGTCTGGGCTAGCTGCAGGCCTGAGCACTCACCTTTGAGAAGATGTGCCAGTGTGTTGGAGGAGACAGGAAACACTTTCCATCAATCTTGGGAAAATGCTTCATATCCCTTCTCTGGCAGCTCATTTATGGGCCCAAGTAAGGAGTCAGTGTTTCTCAGCAGAAAGCAACCTAGAATCACTTGTTACAAGCTCAGCCACAGTTCTTAGCAAAACACTTACAAACACCTCCTCTTACTCAGGGTTCCCATCCTGATAAACTGGATAGGTGGGTTGGTAGGGGGCGGTGTTTACAAAGGTGCATGCATCCCATTCCCACCACTGTTGCCCTGAGTACTCTCTGGGAAGTACTACCCTGGGGAAGCCATGGAGACACTGTGTAAATGTCCTCTGTGTGTGTGTGAGAGAGAGAGAGACAGAGACAGAGACAGAGAGAGAGAGAGCGCGCATGCATATGCACATATGTGCATGCACATGTGATCCTAGGAGAAGGTGTGGCAAAGAAAAAGCACCTGAAAATCCGATTTGAACAAATTAGATTAAGGGCCAGAAAGGGAGCTCTGTAATTTTGTTGTCACCTTTCAGTTTTGAGGCAAACTTCAAAGGAGTTCAAGCCACATGCCTCTTTCCTTTTGCCCTGAAGAGAATGAATGAATTTAAGATGTCTAAGCTTCTATTTCTTTTCTTTGGCAAATGGTTTTCTCTTCAAAAATTAACTGTTTTAAATAAGTTGCATATTTATATGACTCAAAAAAGCAATATGAAAGGGATACACTAACCAGCCTTTATTTGCTTCTATCTTGGGTATATTTATATATTCTTAAACAAAAGATGGCAATAAACAGTCAATGGTGATGGTGATGTGTAACTAGCAATTGGAAAGCAGAGGGTCTGAAGCCAGTGTGGGATTTACAGTGGGACCATTTCTCAAAGAAAGATGATGAGGGGATAGGGTACAATGTCAACATAGTCGTGCATTATACCTTTAAAATGTTAATTACAACAAAGAAATCAGCCATACTGCCAACATCTATATTCTACAACTAATACTTTGGCGCACTGGTCTGAACACATACCTGTTCAGTTTTCCAGATGTCACAACACTTGGACATAGTTCAACATATGTGTCAGTAATAGGGGCTTAGTATTTATTTACATTGTTCGTTTGATACTGATTTTCCAAGTAAGACAGCATTCACTTATTAAGTATACATGCATTGACTATGACAAAAAAAATGCCTCCTGAGACGCTTGAACCCCCTTCTGAAGATACAGAATATCCTGAGTTCCTCCCATACATATGTTCCCATACATATGCCTCTCAGGCAAGTTCTGCTCCCTTCCTAGAAGCAGCCCCTGTTCTAATTTTCTCACAACAGAGCAGTTGGCTCAACTTCATAAAAATGGAATCATACAGTGTATTATTTTATTCATGACTTCTTAATGCTATTGTGGCTCATTAAGAGAATTGTCTAGCTGGATCCATAAAATGACCTGACTATATGGGAGTACCTTACCCTTAGTTCCATTTCTTCATTCCTCCTCATCTGTAGTGTGTTTGGGGAAATTATACACATTTTGATTCTTGATATCGATAGATTTTTTTTCTGTTGGGTGAATATTTTGCCATGGAATTGCTATAGGGTAAGTGTATGTTAACTTGTGTTCAATACTGCCAGGTTTTCCAAAGTGATTGCACTATTTTTACCCTCTCTCTGATCAAGACCAATGCTTGGTATGTTCAGTCTATAATCTGAGCCATTCTGCGAGATGTCTAAAATTCAATTATGCCTTTTGTTTACATTCCTCTGATGATTATATTGAATGTCTTTTCAGTGCTTATTTGCCAGTCAGGTATATTTTCTGTTCATGTCTTTTGACCATTGATAAGATGATGTTAAGTGAAATGAACCCCAAGATAGGGACACAAGTGGTTTTTTTTCTTGCTTGCTATTGTTTCTAACATATTTATAAGGTACCATGTGATTTTTTTGTTGCTTTGTATGTTCCCCACCCCCATGGTATTACCCGTTTTCACTGTATTTGATGTTGGTATAATCTGGGGAGGGGAAGGGAAAAAACAAAATGTTTAATTAGGGATACAGGTGAACCCATTGCAACAATGAGATGTACAAGACACTATGTTGAAAAATGAACTTTGCAACTTAGGCGGGGTGGAGGGGGTGGAAGGGTGGGGGTGCAGGGGTAGGGGTTGGGGGGGAGTGAAGTTGTGGAGATGAGAGGGAAGGGATGGTAGGGGAAAAACAAAGGAGGAGGCAACAATGCTGGATGAGAAATGTACTCATTACCTCGCTCATGTGACTGTAACCCCTCTGTACTGTATTTTCACAATACAAAACTTATTTTTAAAAAAGAAACAAGCCATTTTTAAGTTATAGAACTTATAGAACTGTGACACACACAGTATGCGTGTGTCATTTTGTTGTTAGATAAATGTTTCAAGACTATAGTTTCTCAGTTTACCAGCTGCCTATTGTCTTTTGCCAAATGAAATTTTACTTTGAAATAAAATGTTGTTAATGCTTTTGCCTTTTCTGTTGAAAAATGATGGTTTTATGAATATAAATTAGTTGTATGAAGGGGTTTCATATGAACATATCATTTATGTATAAAATGGCTCTTGTTCATAATCACCCCTCTATCGTTCTTCCTCATCCCCCTCTTCCTTCCCGAAGTAGGATCATCAAGAGTCCTTGTTGCATTTTCACTGTGTACACAAGAGATTTTGACTGTATCTTCCCTCCCTCGCCCCCTCATCAAACTCCCTCCCACTAGTGTCCACCCAGGCATGGCAAGTGTCAACTTCCTAATATTTGTTTTTGTTAATTACTTAAGTGGGCTTCCCCATGGTAACTTACATGTGACTTTAGTCAAATGTGTATATTTTGATGTATACATATGTATATTTAAGTACATTTATATATAAATACAGATATTCGTAAAATCTGTGTATATCTGTGTATCTATGCATGAATATATGTATGTAAATATATCTACATGCATACATATTATCCCATCTGTGTTTAAAGGTTTATATTTCAGGTCTAATAACCATACATGAGGGAAACATGAGGCCTTTGTCTTTGTGAAGCTGGCTTCAGTTAATATGAGAGCTTCTAAATAAGTGCATTTCCTTTCAAATCACATAATTTCATTCATCCTTGTGGCTGAATAATATGCTGTTGTGTGTATATATACGTACATTTATCAATTGTCGGGCTTCAGGACTGTTTGTATAGAGTGGCTATTGTGAATAGTGCTGCAATGAATGAGTATGCAGATGCTTCTATCCTGATTTATATTTCTTTGGCTAAATGTTACATGTTGTTGATGGATTATTGCATAGTACTATTTTTAACTTTAGGGGAACCTCCATGTTGATTTTCATAGTTGACAGCTTCACCCACAGTGTATGAGGGCGTTCTAAAACCTTTGACTTGGCTTAAGTTACGGACTCACATTTTCCTCTAAATTGTCTTGTGGATTTGGCTATTACTTTTGGATTATAAATCATCTTATTTTAGTAATTTTAGTATCATAATTATGATAGAGGTTTTCATAATTTTGAGGAGGATGTTAAAGGTCTTTTTATGTTTGAAGAGTTACCTTTTCCCTGTTAGATTACTTGGTATGTTGGTCAATAATAGAGTCAAGCCAGGTACTAGTGGCTCACAGCTGTAATCCTAGCTACTTAGAATACTGAGAACTGAGAATCTGTGTTCCAAGTCACACAAATCTATTTGACACTTATCTCTAAATAACGAGCAGAAAAACCCAAAGTAGAGATGTGGCTTAATTGGTAAAGTACCAGCCTTGAATGAAAAAGCCAAGTGAGAACACAAGGTCCAGAGTTCAACTCCAGTACTGGATTACTCCAGTGATCACTGTACACACACACACACACACACACACACACACACACACACACACACACACACACACACGTAGAGTCTAAGTGTGGGTCCAAGGGGGAGCTCCCCTATCTCTATTACCCATTTGTTATTCGTTAGGCCAGATCCACACCACATTGGTGTACTTTCTCTTGTCTCTAGGACTGCTTTGGAAATTCTAGGTGCTTTACATTTTCATATAAATTTTAGAAAGAGCTGTATTTGTTTTAAACTTAAGCTTGAAATCTTGCCAATCTGGTAGGTAAAAAATAGTATTTTGAAGTACTTTTTATTTTCCTTTGTTTTTTTCCACTGTGAGTTTGCGCATTGAGCAAGCTTTCTAGAAGTGTTAGCCTAATGCTGAAAGAGGCAGTGGACAGGCAAACTCATGAGGGGGAAGCAACTGCAGAGCTTGGCCTGGCTCACCTGCCCAGCCTGGGGTCTTTGTACCATGTTTATGACTTTTATCATCCGACATTTATGAAGCCTTCTCCTCTCACTTCCAGAGTGACTTCTAATGGTAAATTCTATATAGAGGCTCAAATAGACAGCATAAGAATAAATTTAGAAAAACAGACAAACTCTGAAGCATCAAGCTATGGCACAAGTCCAGACTTTGAAGCAGCCAATTCATAACGAAGGGAAGGAAAGCTAAATGCCACACACTTCCTCATGAGCCTTCCAAACTGGGACAATGGCTTAGCACTGCCAGTCATCTGATTACTCACTCCATGGACAGTTGTATTTGCCTGGACCAGGTCAGCTGGGCCCCTGACAGCCTGAGGGGTGTGTTAAGGTCAATGAAGTATCATGCTTGACACTCTGAATCTGGCTGTTTATGTAAAGTCCTGGCATTATTGAGGGGAAACAAGGAGATGGAGTTATTTTCTGATGGAGGCAAGCTCTGCCAGGTCTCCTCTGTCCTGTGGGCCTTCTGAGTAAAGATAATGTTCATTAACATGGACAGTAGAGCTGACATTGTTTCCTGAAAGATGTTTTATAAATACAACAGCCTTTTCCCAGGCTGGTTGTCCATTTCAATGGAAAATTTTGTTGTCTGCAGCTATGAAAATCTTAGAGAAATAAAGTGCTATAGTAGCACTGTATTCCTACAGGAAAAAAACACTAATAAATATTTATTATTTTATTTGAAGAAACTGGTAAAATGGCTCTGTAGTTGACTAAATGAAGAAAAGTTGTCAAAACACGTGTATTTAAAACCCAATTTATTTTCTGCTTTAGCATTATAAAATCATACATTCAAACATACTATATAATAAATAAAGGGTACTATCACATATATCTCTCATATATAATACCATATATGTCATATATACCATATGTATTAAATATATCGCATGCATATAGGATATAGTATCAATGTAGTGATTCCCCACCACAAACACAGGGTTCTGTAGCCTGCTTCATTATAATTGATGAAGGCTTTTGAGAGAAGCTTTCTTTTTTTCCAAAGAGGCTGAAATTTAGAATGTTTTATTGATTTCCTTATAACCCCAAGTTGTAGTGTTTACCGATCCTGTGTGTATCCTAAAACAGTATTGTAGAGTTAAAGTTTCAGTCTGTAAGTAAATGGGATGTAACAGAAGGTAATCTTTCTTCAGCCATGGCCTCTCAGTCCTTGTTACTTTTCACAGTTGGGTTCTCATTTCTTTAGGATTATCTTTCCTAGATAATCATTCAACATTGTGTGTGTGTGTGTGTGTGTGTGTGTGTGTTTGTATTGTGAGGGAGAGAGGGGATTGGAGGGGGAGCAGAATTTGTGGTTGTGCTTGTCTTGGGGCTAGAACTCAGGTCCTGCGTACTGTCTCTGAGGTTTCTTGCTCAAGGCTAATGCTCTACTCCTTGAGCAACAGCCCCACTTTCAGGTTTTTGGTGGTTAATTGGGGGAAAAAGTCTCACAAACTTTGCTGCACAGGCTGGCTTCAAACCATGACCCTCAGTTCTCAGCCTCTCTGATAGCTAGAATTACAGGAGTCAGACACCAGTGTCTGGATCATATGATTGGCTCATATGACTAATATCAACTATATTAACTTTATTAAATATCTTTCAAGAGCAAGTTGTTTAAATCACATACTGTGATGCTTCAGTTCTAATCCTTTTCTGAAGATTGCTTTGGCTATTTGAGGTGTTCTGTGTTTCCATACAAACTTTATAATTTTTTTTCTTAGTTTTGTTAAGAATGTCATTGGTATTTTTCTGTAGATGCTTTGAGAGTACAAATCATTTTCTGTAGATGGGTAGTTAATATGAATTTTTCCAATTCATGAACATGGGAGGGCTGGTGCATTTGTATTATTAAGTTTCTTTTTGTTGTGGTCTTTCACTTCCTGGGTTAGATTTATTTCTAGGTATTTTTTGTAGCTACTGTGAGTGGCATTGCTTTTTGAGTTCTTAGTTTGTTAGTGGTGTAAGAAATTGCTACTAACTTTTGCATATTGATCTGGGTCTTTCAACTTTCCTGAATTTATTAGTTTCAATAGTCTTTTGGAAGAGTCATTAGGCTTTTCTGTATATAGAATCATATAATTTGCAAGCAGAAATAATTTGACTTCCTCTATTCCTATTTGCACACCTTTTATTTCTTTATCTTGCCTAATTGTATTGGATACAATTTTCACAAGACCCATGAGAGTGGGTTTTCTGTCTTACTCTTGATCTTAGTGGAAATCTTTCCAGCTTTTTCCTATCCACTGTGATGATGACTGTGGGATTATGATACTTTGAGTTTTTGGTTTTGGTTTTTTAGCCTATGTTGGCATTGAACGCTTGATCCTCCTTTCTCCACCTTCCTCATGCTAGGATTATAAGAATGTACTACCATACCTGGCTCCTATTTAGGATTTTTATCATGAAGTAATATTGAATTATCTTAAATACTTTTTCTCTGTCATCTTCTGAGATTACATATTTTTTACCCTTCATTCTATTGATGTGATTTATATATTACATTTACTGCTTTGTTACACTTACTGCTTTGTATATGTTGAAAAATTCTTGTATTCCTGGGATAACTTCAACCTGATTATAATGGTTTTTTTTTTCAATGTCCTGTTTGGCTTGATTTGCTAGTATTTTGTTGAAGATTTTTCTTATTTATGTTTATCAAGATTGTCTATACTTTTCTTTTGATAACTAACAACACTGAGCATCTTTTAATGGACTTATTATTAGGCATTTGTCTTTGGGAAAATGCTCACTTTGGTGGTGGTGGTTGTTGTTGGTGGTCTACATTTTTTTCTGGACTGGGGCTTGAACTCAGGTCCTGGTCCCTGTCCATAGCTTTTGTTCTCAAGAAGATACAGCTCTACTTCTGGATTTAGGTGATTAATTGAAGATAAGAAATTCATGGACTTTCCTCTTTGGGATATCTTTGAGCCATGACCCTCAGATCTGGCCTCCTGAGTAGCTAGGATTACAGGCAACTGATACCTGGCTTTTTTATTTTTCAATTGTATTGTTCATTTTATTAGAGAGATCTGAAAGTTCTACATATTATGCACCAAGACTTTACAAAATGTGTTTTATGAATATTTTGCCTATTTTGTCATTTGTTGCATTTCAATTTTTTACAATTATCTATCAAAGAGCATTTCAGAGAAATCCAACTTATTTTTTTCATTGCCTGTTATACCTTTTGTTTATCATCAATCTATCATCTGTCTATGCCTGCCTGCTTGCCTAAATGCCTGTCTACCTACCACCTACCTAATCTATCATCTATCTCCAAAATCAAGATCAAAGATTTTTTTCTTATATTTTCTTTAGAAGTTTTATCATTTTCTATTTATAGTAGGGCCTACAATCTGTTTAATTTTTATTTGGTAAAAATACATCAAATTACATCTCTGTACAGAGATACCCAGTTCTCTCAAGCCATTATTGTGATCCATGGATTCCTCTGTTCAGTTGAGACTATTCCTGTCTAGTTTTATCTTGTTGACAATTTTTATCAACTGGTCATGAATATTTTCTATGTGGTTTTATTTTGGAATCCAATTTGTTTCCTTTGATCTATATGTCTGTTTACCACACTATTTCTGTTACTATAAGTTTATCAAAAGTAGTTTAGGTCTTCTATCTTCTTTTTTGAAAATTTTAGCTAGTCTGGGTCCAGAATCTTTACACAGAAATTGAACTTACCTTATCTAAAAGTAGCCTACTAGGATTTTTCTTCAAATCTACAGCTCATCTGGGCAGAAATGAAATCTTCATAATTCAGCATTTTGGCCCACAAGTAACTTCTGTTGACAGCAATACATTTTTTTATGTTTTTTAATTGTAAAATTAGTGTACATAGGGGTTACAATTACATGAATAAGGTAATGAACACATTTCCCTATCAAGCATTGTTACCTTCTTCTTGTTTTCCCCTACAATCCCTTCCTTCCCCACCTCCCCAGCTCCTCCCTTCCCCACCAAGTTGTAAAGTTTGTTCAACATACTGTCTTGTACATCTCATTGTTACAATGGGTCAACCTGTATCCTTGTTTCAGCATTTTGTTATTTCCCTTCCCCTCCCCAAATTAGAAAAAATGTATGTACAAGATGCAGGACACGGAATCAAATACAGTGAACACAGGGATTATACCATGGGGGAAAAACATACAAAAGAAACAAAAAAAATCACGTAGTACGTTTAAGATACATAAAAAACAATAGCAAGCAAGAAAAAACAAGTTGTGTCTCGATTTTGGGGTTTATTTCACTTAACATCATCTAAAAGGTCATATGTACATAGCTTTTGACCTTTTCTGCTTGCCCTAGACTTATACTGGTTATTGCAAATAATTGAAACCATGGACCTGTGTCTCTTTGGGCCTGGCTTACTTCACTTAATATAATTTTTCCAAATCTTTCCATTTCCTAACAAATGGGGCAATGTCATTCTTTCTGATGGAGGCATAGAATTCCATTTTGTGTGTGTGTGTGTGTGTGTGTGTATGTATCACATTTTTATATATTTATATATTTTTTAATATACCACATATTTTACAAATGAGACCTTTTTCCGTTGTATGGCTAGTGAAGATCTTCTCCCAATCCGTGGGCCTCCTATTGATGTTGCTAGCTATGTCCTTTATCATGCAGAGACTTTGCAATTTTATGCAATCCCATTTGTTCAACCTTTCTTTGACAACAGTGAAATTTTGTGAATAATTTTTACATTCATTTTTTAAATCCAGTGCCTGAATATTTCATGCTTTTGATGCTTTGGTTTGTAAAATTTTGTTTCCAATTTTGCTAGTTTATGAACTCAGGAGATTTTGTATGTTGATCTTTCATCTCATAACCTTGCTTACCCTATTTAATTAGATGTATTTCTTTTGTAATTCCTTTATATGTATTACATGGACAATCAAATTGATACAAATGAGGATAATTTTACTTTGTTCTTCACAAATCTTATTGCTCTTATTTTTTTTTTTTTTTACTTTTTACCAGCTCTGACTTCTACTGAAATGATTAATAAAAATTTTGAGAAGTCTTGACTTGGTATTGATCTTAGGGAAAATATTCATTGAAAAATATTAACTGTTATTCATAAGTTATCCTGTTCAGTTGAGAATATTCCTTTATGTTCCTAATTTGTTAACAGTTTTTGTCATCAATTGATAAAGAATCTTGTTGGATATTTTTTCTGCATCTAAGGAGATCATCTGGTTTTTCTTTTTTAGTCTGATGTGGTTGAATCCTTTTCCTTTTTTTCTTAGTAATCAATTTTGCATTTCTGAAGGTAAAACCTATTTGTTAATAATGTATTGTTGAGAATGTTTATATTCACATCCTTAGGTAATTGTTTCATTGAAATATCCTTGTTGGTTTTGGTATGTGTGTGATGATTTTCATAAATTCCAGAAACAGTCATATAATATCATTGTTATTTTTCCATTAATGTCTAATGGAATTCATCAATAAAGCCATATGGCTCGGTTTTCTTTGTAAGAAAAGTTTAATTACAAATTCATTTTTAATAAAGAAACATTTTATTTATATTCCCTCCCACTCTCCTACCTCCTTCCCTCCCTCCCTCCTTTTCTCCCTTGATACTGGGGATTGCTCTCAGTTCCTTAATCTTGATAAGGTATGTGCTGTGACACTTTTAGTCATACTTTTAAGTTCCAACTTTCTGCTGGTTAATTGAAGATGAGTCTTTTGGATCTGTCTGCCCAGAATGGTTTTGAACTTTTAATCTCATATGTAGCATGCATGGCTTTCATTTACATTTAAAATCAGGGGGCTGGGAAGGTAGCTCAGTGGTAGAGCCTTGCATGCCTGAGGCCCTGGGTTCGATTCCTCAGCACCACATAAGCAAAAAGAAAAAAAAGCTGGAAGTGGTGCTGTGGCTCAAGTGGTAGAGTGCTAGCCTTGAGCTGAAGAGCTGAGGGACAGCACCCAGACCCAGAGTTCAGGCCCCACGACCGGACCCCCCCCCAAAAAAAAAGAATATATCAAAGTCCATCTTGCTGTCCTTCCATCGATGAATATTCAATTCTTTTTTGCTAGTGAGAGCAAAAGATGACTGAGTCATCTAGTGATGGAACTGCCAAGTCAAAGAAACAGTGTATCTGTGCTACTGTCCATCCCACATCTTCATTTGTGTGTCACTAATTATCCAAATTTTTAATTTTTCTGGTATCATAGACATCAGGTTACATGCACTTATAGCTTAGTTTGTATTTCCACCATTACTAATGAGGTTGAGTATTTATGTTTATGGATTACTTATCTATGTTCGCTGTCTATGAAATGCTTCTAGGCTTCTTTTGGATTATCATTTGGCATGTAAGATTCTTCACATGCTATCACGTGTTAATTATCTGTGAGTTACATGTACTAGAAATATTTTTTTCAACATTTGATGAGTTTAGCAATCTTTTCCTTTGGGCTTTGTTGCAACTATCTGCTCTAAAGTAATGAAGGCACCTATATTTTCTTTCAGAAGTTACATTTAAAGCACGTGACATAGGAATTTACTATTGTTTTTTAGTCCATGCTTTTTCTACTGATCTGCAGGACCAACTTGGTGAGATAACAGACATCCACGTTGTTTGGGTTGTTTCCAGTCTCTTTATTCTACTCAATTTTCCTATCCATCCTGTACTAATACCACTTCTAGCCTTATGATATGTTTCACAGGAGGCAAGTCTCTATCAAGACCTCTTGATTTTTCTTTTGAAATATGTTTGAAATATGTTTGATGTTCTTGGTCATTTGTTTTTAAATATAACTTTTAGAATCACCTCGTTAATTTACATATAACACATACGTCATTGTAGAAAAATATATTTATTTGTGGTCATTTTATAAGGTCAGTTTTTCTTTACAATACTGAATATTTCTAGACATGAAAATATATACCTCTCTACTTAGTCATCTCCTTTAATGTGTTGAAATTATCTCCATAAACAGCTTAATCAAATATTAGTTTATTTGTAGTTTTTGTTGCTGTAGCGTCACATTTCTAAAGTATTATAGAATTGGAGATGTAGTTCAGTGGTAGAGCACTTACCTGTTATATAAAAAGTCATCAGTGCCATAAAAGAAATGCAAATCAAGACAAGGTAGAGCTTCCACCTCACCCCAGTGAGCTCCCTTATGACCCAGCAATCCCACTTTTGGGCATTTACCCAAACGATCACAAACAAGGTCATACCAAAGCTACCAGCACATCCATGTTTATCGCAGCATTATTTACCATAGTTAAGATATGGAACCAAACCAGATGCCCCTTAGTAGATGAATGGATCAAGAAAATTATGTGTGCATATATATATATATATATATATATATATACACACACACACACACATACATACATACACACATACATACATACAATGGAATTCTATGGCTCCGTCAGAAAGCATGACATTGCCTCATTTGTTAGGAAATGGAAAGACTTGGAAAAAATTGTAAGTAAACCAGGCCCAAGAAACATAGGTCCCATGGTTTCCCTCATTTGCAATCACTAGTATATGTCTAGGACAAGCAGAGAAGGTCAAAGGCTATCTATGTACATATGACCACGTGAGATAATGTTAAGCAAAATGTACCCTAAGACAGGGACACAAGTGGCTTTTTCTTTCTTGTTTTTCTTCTTTCTTGTGTTTTTAATGTACTTAATAATGCACTATGTGATTCTTTTGTTTCTTTTGTATGTTCTTCCCCCATGGTATAACTCCTGTTTTTACTGGACTTGATGGTGGTGTTCTGCATCTTGTATACATTTTTGTAATTTGGGGAGGAGAAGGATATAGCAGAACGCTTAAATGGGGATGCAGGCTGACCCATTGTGATGACGAGATGTACAGGACACTATGTTGAAAACTAACTTTACAATGTCGGGGTGGGGGGTCGGGAGGAGTTGGGGAGGTGGGGAGGGAAGTGATGGTAGGGGAAAACAAAGAGGAGGTAACAATCCTCACTACGAAATGTACTCATTACCCTACTTATGTAACTTTTTTTCTTTTCTATATATTTTATTATATATATATACATATATGTCACAAGTTTCATCCTCAAACACAGAAAAAATATTAATCTTTGGTAAATAGAAATGAAGTAGATTTTATATTAATCTCATATATAAAATTTAGCAGAACTCTATTCACTCTAATAATTTATCAGTAAACTTGAGTTTAAAATGTGAACAATTGTCTATGAATTTTTTTTCATTGTATTAGATCCTGTATTTAGCTGCCCTGCTCTTCTGTAATAAAGAAGGCCTCCAGTAGGAGTCCCTGAGTTGAAAGGGAATGGTTCTAATGGTTAGCTGTTAAGATCAATGTCTGCTATAATTTTATAGATTCCTTTATAAATCTTTTAAAATGTTAAATTTCCCTCCTGCATGTTTGCCCTTTTGACTGCCTGGTAGAATTTTATGTGTTTTCCCCTTTTTACTCTGTTAATGTGATAATTTACATGAATACATCTTATAAAAATTAAAACATTCTTTCATCCTTAGAATAAACCTAATTCAAAATTGATATTTTCTATATTTTATTCATTGCTGAATTTAGTTTGTCTTTAGAAAGGTTCATTTATATTCATAATTAAGATGAACTTGTATTTTTCTTACTTTCCCTGCTTTTTTAACTTATATTTTCATACTTTCCCTGCTCTTTATTTTCAGTGATATTATCTGATTAAATTGATTGGACAGTCTTAATCTTCTCTGTAGAAGAGCTTGCAAGAAAAATATTCTTTCCTTCATGCCTGCCTTCTTTCTCTTTACCTTCCTCTTTCTCATTCTTTCTTTCCTCTTCTTTTTCTCTGTTCTGTTCTTCTTACCTTTCAGTGTGGGGGATTGAATCCAGAACCATGTGTATGCTACCCAAGTGCATTATCACTGAGCTCCATCCCCAACCCCTATCATCTGTTTCTTTATAAAGATGGAGGATCACCTTCTGTGGACCTTATACCTCTAGACCAAGTATTTTGTAGAAAGATTGCCGAATTGATTTTTTGGTTCTGGGGATGCAGCCTAGGCTTTCCTGGTGCTAAGCAAATGTTCTACAGTTGAGCACATCCCTAACCCTTATATTTAGTTTTTAAACTGTTTACCTTGAAATGGATATAAAGGTACAGAAGCTTGTGAGGAAATCTGTAAGCATGAGTATATTTTCCCACAATCTCTCCCAAGAAATTGACATAGGTACAATTCAGAGTTTACTCTGATTGTAGCTTCTTCATTTTTTGCAAGTATAACCATGACATTCCTGAATTAGTCTTACATAGCTCTATTGTTAGAACACTTCTCTGAATGTCTACTTTATGACTTTGGTTTGGTATAGTATTAAATATTTCAATTCTGTTTAAATTGTTTTCTATTTATTAGAATAAGTTCATCTTTTTTCACTCTTACTGCTGTTCATTCTTAACACTTCTCAAGGATGGTTTTAAATAATTAGATTATGAATCTCATCTGCAAACTTGTGGCTCATGGATCTTCTAGACTGTTTCTCTTCTAAGCTCTTTCAGAGAGAAGAAAAAGAGAACTGTCCAACTTAATGAGATAATATCACTGAAAATAAAGAGCAGGGAAAATATGAAAATACAAGTTAATCTTAACACATCCAACTTATAGGAAATAAAAATCTCATTTTTGTCTTCCACTGTCCCTTTAGAATTTGTCCAGTGAAAGAAGGTCTTCTACTGTACCTGGGCTGAGATTTAGATAGGCCTGTCACTCTGGGTTTCTCACCAGTGATACTGGTCACTCTGGCATTTGGGCCAGACTCATGACAATTCTGTCCTGTGCATTGTAGGTTGTTTAGCAGCACCCAGAGTCTCTCTACCAGATGCCAGCCAGTAGCAATCCCAGCTGCCACAATGAAAATGCCTGCAGACATTGTCAGATGTCCTTTGGGGACAAACTTCTCCCAGTGAGAATGACAGGGATTTTTGTGGTCTTCCTTACAATTGCTTCTGTTCCTAATGCATTGAATGTTTAGAGTGAATTTTCAATCTTCATTTTTTTAAACATATGTGCTACCTTTTGTTTTAATTTTAGATGTCAGGAAAGGCAGTACAATTTGTTGCATAATTGCAGTAATTAACACATTTCAGATATTCTATTTCTACCCATTGCAATTACTTTTGTTACTTAAGGCTTAAATATATATTTATGATCTCTGGTATGCCAAAAACAGCATCTGAAGCATATATATATTTAATGTAGACAGATAATTCCTATTCATGGGTAAGAAACTGGGACTAACTGATGTAGGATTCTTTCAGACTATCAAGGAAAGAAAAGGAAAAATGAGAAGGTGTTGGGTCTTCGTCCGTCCCACAAAAGACGGACGGGGTCCGAGGAAAGGTAAGTGTGGCCCCCCCCCCCGTTCCCTAGCCTCCCTCAGCCCAGGAGACAATCAGACACAGCAGGGAGCCAAATCCAGCAGGTAGAAAAACTCGTTTATTAACAGAGAGCAGCCCCTTTTAAAGACAAAAAGGGTGGGTGGTATGGTAAGGGAGGAAGAGAAACCAATCACTGTCAAGGTCACACCCTATCATTCACCTGAGCCTTCACGGGCTGGTTAGGTACTGATCAGAAGATCAATTGGGGTCTGCCCACTCAACCCCCTCCCAGCGCCATCTTGGCTGCCCATGTGCTCCACAGGAAGGTATCAGTGAATCAAAGACAGGAGGAATGGTGGTATAAATCTGCTGGCTTCTCCTAAGTTTCTGTGTAAATAAAAGCTACACAGAAGAGGCTGGATATAAAAAAGACCTTTAGGGTTAAACTGGCTGGGTAGATGGCTGCATGTTCCTTGCTTGGCTGAGGTGAGCAGGGCCAGTTAAATTATGACAGATAAGGTATCAGATAAGGTATACCACCTCTCACTGGTGTTCCTAGATAAGGCATTCCTCTTTAACTGGTGTTCTTTGGCAGACTAATGATGTGTGCATGCCTGGAATGACAGCAACCTGACTTCTGTGTTCGGGGCTGGTGGTATGACAGGCCTAACCTATTCAAAGTCCTGATGTCTGTGACCTGGATAGGACATCAGTCAGCAAATACCCGCTGCCTTTCATGAGGCACATGTATCATGAGTGTGTTTAGGAGTCCCACTGTGCTCCATGACGGTGGCATTATCACTCCATGACATTTGGCAGAAGGGTGAAAGGAGCATGGCAGGCAGAGGGCAGGGCTTCAAGGGCTGATTGGAAAATTAGCTTGGGATGAAATCCCAAGAGGTTTCAATAATTTATTGGCTTTTAATGAGGTCCAGAAGGAAATATTCAGAGGGCTTTTATGGTTTTTATTTCCTCTTCTTGCAGGAAAGGAAAAGACTAAATGCTGGGAGGGGAAGGCTGGAAGATAGCAGCTTCTCAAGTTGTCAGTATTGCCATTTCCTGTGACATTTATTTTCCTAATAATTCTTGGCATTTATATTGTGGTGATAGATCAATTAGCTTCTTACAATGTCTAGTCCATTGACCTTATCACTTAACTATCCTATGGCGCCACCGGTCACCACAGGGAGACTGCAAAAGAAACATTTATAATTTTGAATTGCCAAAGCTCTGAGCTGGGGACACATTAAATGACTGAGCATGTATAATCAGCACATTAGATGACTGAGCCTTTAGGGACCCTTCCTTCTTGTCATCATTTTCGTGTTTTGACAGCCCACTTGATCTGGTTTGGATCCTAACTAGTCCTTAGAGGGCCCTATGTTGAGGGGTTGATTCCCATCCCTGTGGTGCTATTAGGAGAGGGTCCTGTACAAAGGAGCCCAGTGTGAGGAAGTGAAGTCGTGGGTCACGGGATGATGGGACCCTGCCACCTCCTCTTTCCTTTTTGTACGTCAGAAGATAAACATGATTCCTCAGTCATGCACTCCTGTCATGAGGGACTGTACCACTGCAGGCCCCAAGCACTGGGGTCACGTGTCTATGGATTAAAAGCCTGGAGGTTGAAGACAAAACAGATCTTGTCTTTCAAGTTGATGGTCAAGCTGACTGGTCAAGCTGCTTTCATTGTAATTAGCAAAGGGAAAGAACCTACCCTAAATAATGCTGCTGTTGAGCGCTTCTAAAACAATTCAGGAGACCACAGAATCTCAAGGCTGGAACGTGCCTAGGAGACCACTGTTGATTATAGGTCATAAAAATGAACTTCTCTCAAGAGAGACTGAAGTAAGACAGAATTAGCTGGAGGCCACTAGAAGGGCTTCAGAGTCAATGGGAAGTTAGAGCATGAGGTTTGGGAATGCAAAGTAACCCAAGGCTCTGGAGAGCTGGAAGCAGGATTTACAGCAGCACTCTCCCACGAGGAATGAATGCTGTCCTGATGGATGTGCTCTGCTGTCCTTCTGTCCTTTAGGTCTTGGTTCTGGGAGAAAGGGTTCTGTTGGGTAAAGATGGATTATGTTCCATTTTTCTTTGATGTTCCCTGGCTTCTGTAGCATTAGGCGGGACACCTGGGATTACCATTCCATCCAGTACCACTTACTGAAGTGGAAATTCCCCTGGAGAAAATAATCAGAATGATTTTAGAAAGGGGAACTTTCCAAAGGAGAGACTTCATTTTAAGACGGTATTCAGTTAAATAGACACTTCTTGCCTTTGTTTTCTGACTGCAGCATCATCACCATCTGCCTGAAGAAATCACCAGCTGGAACCAGAATGTAGAGTGAAGTACAGGACTTTCACTTCCCTCAGAACCCTGGGGGCTTTCAAGGCTGCAGCTCATTCATCCTGGGGAATGGGATTTTGTCAGGACGCCAAACTTCCTTGGGTGATGGATACACTTGGTTCTAATTAATTGAAGTAAAAAGAGGCACTGGTGGTCTCAGCTATGTTAGAAAATCTGCTGAAGAAGAAGAAATCCCAGGCAGACAAGAGAAAGCCCACCAAAACCTCTGAGATGTACAATGGTCAGGATGTTGTCAGAGAGGATGACATGGGTCCATTCTGTTTATCCAGAGAAGCCCCACAAACACTAAACACAATTGCTTTTCTTTTTCTTTTTTTTTTGGTCAGTAGTGGGGGTTGAACTCTGGGCTTGGGTGCTGTCCCTCAGCTCTTCAGCTCAAGGCAAGCGCTCTACCACCTGAGCTATAGCACCACTTGTTTTCTGGTGGTTAACTGGAGATAGAGTTTTACAGACTTTCCTGCCCAGGCTGGCTTTGAACAGTGATCCTCAGCTCTCAGCTTCCTAAGTAGCAAGGATTACAGGCGTGAGTCACTGGCACCCGACTAACATACTTGCTTTTAAGAATCACTTATTGGGGCTGGGAAGGCGACTCAGTGGTAGAGTGCTTGCCTTGCAGGCATGAGACCCTGAGTTTGATTCCTCAGTACCAACCACATATGCAGAAAAGGCTGGAAGTGGTTCTGTGGCTCAAATGGTAGAGCGCTAGCCTGGAGCTGGAGGCAGTGCTCAGGCTGAGTTCAGGCCCCGTGACCGACAACAAAAAACAGAAAAAAAAAGGAAAAAAGAATCACTTAGGGGTTGACTCTGATTCAAGATTAAGGTTCAGGATAGGCCTTGGTTTAATGCAGGGAAAACAAATGAATAAACGAACTCTGGTATGTCACCCCAAACACTGTAAATAATAGCATGTGGTTTTAGAAACAGAAGCGATTTGCTAAGGCAGGATACATTCAAATTGAGCATCTTGGCTCTGTAACCAGTTCAGTCCCCTGTATTGAGAGCAGGATGCCCAAATGAACTGCTGCCAGTAGCAAGTTTCAGCTGTTTCCAAATATCCTTCTCAGCCAATTTTCTTCCTTAAATCCCTGTGCTATATCTGAACAAATCATGACATGGAAAATAAAACAAAAATCCAAGAACAAAAATATTTAAACTGATAGCCAATCCACACAGAACTGAGACTTGAGCTACATTTCAGTTTTGATTTTTAGGTGGAGAAAGCAATGATCAGAGTGTAAGCAACACACACCCATTATCATCAGAACTCATAAGCTTAATTACAGAAAAACTAAAAGCTAATAATTTTTATGCATTGTTACATCCCTGGGAGGCCTGTTACCATGGAAATCTTGCTTTCCTTTTCTTCTACTTACAGCATATTAATACGGTAAAGGAAAAACCAATGCAATCATGATGGGAAGATTAAACAAGACAAGACACAGTTTGCTACAAATATTTTACATTTATTAAAAGAATGCAGTCAAAAGAGGCTGTGCAGACCAACAAATGGTAATTGGTCTATTGGTAACAAAAAGGCTACTCAGAAATGCTCTTAAGTTTACAAAAATGATGAAATAATGTTTTAAAAATGTAGAAAACAATTCAAAAACATCCTATAAGGTTAGCCAAAATTCAAAGTGGATTTCTTCTGAATGTAAAAGCTAACAAATAAATAAGTGTTAAATACAGATCTGAGTTAAAAATGATAAAAGGACAACCACTTTATATACTTAGCTCTCATTCATTTTCAGACTTGTTTACAAAGCCAGATAAGACCACCCAAGACCTTGTTCATATGGTTTGCACTTGAACTTTCCAGCACCCTATTTCCAGTGTTTCTTTTATCTACTTCACAAATATTTTAACACAACAAAAGATTAAAGGTGCTTTAACCTGATATTAGAATGACCATACATTGGCACTTATAAGAAAACTTGGTAAACCACAGGAGTGTTGCTTAGGGATGGAACATGTGTCCCACTAGTGGCTAAGGGAAGACAAGCCTCACATTCCCTACTCACTGTCTCAAATTCTTCTATTCACAGGGAGAGAAAGCAGCTCAGAAATGACTCCTGCATCATCACTGACTGTGAGCCCACAGTCAGATGGCCTGGATACCAAATTGTGTGATTTGCCTTTTTCTTTCAATTTGCCTGGGTTTCTGAAGAAGTTGGGGCTGCTCCTAAGTTGTCAAAGATGACAATTTTATTATTTTGTGTTTATCTGGCTTTTTTGTAACCCAATGCATTCAGATGCTAGGCCTGTGTCTTTTAGGACATTCATCCAAAGAGAAACAACCCATACAAGAAACACAACTCGTAAGGTAAAGTCAGCAGAACGAACCTCCACCAGCCCCCAGTATATTCAGCTTCACAATTAGGCTATGTAATTTAAAATATTTAAAGATACACATAAAAATATATAGGTGTCAGACAAAGCTATTTGAATGAGGAATATGAGTGGTCTAGGAAGGAGAGGGAGTGGAAAAGCCCATGAGTACACACTACACTCCTGATCTCTTGTCCACTTGAGAGTTTGATTTAGCCACAGGACAAAGTTGAATAATGGACATTTTGTTTAGTGTTCAGTACATTCCATATCTTAGATGTGTTACATGTCTTTGGCCACAGATTTGAGATAAATGAATTTCCCTTTATCTTGTATGCTCAGAATCTGTGTCTGGGGTTGGATTTAGAATCATCCATGTGATTGTAAAGTATGAAAATCAGGTGAAACGTGTGGAGCCAATCACTTTGACACTGAAGTCCAAAGTACAACTTTATTTAGAATACATCATATTCTCCTCGATGCATGTGTGAAAAGGGTAGATTCTAAGGAGGAGCTACAAGTCCATGCCTGTTGGACATGGACTTGTGTTGGAACCAATGCTTCTGACAGCAGGGGACGAGCGTCCCCAGCATGTTGAAGCTGCACGTAAGAAGAAAACCTGGTTCTGGGATCCTTACCCTTTGCATTTGTTTCTACCAATTGAATTTTTTTAAGAGTAGGCAGGTGTAGGTTTTTTTTTATTTTTATTCTACGAAGTTAAACTATATGTAAGAGGAAAACACCTAAGAGTGTGGTTTGTTTTTGATCCAGAAAGACAAAATAAAACAGTTTGGATTGGTATTCAGGTTCTTTTGCTGCTCCAAAGTCATACATTTATCCTGTCTTAGAAAACTGACGCCTGGTCTATGCTTTCACAATAAGGTCCAGTGTCCTGTGTGATCAGGTAAATTACCTAAGTAGTTTCAGGTTTGTTTTTTTTTTTTCCTTGCCAGTCCTGAGCTTGAACACAGGGTCTGGGCACTGTCCCTGAGCTTCTTTTTGCTCAAGGCTATCACTCTACCATTTGAACCACAACACCACTTCTGGCTTTTTCTGTTTCTGTGGTACTGAGAAATTGAACCCAGAGCTTCATGCATGGTAGGCAAGCACTCTACCACTAAGCCACATTCCCAGCCCATAAAGGATATTTTAACTGATCATAAAGGGGGAAAGTGAATTTGTTATTTGATTTGATGGTTACATTTTGAAATATGGTCTCCTACTATGTCATTTTAGAATCTGCTCTGGATAGAATTTAGAATGTGCTTATTCTGATATTAAAGATGTTCCAACAAAACAGGAAAAAGGTGAGATGTTTGTGTTTTTAGGAAGAGAAGAATGGCTTTGGAAGCTCTAGAGCTGTTTTTTTTTTTTTTTTTTAGTACAATAGTGTTTTGGAGTGTATAAACCTAGGTAGATTGGCTTCTTCTGAACTGAAACCTTCATATCTCATCTGTCTGGCTTTCTGAAGCTATGAAAAGTCATTGCACATTGTGTACTGAAATAACTTTCAGGTATTTGTGAATAAGAAGAATGTGAAGAAAAATAGTAAAATTATTGGCATAGAATAGTGGAAGAATTAAGTATGAACAGAACTTAAAGCAATTATTTTTAGTGTTTCTGTACTGCTTTATGGCTAGGAGAAAAGTCAGTTTACTTGGCCAAGACAGCAGGTTGCTTTCCTTGGACATACTTACTATTCATACTGTCTTACTTTCTATTTCTTACTGTCTTAAGAAAATGTCCCAAGAAACTCTGATAGTGTCACTCATTTCTGCACTGAATAGCAAGAGTGGTAACCAGGTCTTTGTATTCTAAGCTATGTCTGCCATCAGGCTTGGTAGATGCCTAGAAGTTCCTGGTAAGTCAGAGGAAATCTGAGGAAAGATGATTTGGTTCAGGCTAATGATGAGATTATTCACACATGCTGATGATGAAGGCCTTTCTGTTTTGGCAAAGCAAGAGTGTGGAATTGAAGTATCCTGGGCACCTGGCATGACAGGTGTTTAAGAAAAGCTTCCCTATGGAACAAAGAGGAGAGGAATGTAAAAGTCTGATACCAGGGTGTTTACTATCATTCAACTCTGTCACTTTGTGGAGTTTGCGCCTTACTGCCTTTGATAATATTTGGGAAAATAGTTTAGAAATTCAAGATTTGAGTTTTTCTGAAAATCTCAAATATTCTTTTGGCATCTCAGAAATCTGGTGTGAAAATGGAACCGTGGAGCTAGTTAAGATTGGCTGGGGAAGTGAGGAAAGGGTTGAAGAAAGGGGAGAGGAGGTGAGTCTGGTCAAGGTACAATCGTGTGTATGTGGACATGTCAAAATAAGACCCCTCTGATGCTAACAGAAATGTGGAAAGGGAAAGTATGAATGATTAGTAACTTTAGGAACTATTAATATGACTAATGCTAATTATAGCTAATGGAAATGAAAAGTTTGAAAAGATAGCAAAGCTACTGGGAAGACAATGATCACCTCTGAGCTGGGAAGGTGAAACTGCTCTTAATGCAAGGGAGAGATTGATTTCATTGTTCATGCAAAGACCTACACTTGGGTAGGCAACCTCTTTCACTTCTTTTGGCCCTGGTGATTTTTATTTTCTGTAGGGAAAGATCTGGCCTCTCAAAACTGCTCCTCAAGCTTGGTAGTGACATAGGCAAAGGGCTTTTCCCACTGTAATTGTCTCCAGTTTGCAGAACTGCCTCATCTTTCTCTGAGTAACCGATTCTTTCTTTCCTCTCCTGCCTTTTTACATGTACTCCATCCCCTTAGTAATAGACACATTGTAGTCCATGTGCATTTCTCTGATAGTTTAAGGAGACAAAAAATGGGGCACAACAGAATTTGTCTACCATTCACAAATCTGTTTTTATCAGGACACTGATTGTTATGTACTTAGCAACTGAGAATTTAATCTTTGAATGAAGATTAGTCTGAGGAAGTGGGATGGATTTCAAATTTCTTAAATAAGCTTATGGCTAAGGCATAGTTTATTCACCATTTTAAAGGAGAAT
The DNA here is from genome assembly GCF_000151885.1 of Dipodomys ordii. Classification (NCBI taxonomy): domain Eukaryota; kingdom Metazoa; phylum Chordata; class Mammalia; order Rodentia; family Heteromyidae; genus Dipodomys; species Dipodomys ordii. Next base: position 8,628,675 of record NW_012267266.1, read on the forward strand.
TTTTTGGGTCTTTAAAGTCTATACCAATTACTCCAAGAAAATAATCTCATAGTACAAGAAACTCTGACTTTAAAAAGCAGGGAACCTTCTTTTGCAGAATTTTAGGTCTAGATGTAATTCTAGGTTCTTAAAACTAATTTAGACATGATATAAAAGTAAGCCGGAAAAATACAACCAAATATTTAATAAACCAATTCTGATATATATGCATAAACCAGTTAACAGTAAGAGGTAACACTTTAATGGTAATAAACTTTCTTAATTTACTAGTAGAATGGAAAGATCATAAACTCATTTTGATTCCATTTAATTAAGGTGGCTTTTGTCTTTGTTGCTTTTAGTAACTTTGAGTACTTGGACTCTGATTACACAAAACTTCTCATTGGAGATCTTGTGGTAGGATGGGCTGAAATAAAGCCTCAAGTTTTAATTCTATTTTCTTTCCAGAAAGCAAATAACTTTGGGAAGTACCTTGATTACATGGAATAAAAAATTTTAGGTTTCACATATTGGTAATGTTAAGGTAATGCTTAAAATTTCCTTTCTTTGAAAAATGACAGATTACCTATATATTTCTCAAAGGCCCCTTGGTGATACACACTGCCTGTGTTTTCCCCTTTCTCCTCCATTGCTGGGTTAATAAATTTAAGGGATATCAGCAGAACTATAGTGTAATGATATATATGTATACATTATATATACTGTATATATACATTATACAATGTCTACATTAAATATAGAGTATATAATGTCTACATGATATACAGTATACAATGTCTACATTGTATATATAGTATATATATATATAGACATTGTATACTGTATATCATGTAGATATACTATATATACAATGTAGACATTGTATACTGTATATCATGTGGACATTATATAATGTATACATATATATGTGTGTGAGAGACTCTTGGATAATCCATTAGTAATGAAAAGATTTGCAACCCGACTCAATTATATAGAAACCAATGGGAATTTCTGTTATAATTGTTTTCTTACTAAACAAAGCATAGGATTTTGTGCATTTCTGAAGCCTCTTTCTCCCACATTAACTTGCAAATTCAGAACAGTATTTATATGTGTGCTTTTTGGGTATGGATTAGCCCTCCTAAAGTACATAATTCCAATAATTATCAGTGACAGAAGGGATGAATAAATTATGCTTCAAGCATAACAAAATTAACTATAAAAGTGGTTTGCATAAGCTTTTCTTAATGCATGTGACTATATTAAATTTAATATTCTATTCAATTGATATGGCCCTGCAAGACTCTCAATGAGTTATTAATCTTGAACCGTAACATTGCCTGCTTTGGGACAAAAAAATGAAATGGAATTTAAATGCTGCAGATGTCATGATGTTTTGAAAAAGCTTTTTTTTTTTTAATTTAAGCACAGTAATGATGTGAATTGCAAATTCTAGCAGCTTGGATGAGTGAAATATCAATGCCATGTTCATTCTTTATACCAAAATGCAAGGATTAAGCTTTAGGACCTGCTCACAAAATTAAACTATCGTTCTTTCTGTTGCAGAGAGCTTAGCACGGCTGCCACGAAGTAAGGAGAGTTTTTTTTTCCCTTTCTTTCTTTAGTAGACAAAGAATATCACAAGATTCACTTAGAAATACTAAAGAGAGTAAAAATAACCTATTCCCCCTTTTGAAGGTTGGTGAGTGCCTGAGACCACAGCACCTAATCATAAACCTGTGCTCTGTGCTTTGATTTGCTGTGGTATGGGTCATGAAAAAAAGGTTCCACGTATTTACAATATTTGATCAAAGGGAGAGCTGGACTAATTAAAAAGTCACTCTGTGGGTTGAAATCTAAGTTTTGAGGGCAGGTTTGTTTTGATTTCATTTAAATGTGAATGCACTAAATTATAATTTAAAATGTACAAAATTTGCAAGAGGATTGCTATCACATAGCTCCCCATACACTCGTTAAAGTACTGGTCTGAGTTTTATACCATGACATTCACAGCCAATGAAGAGTTGGAGAGGCAGGAGGAAGATTTTCCATTCCTTAAGCTCTTCCAAAAAACACAGAAAAAATTACTAAGGGTATGTTTACCTAGACAAAAGCCTGAGAACTCATAAAAAGACTTGGAGGTCACATTTGCCCCTGAGGGAGACCATGTCCTACACACTTCTTATTTATCCTGAGAGGCAACTATATACACATTACAGGGCGAGTTCCCTGGATACAGGCAAAATTCAGCTCAATAGAATCCTATTTTTAACTGCTACATTTATCCACATGAAACATCCTCAGCACTGCCTGCTTACCTGTCAGTTACGGAAAAAGACTTCCAGGTAGCAGCAGAGGGTAAATGAAGGGGGGAAAGTAGAAAGAAATATCTGGCCTAGGTCTTTTTCCTCACTGATACCTATGTGTGCACACAAAGATCTTGGTGAACTAAATCATGATTTCTGACAACTTTGTAAACTGTTACAAAGGAAGAGAATTAAATTCTGGGCTTCCCTCTTTAAATGAAGATAAGATATGTGAAGTCCTAAAACATTTCTTGGGGAATTCAGACCACCACCACAAAAGGGGCACGGATGTGTGCATGTGCTCGTAAGGGCCTGACTTGGGTGAGAAGTGTGGTTTGCATCGTTTTCTGTTCTGTCTTTGATCACTGTGCTAGCTGCTCTTTTGCACAGACTGCCACCCTGGTCATGCTTGCTTCCTACTGCTCTAGCTCTTCATCACATTCTTAAGAAGCATTTTCCTCAACTTTCACAGCATGTTCTCTGAGGGCATTTCCTGATCTAAAGAGGGAAAAACAACTTTAACCATAATATTGCAGAAGCATGATGATGCTTATTTCTGGCCAGAAAAATGAAAGACCTTGGGAGGTCCAAGTAATTCCCCAAAGAAGATTATATTTACTGATATAATCTCACCTTGGCAAAGCAGAAAGCTAACTGTTGTTGGAACATGTCCTGCTAACATGCATTACCAATGCAGTTCATAGCACCAACTGAGGAGTGTCTGTGGCATACCACAGCAGCCTACAGACTGCAGGAAGTAGAAAGTCTGAGAAACATCAATGGTCCTAGGTGTGAAAATAGATCTTTGTCCTTCACATTTAGAGGCTGTGCTTTTCTATTTACAGTGGCCTGAAATGGTAGGATGGCTGTGGTTAACACATTTAAAGCCCTTGCTTGGTAGGACTAGTTCTATAATAAATTTGCCTTTGACATACTTTAAAAGTGGAACTTTTTTTTTTTTTTACAAAACCTAGTTAATTAAAAAAAATAACCTTAGAAGATGGCTGCTGGTAATGCAGTCTAAACTCGCTGTTTAGGATTATAAGCAGAATAATACAAATAATAGTATTCTGCAGGAGGACAAGTCCCGAGGCCAAGGGTGGCACTGTTCAGTGGCTATGTCATTTTCTTCTTAATGGCAGTGAGCTCTTTCAGAAGGTCACTGAATTTAGGGCGGTTTTCGGGCTTATAATCCCAACACCTCATCATAATTTTAGAAATATCTTCTGGACAGTGTTGAGGGGCTGACATCCGGTATCCTAAAGACACAAGAAGAATACGGAGTTAAGATAAAAATTTTCACACAGGACATTATATACAGGCATATACTGAATGTTACCATAAACCACTTGTCAGAAATTCTGAAGTAAGATATATCATACACAAATGCCTATCCTATTTGCTCTAAATATTTGCTTGGTTTTGCAGCTGAAGAGAGGTAGGATCTTATAAACACATTCAATAGTGAAGAAAAAACTGAATGGGACAACTGTGAGACTGTTTGGCAGTGCTGCTGTGCTGTGCTGTGTGTCTGGCAGGAAGGAGGTAAGAAAGGCAACCTCTCAAATGTAATTCTCCAACCAGGGCTCCTCTGGGTAGCTGACATTAGGGCACCAGCATAGTCTCAGGTGAGTAGTTTGTGCTGAAAGGCCTGGACTATAGAAGTGCATGTCACCACCCTCTAGTTGTGGAACACTACAGGAATCCTCAGACATTACAACACTGTCAAAAGCATACTCCTGAAGACTTCAATTGCAGTATTGCTAAGGAGACTTACTTGTCCTGGAATTAAAAAAAGAATAGGAGGTTAAGGTAAACTAGTTGATTTCCCTTGAAAACAGTAAATGGTATATACTGGTGTCATGCCAACCACGAATGAGGTGGATAGCTTATCTCATTAAGGTGTTTTGTGGTAGGAAAGCTGAAGCCAGGGGGTTCAAAACAGATTTTTTTTCCTCTAATATTTCTGCTTCAATCTGACCAGCAGACACTGCTGCCCCTGCAACTAGATGGGAATGTTAACCATCGTTCTTCGGCTCACCTCTTTCCACTTGTTCTCGTGCTTGTTGATTTGTCATTCCAGGATACGGACAGACACCTAAGCTGAAGGTCTCCCAGAGGAGGATGCCAAAGCTCCACACGTCACTCTCAAAACTGTATCTCCCTGGAAGGGATAGTAACCATAGTTACTATATAGTAACCATAACCAGGTAAGGCACAGGGGACTCTTTCTGGTTAAGAAGTGTTGCCCTCCTCTTTACTGGTTTTCTCTTCAGGCTGCTAGTTTAATCAAACCAGCTACCAAGTCCCTTGCCACCATTGCCCATCAAGGACAAATACTGTGCAGGCTTATCTTTCCTGTGGTGAAACCCATAGAAATCTGTGCACAGCAATGCTGAGAAGATTAAGAAAAGGTTTTTGCAATCCTGTCTTGTGCTTGCATACATCATTTTCTTTCCCCTAAAATTACAAACAAACTTAAGGCAATAAGGAAAGTTTTTTAACTTCAATTTTTTACTCATTTCTGTTTACAGATATTCTTACATGCTTAAAGGTCTCATTTTCTCCACTGATAGTTTCATTTACGGAAAATATATTTCTCTATGTGTTTTGAATGGAGTGGAAATAACATAGCTGACTGATAAAAACCATTTCTTTAAATTACGTGGTATCTTGTTTTGTCAAAATATCTTGGTGCAACTGTTTCATTGAGCTACATGAGCTAAGGCTCTTAGAATTTTTTTTTTCTTTTTGGTTGCCTTCAGGAGAGCACAGAAATAAAAACCTAAGCAAAAATGTCCTTCAATAGACAGATGTGAGGTCAAGAAAAGGGGCAGTAAAATCCATTCCAGGGGTCCAAAAGTCTCTCCCAACAGACTTGTGTTATCTATTTGCAATGGTGTTGAGATTTCTTCAATGATTGTTTTCTATTCCTCTTGTAGTACTTCCCTGAATTCTCTGCCATACATAAATGCTCATCTAAAAGAACTGTTACCTTAAAATAGAATGACCTCTTCCCTTTCTTGAAAGGAAAATGGAAGGAAGAGTGCCTGTGTTAGTTTGGAGTGCACTATCTGCTCCAGCTGTGTGAATTAGCTTCCTTCTCAGTAGATAGTAATCATGGATATTTACTATGCTGTTTGCTACGAAGATTAGTTTTCTTGTCTGTACATCAGCTCTTTTGATGCTTGGCATCCAATCATGGAATACTTTTTATGAAAGTCATACAACTTTTTCCTTTTGCTGGGACTAGCAAAAAGGACCATCTGCTTGCGTGGCTGGTGCTTTACTACTTGAGCCATGATTCTAACCTAAGTTTTTTTCTAAGAAAAATGCAACTGTTTCTAACATAGTTATGAGATGGTTTCTTTGTTGCTTTGTATGTCCCTACCCCACGATATAACCCCTGCTTTCACTGTATTTGATGTTGGTATAATTTGTGGAGGGGAAGGGAAAAAACAAATCGCTTACATAGGGATACTGGTGGACCCACTGCAACAATGAGATGTACAAATAGTTATGTCAAAAAACGAACTTTACAACTTTGGCGGGAGGAGGAAGAGGGGAAAGGATGGGAAGGGGAAACAAATGAGGAGGCAAAAATGCCTGAAAAGAAATGTACTCATTATCTTGCCCATGTAATTGTAACCCCTCTGTATGATATTTTCACAAAAAAAGTTAGATAGAGTTACATATCTTATTTTCAAAAGTACATATTTACATTTATCAAGGAGGCAAGTTATATATGTAATCCAAGATCCACATTCTGCAAGTGAAAGCTTATAGCCTACTTTTTGCTGGGTACCTTTAACAGGTTAACATGGGGGCAGGATCATATAGTATTTTACTGATTTTCTATTTCTTATATGACTTTCATAATACCCTTTGCAGAATAAAGGTACAGTAGATTTCACCTTACAAATTTGTTCTAGAGTAGAAAGTGGCTTGTCCATGTTATACAGCTAAGGACACATCTGATCTAAGGTTTCCCACTAAAAATCCTGCCTCCCTCACACTTCAGATTATATGTATATACCACGTTAATTAAAGGACACATTGGTACCAAATAACACTTTGATGTTTATAAATATAGTACCTGTGGTGAAAGCTCTAGTGATAGTAGTTATCTATGCCAAGAATATGGTACCAAAATTGTTGGGGGTAGATTAGTCAAATCAATGACCGAGAAATCTTTCAGAACATGGTAAGAGTATTTGCCTTCAAAAAGGGAAACTATGTGGTTGGAGAGATGGGGGAGAGACATATTTTATTGTAGTCCCATTAGTATTGTTTATTTTAAAAACAAGCATATTATTTAAGTCTACAGCTCTAGGTCTTAAGTTCTGAGAGGTTTGTTGAACAGGTGGTGTTTGTGTTTTTTAATGTGCCTTGAATCACAGAGACCTGAAAAGTATTTCTTCACTCTGAGGGAAAAACAGTTTTAGAAACAAGAAGTATCAAGTCCTTGAGAAACAGGTACGTATTTAAGAATTGAAATTCTCAAAACTTAAAATCTTATGAGAACCACAGTTTCTCAGGATTGTCATGAGACTTTTAGATTCAGAATTTTCTCAGTGTATCACATAATGCTGCTATCCATTGCTTCTCTCATTACCTCTAAAGTTTCTTCTACCTTTATTGACATCATTCTGCATCTTAGAAAGTGCATAGTAAAGATTAATGAAAAATATCCCTCACTACCTTGAAATGCTTTCGAGTCTGTTAGAGTTATCTAGTCAAGAAGAAGAATTTTACCAGACATAATTACTTTTTATAGTGAAAGGACTTTTACTGGCTATATAATGTAGAGAATCTGGCAAACGGTGCTAGCAAATTCAAGAGGGCTGGATTTTACTGGTAAATCTTCAACGACTTAAGTTCATTTACAACTCCATTAGTGCTTACAAATGGTTTGCCATCTAAAGACAAGCTCTGAGTAAATACAAACATTTTATCCTGTCTTTTTATCCTGTGATTGTCCTTCCTCTGAACTCTAACCCTAGAGTAACAATACCCAGCCCATAAAGGAATCATTATAGAAGCAGCTGGCTTGCCTTTTTCTCTGGATTTTGAGGACCAGTAGGTAGGCTCGCAATCACTAGAAAATTCACAAGACCCTTTGGAGTGAGGATTACTATCTCTGGTATCTGGACCAGCTTCCGGACCAATTATATTCTTCAAAAAGTGAAATGAAATTAACTTAAAACTCTTAGAATAGATCTAGAATAACTGAATATAGGTACTCCGTGTACCCTTGCATTCAAGTATAGCCAAAAGGTAAGAACTCCTCAAACATCATCAGCGGATGAATGTACAGACTATACCCTGTTTTGTACAACTTCTGCTGATATATCATAGTGTATCTATAGAAGTCTTACTCAGTCTTAAATGCTACAATATAGAAAGAAGTCAGACATAAAAGGTCATATACTATATGATTCAACTTATAAAAATGTTCAGAGGCTTTAAATCCACAAACAAAGAGAATAGACTGGTAGTTGTCAGGATAGGGCAGGGAAAATACTTAATAGGTACAGTTAGATTTGAAATGTTTTGAGATAGAGATATTGGTTTGCCTAACACTAAGACTTGTACTAAATCTCACTAAACTGTTTGCTTTAAAATGGTTACCTCCATCTGATGTGACTTTCACCTCAATTTTTGAGGTGAAGCCTTGTCTATTTTTTAGACATTAAGATACTTAAAAATCCCTATATTTTATGAAGTACTGTAGAAAACAGGTTGACTCTTTTAGAATGAAAAACTAAAGCAGTGACTTAATATTTTAGGAATTTACCTTTAGATGAGGTTATTAGACCATTTATGACATTCAAAGGGACTGTCAGATGGCTAGTTTTAAGATTTCTATATATAAGATGTGTAAATACAAATAGTTAACAGTAAGTTAAATGAATTAAAGTTGTATTGAGTCTCAAATGATTTCCAACTTGCATTCCACTCTACCTCTGTAATGCTGCTTATGAATAATTTGTGCTGATACAGTCACTTTTTAATAAGAAGAAAAGGCATCTATTCTCACCATAATTAAGAGCTTCTGGTGCCGTCCACTTAATGGGAATCTGCTTTAAGCCAGAGGATGAATACACTCCACCATCCTCTTGACGAGACATTCCAAAGTCACTGATTTTCAGAACATTATTTTCACCTACCAGGCAGTTTCTTGCAGCAAGGTCCCTGGGTTATAATAAGACACAGAAAACACCTATTAAAGCAAATTGAAAGCAGCTTTCACATTTATGACTTCCACACTTTGCATTTTTACATTTTCAGTGTATATATAATGAGGTTAAGAATGCTTGTGATTTACCAATCCTCCCATCTTTTCTGTAATAGGTAAAAATCACCCAGGAGAACATTTGCATATGGAACAGGACACATGCTAGTTTTCTGAGCACCACATACATTTCCATTTAAATAGAAAAACACTGGTTGTAAGGTTAAAAGAGAAAATCAGAGAGGAGAAGCTAAGCAAACTTGACATTATTTCTTCTTTGACTGCCTTTCCTGGGGCAACATTGCCCAAAGTAGCTTTCTATGATAGAATGTTCTCTATCTGCACTGTGCAAAAAATGCCTTTAGCTCTGTGTGGCTAGTGTCTGACTGAGGAACTAAAACTTTCATTTTACAGACTTTCAGTTTAATCATTAACAGACTATCCTGGAGCATCTAAAGGTTAGGAAATGGCAGAGGTGCCAGGAAGGTTGACAACTTCCAAGTTTCTACTGCATCTGAGACAGCCAAATTTTACTTGATGGTCTGTCTCTCTCCCTTCATCTTGTTCTACTCTCAATCATTCACTACATCTCAGCCATACTAAGCTGCTTGTAGTCTCCCAAATGCAAAATGACTTCTCTAAATTCAACAAGGTTGTTTCCTTTGTCCTGAGAGTTCCTTCTACATATTTGCATATATGGTTCTTCCCCACTCATTCCTTCCCCAAACGGCCTCCCTTCAGAGAGGTTTCTCTTGACCAAGCCTACCTGACAGGAAAGACAGTAATGATCAAAATAAAGTTACTTCTCTAATAGACATTCAACAATCAAATCCATATATACAGGCATATATGAGACCTCTATGTCATGTAGTGCTGAGTGTTAAGGGGAGAGAGATTTACAAGAGAATTCTAGTTTAGGTAGGCTGGGGTACAAAGACCTGGTAGATCAGGTTCATGGGGTATGGTGGCCCAGAATGCCCGTGGCCTGCTAATGTCCATTTCTTTCATTTAGTAAAAGGACACTTATATTAGCACATGAGTTGAACATTTTGCTATGCACTGTAAAAACGCCATATATATTAAGTTCTCCCCTGCAGCTAGGTGACAACCTAAGTTCTGGCCAATGTGGCTTAGTGGTAGAGTGCTTGCCTAGCATGCATGATGCCCTGGGTTTGATTCCTCAGTGCCACATACACAGAAAAAAATAAATAAAAGTTTTAGGCTGTTTCTGTGAAAGCAAGGAGACACATCATTCAGTTTCTATCTTGCTAACTCAATGGGGAGATGGGAATGTGATCAGACACCTTGTACAAAGAGGAAACAGTCACACTGGAATAGCAGCATGATATTAAGGAAAACTGGACACATTCTAACTGCTTACTTTTGTAACTTGTATTTTTTTCTTCATAGGTTTGCTATATGTTTGTTAAATGTAGTCAAGACTAATTCAGTAGTATGGGAGTGGACCTGGCTTTAGACCCAGGGGTTCTGAAGGTCAGAAAGAAGCATGGGAGGAGGGAAACAAAGCGAGAGGATGGCAGTCTTAAGAGGTGAGAAAAACTTCTCAAGGAGGAATAGTGATCAACTCCACTACTACTGAGAAGACAATAATAAACACCTTGAACTGCCCCTGGATACTTCCTGAGACATTGAACAGGACAACTTCAGCGAATGGTGAGTTCAAAAGCAATGAATAAAAAGTAGACTCATGATTTTAAGATACCACTTGAGAACATTTTCTGTAAAGGGGCACTGAAAATTGGAGAGGTGGAGAGGAAGTTCAGGTCCAAGTAAATTATCCTCCTAAGATGGAGGATATTAAATATAGATATGTAGGTAGGAATCACGTGGTAGAGCAAACAAAACTAATGCAGGAGAGACAGAAGACAAGGCTGAGGGACATCCTTGAGAAACAAAAGGCACAGCTGGACGTCATCACCTGTTAAGTGCACAACACCATGTGGTGTATACAGGTGTTTATCCTGGAAACATTCTCTGCTGAAGGCAAGTTGTCTACTCTATGCTGTCTACTCTATGCTGTATTTAGTATTAAATGCAGCCAAAACCAATCCACAAAAGTTTTGTGGATTTATCTTTGGCATGCATCACTACATAGTAAATATGACTCAGGACTTTCAAAAACTTTTGTTAACACAGGAAGACCTTGAGAAGCTGACATATAGACAACTGAATGGTGATGCTAAAGGTGTTAGGTTATTGAACATAACTGGACAGAGAAATAATTAGTAGGAAAGTTTGGTGGTAGTATCTAAAGCCATTCAGAGTCTGTAATTTGCTAACATAGGTTTTAGTCATTAGATCATGTCTTACCAAGCAGAGCCTTAAAAAGAAGCCTAAGTTTAAAATTAAATCTCTGAATCACTGCTCAGTTTTTAAAATACTGAAGAAATTCCACTGGCAGAGTTTATTGCCAGACCAAGTAAGTTATAGTGAAAGGTTGGTTTACTTATGAATTTGTAGGAAGGAATTAGACAAGTAGTTCCTACCCATGGCACAGCTGGCTAAAAATAAATCCTAGCTCTGTTGCTTGCTTGTGAGAGCTTGACTTATTTGGCTTCATTCTACCCAGCTAAAAATACAACTTAGTAGGGTTAAGGGCAGATAAGGTTTATAAAATAGAAACCAAAAATATGAAGTACAAAGTAAGCTGCTGCTACTGTTTTCGGCTGTGACATTAAAGTAAGTTTTTTGTGTCAGTGGCTGACACTATACTCCTAGCAAGGAGGCTGAGAGTTTTAGCTTGAAGCCAGCCTGGGTAGCCAAATCTGAGAGATTCTTACCTCCAATTACATAGCAAAAGTCTAGAAGTCAAAGTTGTGGCTCGAGTGATAGAGTGCCAGCCATGAGTGGAAAAAGCCAAGTGAGAGTGGAGGCCCTGAGTTCAATCCCTCGTCCTGGCACACATATACACACAAATATTTAATAGTGTGTTATAACTGCAAAGGAATAAGGGCTGGCACCTGTAAACTTGTGACTGCAAAAGGGGAAAATTGTGAAACATGCTTTCAAATACACAGAGTTTCATCATGTTATGGAAACCATTAGCATTCCGCTGATTCTGTATGTTACTCTCCTAAATTAACAGAAGAAAAACATGTTAAAGCCTTTATCTCTTTGGTGGGTTCATTTTGTCTTTGGAGGAAATCCTCACACATAGATGTGATGTGTAGGTTTTTTTTCTTAACATATATTTCTTATTGTAAAGATACTGTACAGAGGAGTTACAGTTACATGAGTAAGGTAATGAGTCCATTTCCTATCAAGCATCATTACCCCCTCCTTTATTTTTCCCCTACCATCCCTTTCCTCCCTGCCTCCCCAACTTCTCCCTCCCTTTCCCCCGCCACAAAGTTGTAAAGTTCATTTTCAACATACTGTCTTGTACATTTCATTGTTGCAATGGGTCATTCTGTATTTGTTATTTCCCTTCCTCTCTCCAAATTAGAAAAATGTATATACAAGATGCAGGACATTAGAATCAAATACAGTGACACCAGGGGTTGTACCATGGGGGGAAGAACAAAGAAACAAAAAAAAATCACACAGTACATTATAAGTACATTACAAAGAACAACAAAGATAAAATCTCTGTATCCCTATCTTGGGGTTCATTTTGCTTACCCTCAGGATATATGGTCATATGTACATAGCTTTTGATCTCTTCTGCTTGTCCAAGACATGTACTAATTTTTTCAGTAGATAATATCCTTTCTATATGTATTTCCTTATTATGATTAAGATAGGACCCAATTTTTTCAGTAGATAATATCCTTTCTATATGTATTTCCTTATTATGATTAAGATAGGACCCAAGAGACAATGAAGTATTAGTATTGCTTGACAGACCAATGTCAACTTGAGTTAGATTTAAGGATCCTCCTTTCTTTCCCTCTAATCTCTCCCATGATGGGAAAAGAGAAATTGTTCAATACCTTAACTGTTATTACCATCTCAAATGAATAATGTTAAATATACAAATATTTATAATACAATATATACTATATTTCTTTCAGTTGGATCTGGTCTGTGTTCAACATCCATGCTTTGTAAGCTCTTGTTTTAGCATAGCAATGTAAGTTCATAAGTTGTAGTCCAGTCCTTGATAATCTGGAGTGTTAAGCATTTGGACAGGCAACTACAGAGATTTCTGTCCCCCTGCAGCCCTTTCTCATTTGACATGTAGCAAGAGAATAGTAACAAGTACTTAAATAGTGGCTACTGTTTCAAACTCCAGTGAAAGCCATGTTTTTCTGCCTAGAGAGCTGGAAAATGGGTACCTGTAAGCCATATAATGTAGGGAAAAATCATAAAGGACCAGTATCCAGAGAGGTGAACTAGGGTCTATGTATGAACCTACACATGTTTCATTGTAAGCAATATATGTGAGACAGACCCATATCTACTTAAAGAACTGGTAATTTTGTAAAGCTACAGAGTTTAGACTTCTTAGGTCTAAACCTAATGGCTGATTGCCTGATGAAGACAATTTGTTGACTCTGCCTACCCAAGTTAATTGGTAATGATTTTATTTCAGAAGAGAATTTAGTAGAAAGCACTAGATTAGGGCCTGTATGATAAAACACTCACAACATCAAAGACATAATTCATAGAAGGATTAAGTATATTAACTAGAGTAACACAGCTCATTGGTAGAATGCACGATTAGCATGCCGAAAGTCTTGGGCTCATTCAACAGATCAATTCTTAAAGTGTAATAGAGAATTCCTAATTATAGGATAGCCATACTTTCAAGGTAAAGAAACAGACTTAAACAGGACAGAAACATTTAGAATGATTAAAAAAGAACCATTAGAAAAATTAGAACTTGGGCTGGGAAGGTGGCTCAGTGGTAGAGCGCTTGCCTTGCATGCATGAGGCCCTGAGTTCGATTCCTCAGCACCACATAAACAAAATTAAAAAAGCCGGAAGTGGCGCTGTGGCTCAAGTGGTAGAGCGCTAGCCTTGAGCTGAAGAGCTGAGGGACAGCGCCCAGGCCCAGAGTTCAGGCCCCACGACTGGACGCCCCCAAAAAAAAGAAAAAGAAAGATTAGAACTTAAAAACAAAATACAGTATCTAAAATTAATTCACTTAGCAGCTTAGTAATAGACTGGTGATAACAGAAAATATACTGGAAAATAAACCATATAAGTATCCAAACACAAAGTAGAAAAATGAGCAGATTCAAAGACCTGCAGAATAATACTGAAATAATACATGTTAGCAACTGAAGAAAAAGAATGGGGCAGAAAATCTTTGAAGAAAAAAAATGTACATTAAAAATATTCAGCTCCACATAAGAATAAAGATAAAAAAATCATAAGTGGCTGTAATCTAAGAAAAGTAAAATCTTAAAAGCTGATGCAGAAAAGTGACTTTAAATCAGAACAATGATTGCAGACTTTTGATAATGCTGGAGGTCATAAAACAGAATAACACACATCTTCCATTTGTTAAGATGAAAATTCTGTATAAATTACCTACAGACTTAATGCACTCCCCGTCAAATTTTTAGGTGTTTGTGGATCCACAATTCCAATAATATTTCACAATAGTAAAAGTAGAATAGATACCAATTTTCAGATAAAGAAAAATGAATTCAATGACCACAAATCTATTTTACCAGAAAGTGCTACAATTATTTCAGACTGAAGGAAAATAATAACAGAGAGAAATGTGAAACGTCAAGACAGAAGGAAAGAAATAGTAAATAACTGGGTAAGTAGAAAAATATTATTTTTCCTGTAAGTTCAACTGAACAGTGAAAGCAACTGTGGCATTTACTGGATAAGGTTTTAGAATATGTAAATGTTACATGTGATAATCACCAGACTACATACAGCTGGGTGGGGTATTAGACATATTTGGTTATGTTTTCTACATTTTATATGGAAAAATATTGTCAAAGATTTTAGGTATGTGAATAGTTGTTTTAGTTGCCAGAACATTCTTTTATATTGTAAGGGTAATGAATGGGGGGTTTACAGTTACACCAATAAGGTAACGAATACATTTCTTTTTAAACTCCCTTATTTTCTACCGCTTTCCCCTCCTCCCAAGTGGTAAAGTTCATTTCCAACATAGTGTCTAGTGAGTATTAATTGTTGTATTAGCTCATCCTTTGTCCTGCTGTTTCTGATTCCCTTTCCCTTCCACGGATCAGATAAACATATATACAAGACAAAGGGTACAGAAAACTAAAACAGAAAAAAAAATAGAAATAACTGCATATAGGACATAGTAAGAACCTCTTGTTTCCAATTCTTGGAGTCATTTTCATTATACATGGTCCTATGCAGTTAGCGATTGGGCTATTGTGATCCCCATCCCCTGCAAAGAATATCATAGATACATTCCAGTAGAACAACCTTTATAAGATTAAATTAAAACAAGAAAGATTAATATCATGAAAATATGGTTACCAATCACTGCATAGAGAAAGTCTTTATGCCAACAAATTTGATAGCTTAGATGAAATGTATCCATTTCTTTCCAAAACTACATAAAACAACCTGAATAGTTCTATATATTAAAATATTGGATATAAAAAACTCCCCCAAAGTATACTCCAACAAATTCATTAATAAGTTCCATCAAGCATTTATTAAATACCAATTATCCAAAAAATTTAAATGTGAAGGAATATCACCACCTAATTTATTTTAAAAAGACAGAACTCCAACATAAAACCTGACAAGACATTTCAAAAAATTTTTCACATGAAAATAGAGCTAACTACTCATAACAAAATGTTAGCTACTTAAATCCAACAATATATGAAAAAGATAATGCATCAATGACTAAGTAGGATTTACCTTCCTAATGCAAGATTGATCAATTTTTACTAGAATTTAATAGAATATAGAACAAATTATTTCATTACGCATTTATGATGAAACTCTAAGCAATGTAAAAATGTTAAGAAATTTAGTCCCACAGCCACACAAAAGAAATGTACAAAAAACAGATTCACTATTATACTTATTGATAAAAGAGTAAGATATCTCCTAAGATTAAGGAAGGCAATGATTCTTTCATAACTTCTATTCAAAAGGATCTCAATCCTTAAGGGGCCTATTTTTTAAAATAGACACAAAATCAAACACAGTGGCAACAGGGGATATACCATAGGGGGAAGAACATACAAATACAAAAAAAATCACATATTACATTAAAAACACAACAACAAAAACCTCTTGTGTCCATGTCTTGGAGTTCATTTCACTTAGGATGATCTTTCATGGTCATATGTACAAAGCTATTGAGCTATTCTACTCAACTGCTAAGATTATCTTAGATATATACTAATTATTGCAAATAAGGGAAACCAAGGAATTATATGTCTTTGGGTCTGGCTTATTTCACTTAATATGGTTTTTCCAAGCCTTTCACCTTTTCTTGATCCATTCATTTACTGTACAACCTGGGGGTGGGGAGGGTAGAGGGGAGGGAAAGTAGGAGAAAAATGAGGAAAGGGGTAACAAGTTTGACAAGAAATGTACTTATTACTTATGTAACTGTACCCCCTCTGTAAATCACTTTGACAAAAATAAAAAAAATTTAAAAACACAAAAGGAAAGCTAGTCAGTTATCAGAAAAGACATAAACCTATATCTACAGAAAATCTTTTAAAATTTTCACAATAGCTAGAACCCATAAATGAACTGATCAAGGATGTAAGATAAATAGGGTGATACAAAAATGTTCTTGTAGAAGGAGACCAGAGAGATGGCAGAGGAGAAGCTGGAGGCTAAAAAAGCTTTCACATAGAAAGCAGTTTTAGTGTTCCAGTGAACAGTCCTAGGCTGGAGAATCACACCAAGTGTGCCATCACAGTACAGAGAGTTTGGCCAGAGAGAGAAAATCAAGGCAGGTTGGTCAAGGAGATAGATCTGAGCACTTGCTGATAGCCGCAGCTGTGGTGGTGGTGCCAACAGCAGTCATGGCCACCATACCAACAAAGAGAGTCTGGGACAAAGGCACGAAGACGTGGCTTTGAGCAAATTCTACTCACCACCATCAAGAACTGACAAAGAGCAGAAATCTTCATCCTGCTCATCACAGACCAGGAACCAAGATTGTCTGGTGTTAGTAGAACCCTGACATCCTCACTCCTTCTCACAGAGTCTCCCTGGGAAGGCAGCTTCTCCCACACCACTGGAGAAGATCTCCATGTTTGATACTGACAGAGGCCTGTCCTAGCAGCTAGCTCCATCTCAGACCTTGGAAGAAAACAACTGAAGCCATTCAGCAGGTCACAGGAACTTGACCTGTCCTGCCAGGCTCAGCTCCACTCAGGAGAAAGTCACTCTGCCCAGGCAGAGGAAGCTCCATCCCCAGAGAGACTTTCTTCACTGGTTAAACAAAGCCAGAGGCTCCCCTCCCCACTGCAGTCTAGAAAAACAACTGAAACTCCAGTTGCTCCAGGCTAGGCTCTGAGAGTGTCTCAGGAGCTAGCCCCTCAGGGAAAAGCTACTACTGATTGCTGATAGGTCTCAACCCTACCCAGCACCTAGCCTCATCACAGCAACTCCAAACTAGAGGAAACAGCCATCTCCCTCTTTTGTGATACTCAAAGCAGTTCTCCCTCCCACTGAACTAGACTGAAAAGGGGATCACAAAGTCCTGGGTAACACAGCATTTTTCTGCTGGCTCAAACAAACTGACTTAAGAAACCAATCAAGCCACAGGAAAAACAAACTCCACAAGCAGACCAGAGACTCCACCAAGAGACTGGTTACGGACACAGGGGAGATACAAGATATCCCCTCGCCCCCCCCCCCCAAATCAAAGAACTCTTTTTCTGCCTATTTTATTATTTTTTAAAAATTATTTTCTATTTTTTTTCTTTCATAATTTTTATTTTAAGTGTGTATGTGTGTGTTTTTTTTAAAATATATTTTGACCTTTTGGTCCTTTTTTTTCTTTTTTGCGTGACTTAATTGCTGTTTTGCTCATGCCCAAATATATACCCGTTGTTGATTATTAGACCTTATTCCTCACTGTGTAGGTACTTAATCCAGAAATTTATTACTCAATTCACAACCTCTTAGGCTTAACTTAAAGTAGTGTTATTTCTTTATAACTTTCTAATTTTCAAGTATTCCAATTTTAAGAATTTTTATTTTTTATTTTTTCATTTTTCCTTTTTATCTCTCTTCTGTTCTCATCCTATCCTTTTCTTCTCCCAATATCATTTCTTTATATGTATATAATTTTTAACTGTTCCATTTTTTAAATATAAATTTTTGTTTTTCCATTTTTCTTTTTTTTAATCTCTCTCCTATCATTCTGTCCTATCCATTTCCCTCTCTGAGATTCGGACTTGGTTAAATTCACTCTCCTTTTACCTCTCCACATCCCTCAAATCCTATTTTTCCCCACAATTCTCCCTAAACCTAATAATTTCTGGTTTGCTGAATCCCTCTTTGATGTTCTTAGCCCATTAATCCATAGTTGTTTGATATTGAATAGATTGTATCTGTTGAACTAGACTGTATCTGCAGCCATTTTGACTGCAACTACAGGACTGTGGTTGATGCTTACCAAATGGGCAGAACAAGCTAGAGGAACACAAGAAAAATGGCAAGTCCAGGTATCTCAACTACCATTCATGATTACCAAGTGACATAGCAGTTAATGAATAATCCAGAGGAGAGTTCCCAAAAATCTCTACAAATGCTACTGGTAAACATGGTGAATGAAAAGATTGAAAATCTGCAAAGGACTCCATGTGAACATGATAGGAAGCAAGAGGCAAACCAAAGATTAAGACAGGAACTTCACAAACATAAGGCTAACCAAAAATTAATACAAATATCTCATTAGCATGAGGTAGCTACTCAAAGATTAATACAGCAATTGCATGAGCAGGCTGAGAACAGGCAAAGAGAAATACAAGAATTGTGAGAGTGTGAGGAAGCTAATCAAAGAGTAATACAGGAATTGCATGAGTGGGATGAGAATAGACAAAGATCAATAGAAGCATTCATGGAATCCATAAACAGAGAGCTAATGGAATCTAGGGAGACCACAAAGGGAATGCTGAATGGAGCCCGTCAGAAGGAAAGGGAGTCCAAGGAAACCCTTCCCAATCAACTAAGTGATTTGAGAATAAACACTGAAAAACAAATTAAGGAAGTAAAGAAGTTCATACAAAATCTAAAACAAAGCTCCAACAAAGAAATTCAAGCCATCAAAGCAGACCAATTAGAAGGAAAGGAAATAAAGTAGAAAGTCTTGACAGTAGGTTAAACCATGCAGAAGATGGAATCTCGGGGATTGAAGACAGCCTAGATCTTATAGAGAAAGAACCGAGATGCCCCTCAGTAGATGAATGGATCAAGAAAATGTGATATTTATACAATGGAATTTTATGCCTCCATCAGAAAGAATGACATTGCCCCATTTGTTAGGAAATGGAAAGACTTGGAAAAAATTATATTAAGTGAAGTAAGCCAGGCCAAAAGAAACCCATGATTTCCCTTATTTGCAATTACTAGTATATGTCTGAGACAAGCAGAAACGGTTAGATAAGTTGGTGTTAGGCAAAATGAACTCCAAGATAAGGACTCAAATGGTTTTTCTGTATTGCTATTGTTTCTAACATATTTATAAAATGATTTATTTGTTGCTTTGTATGTCCCTCCCCCACGGTATAACTCCTATTTTCACTGTATTTATGTTGGTATAATTTGTGGAGGGGAAGGGAAAAAATACATTGTTTAAATAGGGATACAGGTGGACCCATTGCAACAACTCAACTACCAGTCATGATACCAGGTGACAGAGGAGAGTTCCCAAAAAGCTCTACAAACACTACTGGTAAACATGGTGAATGAAAAGATTGAAAATCTGCAAAGGACTCCATGTAAATGTGATAGGAAGCAAGAGGCAAACCAAAGATTAAGACAGGAACTTCACAAGAAATTATGTTGGAAAATGAACTTTACAACTTTGTCACGGGGGCTTGGGGGGAGTGAGCAGATGGGAAGGTATGGTAAGGGGACACAAAGGAGGAGGCAACAATGTTTGATAAGAAATGTACTCATTACCTTGCTCATGTAATTGTAACCCCTCTGTACAGTATTTTCATAATTAAAAAAAATCATGCAACTATCCAAGATAAGCCCAAGAAATATGATAGAACTATTCAAAATTTGAAAGACAAAATTTGGAAGAAGGCCTAATCTGAGGATAATGGGTGTAGAGGAGCACCTAGAGACAGAAGTTAATGGTCTAGGAAATTTATTTAACAGGATCCTAGCACAGGACTTCCCAAACATAGGCCAAGTTAGGCCTATTCAGATACAAGACGCTTTTAGAACCCCAAATAAACCAGACCAGAACAGGACATCCCACAGTCACATTATAATCCTCACAGGATCAATTCAGACCAAGGAAAGGGTCCTTAAAACTGTCAAGGAAAAAGATCAATCACCTATAAAGGGAAACCAATTAGAATCACCTCAGATTTCTCAGCAGAGACAATTAAAACAACAAAAGCCTGGAATGATTATGCCATGCCTTAAAGACAAGCAACTATCAACCAAGAATACTGAACCCAGCTAAACTCTCCTTCATAACAGGTCAAATGAAAACCTTCCATAGCAAAGAAAAGCTGAAACAATATATCTCCACCAAACCAGCCCTACCATAGATACTTAAAGATGTCCTACACATAGAAAACCAACAAGACCATAATAAAGGCCAAGACACTGCACCCAAACTGAGAATCCAAGAACCATAAGAAGAATCCAGTCACAGCACCCAAGAAGGTAGATAACATGGCAGGTAGATAACATGGCAGGAACATCAAGTTCCTCTCAGTGCTAACTCTCAACATTAATGGACTTAACTCTCCAATTAGGAACATAGACTGTCTAGATGGGTTAAAAAGCAAGATCCTTCTATCTGCTGCCTTCAAGAGACACACCTTGCCCATAAAACCAAACATATTTTGAAAGTGAAAGGCTGGAATAAAATCTACCAAGCAAACGGCCCCCATAAACAGGCGTGAGTTGCAATCCTAATATCAGATAAAATAGACTTCAATTAAAATTAGTTAGAAGAGATAAAGAAGGTCATTTCATACTAATTAAGGTATCGCTGCTTCAGGAGAATATTAAAATTCTAAATATCTATTCACCAAACTAAAGAGCATCCAGGAAACACTACTTTCCCTCAAATCTCACATAGATCCAAAGACATTAATTGTTGGGGACTTTAATACACCACTATCCCTACAAGATAGATCAACCCGGCAAAAACTCAACAGAGAAACCACAGATCTAAACAACTTCATCGATCAACTAGATCTAACAGACATCTACTGAATATTTCACCCAGAAGCTTTAGAATACATGTTTTTCTCAGCAGCATTTTCCAAAATAAACCACATTTAGGGTAACAAAGCAAACTTGTCCAAATTCAGAAACATTGAAATTATGCCCTGTATTCTCTCACACCACAAGGGAATAAAATTAGAACTTAACACCAAAAGCCCCCGAAGACAGACTGTAACATGAAGGTTGAACAACACACTGTTGAATCACCAGTGGGTCATGGAAGAGATTAGAAAGGAAATCCAAATGTTCATAAAATTCAACAAAAATGAACACACAAATTACCAACTCCTCTGGCACAGAGCAAAGGCAGTGCTCAGAGGCAAGTTTATAGCTCTGAGTTCCTACATCAACAAATTTGAGAGATCTGAAACCAACAATTTAACGAGACATCTGAGCTTCCTTGAAAAAGAACAGCAAGCTAAACCCAGTCCGGTAGATGGAGAGAAATTAAAAATTAAATCAGAAACGAATTCGAATCCAAAAAAACTATAGAAAGAATCAACAAAACAAAGAGTTGGTTCTTCGAAAAAATTAACAAAATTGACAGACTAGACTCTTAGCAAATCTTATCAGAAAAAGAAGAGAACACACCTAAATAAACAAACTCAGAGATGAGAATGGAAACATCACCACAGGAACAACCAAGGTTCAGAACATTATAAGGGAATACTTCGCAAACCTTCATGCTAAGTTTGAGAACCTGGAAGAAATGAACAATTTCCTAGCAAATGCTGACATGCCGAAACTAAACCAAGGTGAGTTAAACCATCTTAAGAGGCGCATATCAAGCATTGAAATAGAAACAGCAAAAAGAGACCTCCCATCTAAGAAAAGCCCAGGACTGGATGGATTTACAGTGGAATTCTACAAGGCCTTCAAAGCAGAATGAAATTGAAAGAGAAAGTTCACTACCAAACTCTTTCTATGAAGCCATCATAACCCTCATCCCAAAACCAGGCAGGGACTCATCCACGAAAGAGAACTATAGACCCATTTCCTAGATGAACATTGATGCAAAACTTTTCAATAAATTTTTGGCCAATCGACTTTAACAACTCACCAAAAAAATCATACACCACAATCAGGATTCATTTCAGGGATGCAAAGCTGGTTCAGAATACCTAAATCAATTAATGTAATTCATCACATCAACAAGAGCAAGGATAAGAACCACATGGTTATCTCAATAGATGCAGAAAAAGCATTTGACAAGATCCAATACCCCTTTATGATGAAGGATCTGGGAAAATTAGGAATCTATGGAACATTCCTCAATACAATAAAGGCTGTATATAACAAACCTACAGCCAGCATGATACTTAATGGTGAAAAACTAAAGCCATTTCCTCTAAACTCAGGAATGAGACAAGGATGTCCACACTCTCTACTCCTCTTCAATTTAGTATTAGAAAGCCTAGCTACAGCAATAAGACAAGATGCAAACATAAAGGGGATCCAAATAGGGAAAGATGAAGTACAACTCTCCCTCTTTGCAGATGACATGATCTTGTATTTAAAGAATCTCACAGACTACTCCCAAATTACTCGAACTGATTCGAAACTTTGGCAAAGTAGCAGGATATAAAATTAACCCTCAAAAATCAATGGCTTTTCTATAGGCCAACAATGAGAAGAGTGCGGCTGAAATCAGGAAAGCAACTCCATTCGTAATAGCCCCACAAAAAATAAAATACCTAGGAATTAACCAAAGAAGTGAAGGACCTCTATGATGAAAACTTTAAAATCTTGAAAAAGGAAATCAACACAGAACTTAAAAAATGGCAAAACCTCCCATGCTCCTGGATTGGAAGGATCAACCTAGTGAAAATGGCAATACTTCCCAAGCCTATCTACAAATTCAATGTGATACCTATTTCAATATTCCAAACTCATTCTTCAAGGAAATAGAAGAGGCAATCCAAAACTTCATATGGAACAATAAAAGTCCCCAAATAGCAAAAACGATCCTTAAAGAAAGAACAGTGCTGGAGGAATATCAATATCAAATTTCAAACTCTACTAAAAGCTATAGTAATCAAAACAGCTTGGTACTGGCACAAGAAGAGAGCACTGGACCAATGCAATAGAATTGAAAACCCAAAATTGAATCCACAGATATATGGCCACCTAATCTTTTATAAAGGAGCTTAAAAAAAACAGAATGGAAGAAAGACAGCCTCTTCAGTAAATGGTGCTGGCAAAATTGGTTATTCACCTGTAGAAAACTAAAGCTAGATCCTTATCTATCACCCTGCAACAGATTCAACTCCAAATGGATCAAGAGTTTGGAGTCAAAGCAGACACCCTGAAAACATTACAGGACGGAATAGGAAAAATCCTAGGTCTCCTTGGCACAGGCCAAAACTTTCTTAATTGAGACCCAGAAACACAAATCAAAGAAAGTTTAGACAAATGGGATTTCATGAAGCTTCAGAGCTTCTGCATGGCAAAGGACATAGCTAGGAAGATCAATAGAAAGCCCACGGATTGGGAGATGATCTTCACTAGCCCGACAAGAGATAAGGGTTGGAACTCAAAAAATTAAATACCCCAACATCATATCCTCAAAGAAACAACTGCCCGATAAATAAATGGGCTAAAGACTTAAAGAGAAACTTCTCTGAAGAGGAAATAAGAATGGCCAATAGACACATGAAGAAATACTCAATCTCTCTAGCCATAAAAGAAATGCAAATCAAAATAACATTGAGATTCCACCTTACTCCAGTTAGAATGGCTATAATCAAGAACTCTAGTAACAACAGATGGTGGAGGGGATGTGGACAGAAGGGAATCCTACTGAATTGTTGGTGGGAGTGGAAATTAGTATAGAGGTTCCTCAAAAGACTCCACATAGAGCTCCCCTTTGACCTAGCAATCTCACTTTTGGGCATTTACCTGAATGATCACAAACAAGACCATACTAAAGCTAGCAGTACAACTATGTTTATTGCAGCATTATTTACCATAGCTAAAATATGGAACCAACCCAGATGACCCTCAGTAGATGAATGGATCAAGAAAATGTAGTATATATACACAATGGAATTCTATGCCTCCATCAGAAAGAATAACATCGCCCATTTGTTAGGAAATGGAAAGATTTGGAAAAAATTATATTAAGTGAAGTAGGCCAGGCCCAAAAAACATAGGTCCCATCGTTTCCCTTATTTGCAAGTAGTATATGTCTGGGACAAGCAGAAACGGTCAGATAAGTTGATGTTAGGCAAAATGAACCCCAAGATAAGGACACAAGTGGTTTTTTTTTTCTTTCTTGCTATTGTTTCTAACATATTTATAAGGTAGCATGTGATTTTTCTGTTGCTTTGTATGTCCCTCCCCCACGGTATAACCCCTGTTTTCACTGTATTTGATGTTGGTATGATTTGTGGAGGGAAAGGGAAAAAACAAATTAAACAAATTGTTTAAATAGGGATACAGACTGACCCACTGCAACAATGAGATGCACAAGATGCTATGTTGAAAAACGAACTTTACTATTTAGGCGGGGGAGGGGAGTAGCTGAGGAGGTGGGAAGGGATGGTAGGGGAACAACAAAGGAGGAGTACTCATTACCTTGCTCATGTAACTGTAACCCCTTTGTACAGTATTTTCACAAAAAAAAGGTAATTAAAAATGTTCTTGTAGGTTAGCCACAGATAACTGGGAAATAAATTTATTGTAACACCAATAAAACAAATGCCTAAAACCAAGTAACAAATACAGCTCAGTTCTTGATGCTCAAAACTAAAGACTAGAATAAA
The DNA here is from genome assembly GCF_000151885.1 of Dipodomys ordii. Lineage (NCBI taxonomy): Eukaryota > Metazoa > Chordata > Mammalia > Rodentia > Heteromyidae > Dipodomys > Dipodomys ordii. The sequence goes on from NW_012267266.1 coordinate 8,653,325, forward strand.
AGAATGGAAAAATGATATTCATCTACTTTATGAATGTAGCAAGAAGTGCCAATTCTTCCCCAATCAACCTTAATATTCAAATAGATATCTTTGTAGAATTAGATGTTATTTAAAAGATACATTCAATGATACTTCATTTGAATTGCATTAGGCACATATGAATAGAATAATCTATAAATTAAAACCTTATGCCCTCAGGCAAAAAGCATGCATTGCTTTTTCAATCTGACTAATAGTCTAATAAGTATTAAAAGTGATAGTTGTCAGTTCCACATGGCATTATTTTTTCAATTTTTTCCCTTTGTCTCCATTGTCCTATTTATTTAGCCTGCTACTGCTCCAAAATGCCTGGTGAATCTTGTCTCTGAAACTGTTAAACAACAAGCCAACATGAACCTATTTGGTAGAAAACATACTTCAGAAGGAATTCAGTGTGATTGCTGAAGAGAGGTGTGTCTCACCAATTGCAGGAAGATACAACTGCAAAGACTGTAACTACCACCAGGATATGGAGATGCTCCAACTCATATCTTCTGAGTAATCTTATTTGATGATTGAGAGCCACACTAAAAGTATACCAGAGAAGCTAATTAAAGAGCCAGTGGTCCTTAATGAACAGAGAGGAGTTGCAGGAATCCAATGCAAATAGGTAGTAGGGATGTGTACATTTTCTTTGCTCTCTGAAAAGCCCAAAAGTAGACATGTTGTTCTGTAGTAATGTTCATTCTCATAGCTAGTTCTACAGTAAACCAGGAATAACCAAGAGGTCTAGTCAGTATTCTCCTTGAAATGGTGGTTTAAGTATCATTTACAATTTTCAAGTTATAAGTCACAATTTATCTATCACATAAAAAAGAGGTTTTTGGATGTTTTTTTGTATAATACCACATATAAAACTGGTTCTGATAATACTGAGCCAGTAGTATCACTTTGTTATTAGCACTTAGAAAGCGAAAACCTATTTAAAGTCCCCGTGTTCTCTCATGCTGACTAAATCATGGCATCAAACCAATAGCCCAAAGATTAGAGGAAAAAGAAGGAAACATACTTCATCTGCTTTTCAATATTCTGATACGAAGAGAATTATAGTATCACAGAACTAAGAATCTACATTTGGGTATTGGCTGCAAGTATATTTGGGAGCATAAGCTTTAAAGCGTGCATCACCTAGGGCTCCTGGAACTTTAAAGACAAGCTCATTCTCACCATAGTTCTCTCTTTTGTAAAATGGAGATAATAATAGCACCTATAAGGTGGCTGGCAGAATTAAATACTGTGTTAAGCAGTTAGTGCTCAAACACTGAGCATACACAGATTAATGCTGCACATTTATCATGGCCAAACTTGAATTCTAGTCCCCGAAACCACATTAGGAAAATATTGACTTCTTTCCCCTTGTATTAGATTATACTGATTGATCAGTTTTATTTATATAACACTGTTAAATCTAGCTCTGTGTTAATTTGAAGTACTTTCATATATGAAGTTACTTAATTACTGTAATTATGATCACTTTTTACAAATGGATGGAACAGGTTGTGAGTTAAGTGACTTGCTGAAGGTCACAGAGTCAAAGCAGAGGGAAGCAGGGAGTGAACCCCTACAGCCTAGCTTTATAGTCAGTCATCTTCCAAAACTCATCTCCTTACAACTAGTCATTTTCTTTTGGGATTTAAACACACCTCTTAATACCTGGACAGACTATAACTAGAACAACAAGAAAATCCAATATTGATTACTTTTAAGACAGAAAGAGACCAACACTCTGAGAAGCAAACTGTCACTCTCTGCTTTCAGCAACACAGATGAGTGTTGTGATGGGAAGAGCAAGATTACCTGATCTTTTTGAAAATTCTGCACACAGTAGAAATAGAATCATAAATTGCCTCTTAGAACTACCAGGAAACAGACTGGAGTTTCTCTGGGAGTCAAGGTGGCACTTTGGCACTAACTAGTTAAAACAGAAATGGGATCCAAAACCTCTACTTAGTTGAAAGGATGCATCAGATTTAAGAAATTGACCAAAAAAAGAGAGATGACCAGGCAGATTCTTCTGCAAGAATAGGTGTTGCTTATTTTCATTTCAAAATGTACCTTGCCTTTCCCTTGAATATGTGTGTGTGTGTGTGTGTGTGTATAAATTTAAACCTCTCCCTACAGTTCTCATTTTCAATATACCTTATTTCTACTCCCAGAGCTCTTCTCATCATTCCTCATCTCCTCTCCTCCCTTTGCAACCTTTTTACTGTACTTTATACTTCCATGAGTTCTGTGTCTCTTGTGAATGCAGTCCTTTTGCTAAAAGAGGCCCCAAAGGAAGCATCAGCTGCAGTACTTTGAAAATTAATCCCATCACTAAAAGTGTGCCTATTCTTTCTAAAAAAATATTCCAATAGCACAGACTTCTGGGAGGAGGGAAACAAAATAGCAGTGAATGCAGTGCCGTACAGGTGTGAAGTAGCAGCATAATTATGCTTTTTTTTTTTTTTGGCTCAAGACTGGTTCCAGTGCCTATGGGTACCCAAACGAAATGTGTTTCTGAAAGATCTCTCCTTCTGCCTGTCAGGAAACTGGAATACTCAGTATTTTTGAGCCTGATTACTTAACGCCTCTGCTAAAAGGCAAATGTGGTACACAGAGAAGAATGGCACCTACCACTTGTTTGGGTGAAATCTGAACAGATAATTGAATAGACATAGACAGCCTACAAAATCTTGCAAGAGTGGGATGACAGTGGCTTAAGTGGTAGAGCACTCACTATGAGCTGAAGAGCTCAGGGACAGTGGCCAAGCCCAGAGTTCAAGCCCCACAACTGACCAAAAAAAAAAAAAAGAGTGGAATACTAGACTGGCTATGTCTGAGAATGGGAAGAAAAAGATGGTAGTTTAGGGAGTTGACTGAGTATAGCAAGGCCTGGGGAAAGTATGGTGTAGGATTCTACAGAAAAGTCAATGTGGGTGCTGAGTGAATAGTTGCAGCAGGACAGAATTTGGGGAAGAGGCACCAATGCACATATAACTTATACAAGATTTGTACATGGTGAACCCCCCAATACAATTCTGTACCATGTTTCCCACTTAGCAGCAGCGCAGTGAGTTCCCCATAAGATTGCACACTCTGCTGAAAGAGCAGCTTTTGGTGATTTCTCTCCTTGAGACTCTTGTCCAATAGCCAGGACAGCTATTTGGACCAAACAATCAAGTCCTAATTTACCTTAAAAACCCAAGAGGACCATTCTTTGCTTTTAACACTGTGGTTATTCTGGACAGTTTATAGCATCAGATAAAACTTTCAATGTTTCCTCCTTTGTCAAATGACACATCCAGACTAGAGACTAAGTCTGGGCACAATTTTAAAATAAATGTGGATTTACTGTCAAGCTTCTAAATAGTTTTGATCTACAGGAACTGGGAGGAGGGACTAAAAAACACTGATGGAAAGTAAATGGCTGTTATCTCACTAGTCTATAGAAATATACCAATACTCAATAACAAAATTGCCTTAACTATATGAGTTAAAAGGCGGATAGCCATCTGAGGCTTCAAAAAAATACACTGCAAGCAGAATCAACTTCACAATAAGTTTCAGTACTCATGGCAAGAGCCTCTAGTCTTAACAGAGTTCTGAAAGGGAGATTTAAAATGCACTCTCAGAAGAGTGAATGAATAATGGAAAGTAAGTTCTTTACCTGAGTGACACATAATACTACTTAAAATGTTACCCTGGGCCATAAGAAGTTACTGTGAGCAACAGACAGAACAAATAATCTCTCCTAACTGAAAAAGCCACCCTAATGGCCGTCACTTATGAGAACATGTTCCCGCCAATTCTCAGCCACCACATATTAGTCTACACAATAAAAGCTTTTTGTAGATTTTTTTCCAGAAGCAATGACACAAATATTTCTACTCTTACTACTTTTGTACTAGAGGATATAAGATCCAGCATTCTTATCCATATTTTTCTTAAATTGCATAAGCTTATCTATTACACATTGTTCTCTGGACCATGGAGAGGAGAGTATTAGTCCACAGGGAAATTATATAATGTCCAACAATTTTATGATTCCTTTTTGGTACATCCACCCTGACGTGACCAGCCGTGCACTTTTTAATGGTTTTCCACAGACATAGAACATAGTGAAAAGCCATTAAGAACTGAACAATAAGATGAATTTGTAATCTATTGTAAATAAAAAGAGAGAACTATAGATAAATGCATGGCATTATTCTATCGCAAATGATGCCTCATGCATACCTGGAAACTTGGTAAATTTTCAGGAACCAGGGCTGTGGGTCCCTTAACTTATGGTAATTTCAACTCCAACTCTCTGAATTACAGTTAAAGACATCATCTTTCAGTAACTGGCCAGATGTGTCTATTTACGCCATAGCGTGGTTGTGAGAAAGGGTTGTGTGTTGCCAGTGGAAGAATGAGTGTCAGTAGCTAATGAGTACAAGTCATGCTGGCAAGGCTAAATTACAAGAGTGCAACTTCAGCCACTTCATGTGGAAAATAGTCTCTCTTACAGAGGAGCCAAACTGAAACAATTAGCTATGCTCTGGCTTGCCTCTGCTGAATAACTATGAACTACTTCAAAGAAAACTTCCAAATCCTGTGAGAATTACAGTAGCCATTTATTGAGAATCTACTACCTGTCAGGAACACAATACCAGGACCTTAGACCTGTCATTCCTAGTACAAATAATCACTTGTAGCCCAGCTTCAAACTGAGGCTCAGAAATTCAGGTCACATAGCTGGTAAATGGTTGGCAAGTGGGATCTGTCCTTTGGTTATCTACTTGTTACACATCCTCTTAGATTCTTCAGTTCCTAGAGTAAGATTTCTGCCATTTTTTTCACACTGAAATTTGTGTTCTTTCCAAATTAAGTTTACTGAACTAGAAGTCCTCAATTTGGGGCTTAGGATATAGAAAACAAAACATATCCAGAGGACTAAAGTATGTTCTCTTTAAAATCTAGTGCCATGTATAAAGGCACATAACAGTTACTCCATATCATTTGTTATGGTTTATATTTTCACAGAGTGACATGTATTGTCACACTGGGGACTAAAGTAAGATGCAAAAGGCACAAAACAACTGTATAATCTGTGCTATACAAGGCACTATGTTAGGATCATTTGTATTCTGCAAAATTTTTCAACTACTAATGAACAAATATAATTATGTGAAATGCACCAAGATTTAGATATAAGATTTGCAGATCATACAATTACAGGATTATCTTTGGCCAAGTGATGCCACTACCTCTACTTTCCGAGAAACATCAATAATGTCCCCCAAATGATCTATATCAATTCTTCTAACCAAACAGAGTCACATGGTCAACTTTGAACTTTTACATGTGGTTTGGTGAGGCCTAACAAGTTGCTAGGCCATGCTCCTAAATAGCAGGTGGGAAGACAAGGCTCCTGTGGTATATCACCATAGGAACTGGCCTAGGACAGTTTGGGTACCTAATGTTAAGAGGGGAGACATCTAATCATGTCTATGTGGCACTAATATCCTGTTAATAAAAACACCAGTATTTACAGGAATTCAGTAAAAGTAATGACTTTGTTTGGTATACCTCAATAGCTCTTTCTTTGCCTCCCATTTACATTCCCTTAAAATGAAATTTTCATCATTTCCATTTCAATTTCTAATGTTTTCCTATGCTTACAAAGTGATTTCCCAGGTGACCTTATAATAAATTTTCCTTCAGTTTTACGATGGCTTGCAGTTTATGAAACTGAGACAGGTGACTCAAAGATATGAATATAGGCTTTTTTAAAATAAGAATTCATATTTATCTGGAAACAAAGATCTGAAATTCAATTTCTTTTCTGCCTCTTTATATTTTCTTCCTGTAGTCAGGAAAACTTGCTTTACCTTCATTCCATTTTAATTCTGTATTATGTTTGTAAGACTATATTTTGAGGTACTGGCTTTTCTCTAGAAGCTTTTACAAATATTCACCAACTGTCTTTGATTAGTTGTTATTCATTCTAGATTCTATGTAATCCACACAAAATTTACAGTTTGCATTCATGACAGACTACCTGTCTGAGTAGGTATTAACTTTCCATATGCATGTGTTCTTTTGTTTTTTTTGCCAACTTAGACTACACTTAGAAAAAAATTGTCACAAAACTCAAGTGGGACAAAATAATTCATATGAATTTTATGGTGCCTTAAAGAGTTCCAAGAATGGTGGCAAATTTAGTAGTCTGTAAATCCCAGGAGAAAAGTAAGACCACTGAAGAAATGGTTTTCAGCAGCAGTGTCTTAACAGTGGATGGAGGCAGACCAGAGAGTACCAGAATGCCCCAGTGATGTGGTCATTCCAGAGTAAGTGCCTATGTGGGAACTCAGGATGAGCTTATCAAAGTATTCTAGTAGGTGACAGTTATGTAAGGTTAGCCATGGAATAAGGAGTACTTTCTTATTAAACCTTGTTTCAAAACAAATGGTCCTGAATCTGACATTTAAACAAGCCATAAGCTGGATTCCAGTGGCTCATCATGCCTGTAATCCTAGAAGACAGATTCAAGAATCTTAATTCAAAGCCAGTCAAATTAGTGAGACTCTAATCTCCAGTTAACCACCAAAAACCTGGAAGAATAGTTCAAGAGGCAGAATACTAGCTTTGAGCACAAAAGCTCAGAGACAATGTCCAGATCCTGAGTTCAAGCCCCAGGGCAGGCACCGTCCCCCCCCCCAAAAAAAGAGGAAGGCACCAGACAACATGTAATTGAGATATTTGATAATAAGGATGGTAGAGAAAGATAAAATCAGTTATTTGAATTTTAGTCATGCTATTCCATAGGTTCTAATGACACTGCACTTGATAGATAAAAATATTTTAAACTGAAAAAATGCATCCATTTTATTTTGTACTTTTTGCAAACTCGTATTTCCATTAATCTTATAATCACAGAATTTAACCACTAAAAGTCCCCCAAATATATCCATATATGTATCCATCCATACATATGCATGTGCAATTACTCCACCACAGGTTCAATATTCATTTGTCAGGTCTCACCAGTATAAGCCTCTGCATTATACTGCATGAAAAGATAACCTAATTCCTTCCCTCAAGGAGTTTATTTCTATAAAATAAAGGTCCCTTACCTCTAATAGAAAATATAGCTCTATAAGCATATAAATTACAATATTAGGAATGACAAGTTTTAAGATAACAGTAAAAGATACATGCTCAGAGACAGGTATGGTATGGAAGTATGGTTTTCAAATGTGTATTCCCTACCTTAGACCTAGCTACCTCTCAGCTCTCACCAGCAGAATATAGCATACAGTGAGATTCCAAACATCTGGAGTGTAGGCCTTAAGTGATCTTGTAGCTTCCATTTTTGTCTTTTTGGAACATATTGGACAATACTATACAATGAAGTTCAGGCAAAAACCTGTGGTGCAGGGGCAGCCTAGAGCCAGCATAAAGGCCCCTGTTATTTGCAACTGTTTTATACTGTCCACTTCAATGCAACTACTGGAGTTATTAAGTAAAGCACAAAACTATTCCGCTGAGCCAAGCTCCAACTGCTGACCTGGACTGATAAAACAATAAGAATTAAATAGTTGTTGCAGTAAGCTACTGTTGTGGGCTGTATTTTATGCAACAATAATTAAAACAGCAGATTCATTAATCGAAGTGAGGATTAGAGCTTAACAAGAAGAACTGGGCAGGGGAAAGTTGGGGATTAAAGGTTTAACAAATTATCACCATTCATGAGGGGCTGGAAGCTCTTACTTGCTTTTTCTCAGCCATCCCTGATGGATTCAGGTGGTTTCAGGCAGTTTCTCTTTGGTACTGTATTTCTTCCTGGGTGGCTTCTCATCTGCCACCTTTGAACTTTCTTTTCCTTTAAAGTTTAAAAACCTGGCATATATCATACATGGCTACAGGTTTCATCATGACATTTCCATACATACACAGGATATATAAGCTTCTTATATGTAAGCTTTTTTATTTGGGTTGACACAGACTATAAATCTGAATGTTCCTTTTCCAGCTTTTTTGGTTCTAATATGTTCCAGGATATTTATTTGGTAACTCTTCCAGTAATTGTGTCTTGAATATTTTTGCATCCTACAAATGGCAATCTTGGAGAGTTCTAACCTGTCTCAAAGTTCTGCATTGTCACAGACTCAATCACATAAAGGCACAGAAAATAAAATGTAAATACCAGGGCACTGAAGTTAATTTAGCAGTAAACTTCTCTGAGAGAATGTCAAGAGATTTTTTTATATTAGATTAAAAGAAATCACAATAAGTAATATGCATAACTTTAACTTATTAACAAGTTAACTATTTGGAGGCATGAGAAAGCCAAGTATATTTCCATTAATGATTTAAATTTGGGGAAGGAGAGAAGGTCAGATAAATTGACTTTAGGTGGAAAATTAAAAATAAATTCATTTCTTTATCAAACTTACATTCTTCTCATGGGATCTAGTTAAAGAATGCATCTTCAAATATTACTCAGCTACAAGAATTACTCAAGGACAGATTCCAGATAATATAAACAGGAAACAGTACAAAAAAAACCCATGAGACATTTATATATAATAATATATTGTTGAAATAATAATTGTTGAATCATCTGTTTGAAAATTGAAGACAATATCCTAGATGAATTCAATAGTCTAAGAGGAATGGAGAGCAGACCCTTCTGCTAAAGTTGTTTCCCTACTCACACAGAAGAGATGGATCTAAGTATGGGGGTGGGGAAAGGGAGCAAGAAGCAAGTGCTAGTCTAGTACACAGCAGCTGTGGCAATATTGCTATCAGAAGTGGAAACTGAAGGAGGAAAAAACTACTACCCAACATTTCTAAAAAGTAGAATTGACCACAAAGATGTATGTTAATGACAATAAATGGAAAATGAAGCAGAGCGAAAACAATAGCAAGGGGTGTAACACATTATGGATTATAAGCAAGGGCATAAACAGCAAAATTCAATACATGTCTACTACAGATTCAGAAGGGGCAATGAGTAAGTCACCTAATTAGATGTCAGCAATAACAGCATCAGAAGCAAGTATCAGTGACTGAAAGACCTGCTTTTTGAGTAAACAGGAACTCAACACACTAATAAAAGAAATGGAGGCCACCTTTGAATATTTTAATAAAGCCATCACTAATGGAAGAAAGGGTCATTGAAATTCAATCCATTGTGGAAACAGTAATTATGGAATCATACACTGCACAAGTATGTGGTCTGATTATTAAATAGGGAATGATGTCGTCTGGGATAGAGCTCTATCTGCTTCAATGCTCAGATCGTTTGAAGCAAGACTGATCAGCCAGTGGGCTCTGGGAACAAACTCTTGAGAGCAAATATGTCTTTGAGAAAGAATGAGCAAGTATATCAGCCTTTCCAGCTATCATCTTAAAATCAATTATTTTTTAGGCTACTTTTGGGTTTTATGTATTTTAATTATTTTAGTAATAGACCATTAATACACCAGACAAAACAGATAAGAACTTGTTTTACTTTCTAGATGTTTCCATAATCTATTTAATATATAATATACATGCAAATATCTCATCAACTTGTCATGAAACTGTCTAAAACCTAATCAGATAAACAGAATAGTATAGGTTAAAAATAGTATAGGTAAAAGGTTTTTCCTTATTCTTGATGTTTTGTATCAGATTACAAACAAAAAAAAACAAACAAAACAGCAGAAAGAAGTTGTATTTTAAAATGAATGTTCAAATTTAAAATACAATTGAATTGTATTTTCTAAAAATAATTTCATGCTTCTAATGATAGTGAAAGAGCAGATGCTTTTCTCTCAATATTCAAATTTTTCTCTTAAAATTCTTTCCAATAACAAAAATTTCACTTATGAGATAGTAGTAATAGTTCAGGAAAATTTTATTCATAAAAATAAAAGCCTTCCTATAAGGATTATGAGGGAGAAAGAAAAAAATCCTAAAAACATTGGTTTTTGTCAGTCACTGGTGGCTCATTTGTGTAATCCTAGCTACTCACAAAGCTGTTATCTGATGGCAGTTCAAAGACAGTCTTGGGCTGAAAAGCCTGAGACTTTGTTTCCAAAAAACCCAACAGAAAACAAGGCGGCAGGCAGGGCTCAAGCTTTGGAGCACTAGTAGAGGAAGCAAACTTGCAGCTCTGAATTCATACCCCATATTACCTCCAAGAAAAAAGTACTGGGTGTAGTAAAATGCCAGTAGTGTTCCTGAGATTGACAGTCAATATTGGTTAAATAATTATTTAGCTGACAATATTGATTATGATTGCTATGGAGGAATGTTTGTATCATCCACTTATATGCAAATGTTGATGTCCTAAACCTCCAAGGTGATAGTGTGAGGAGGAGAACATTGGGAGGTACATAGTTCATGAGGGTGAAGCCCTTATAATTACTGAAAATTAAGGCCTTTACAAAGAGACAGGAGAGCTTGGCTTTCTCCTTGTTCTCACTTTGTAAGGATCTAGTGGGAAAAGAATCACCTGCAAACCAAGAAACAGGCCCACTAAACATCAGACTTCCTAGCACATTGAGCTTGGACTGACTGTAGAACTGTAAGAAATCAGTTTCTACTGTCCCTCTAGTCTATGGTACTTTGTTTTAGCAACTTAAACTAAGTTAATGGTTAAGAAAAATTAAACAATTCTGAAGAAAGCACGTGAGATGGCAGCATTGTTACATAGAAATTTTCAGGATTTTAGCATATAAGGATATGGTCTTTTCTCTCTGGCAATGTTACAGAGTAAGATCATTAGGAACATAACATGTAGCAAGAACTGAAAAAAGCCCAGATATTAAAAAAAAAAAACCACACTCTTGTACCTTAAGCAGTTAACACTAAGGTAATGAAATATAGTCATGCCAAAAAGATGACAAGTCTGAGAGGGCATAATGGAGATAAAGAGGAAGTAGACATTGGAAGGATGCTCAGAAATGCTTCTTGCTTGCATAGTCTTCCTAATTGATTGTATATTTGTTAGGGCAACTAGATAGTTATAACAATGTTTGATATGAGCTAGGGAAAAAAATTCTCCAAATCTTGTCCTTCTGTAAAGGATTGACTAGATCTCTTTCAGTGCTAGTGTGATAGGGCTTATCAAACCTCATCATCTTAGAGTTTACTCTTAGCCTCTTTAACTCCATTTTGCTTTTCTAACAACATCTTTTTTTTTTTTACTGTGAAAATACCATACAGAAGGGTTACAATTACATGGGCAAGACAGTGAGTACATTTCTTATCAAGCATTGTTACCTCCTCCTTTGTTTCCCCATACCATCCCTTCCCCTCTCCACCCTCCACCCCCACACTCCTCTACAACCTCCCCCCCCCAACTCCCCCACCCCGCCAAAGTTGTAAAGTTTGTTTTTTGACATAACGACTTATACATCTTATTGTTGCAATGGATCCACCTGTAACCCTATTTGAACAGTTTGTTTTTTCCCTTCCCCTCCACAAATTATATCAACTTCAAAAATACAGTGTAGCAGGGGTTATACCATGGGGGAGGTAGGTACAAAGCAACAAAGAAATCATCTTATAAATATGTTGGAAACAATCGCAAAAAAGAAAAAAAACATTTGAATCCTTATCTTGGGGTACATTTCTACTAACATCAACTTGTCTGACAGTTTCTGTTTGTCTCAGACATATACTAGTTATTGAAAATAAGGGAAACCATAGGACCTATATTTCTTTGGGCCTGGCTTACTTCACTTAATATCATTTTTTCCAACTCTTACTATTTCCTAACAAATGGGGCAATGTCATTCTTTCTGATGGAGGCATAGAATTCCATTGTGTATATATGCCATATTTTCTTGATCCATTCATCTACTGAGGGGCATTTGGGTTGGTTCCATATCTTAGCGATGGTAAATAATGCTGCAATAAACATAGTTGTGTTGGTACCTTTAGTATGGTCTTGTTCGTGATCATTTGGGTAAAAGCCCAAAAGTGGGATTGCTGGGTCATAGGGGAGCTCTATGTGGAGTCTTTTGAGGAACCTCCATACTGCTTTCCAAAGTGGTTGAACAAGTTTACACTCCCACCAACAATGAAGTAAGGTTCCCTTCTGTCCACATCCTCTCCAGCATCTGTTGTTATTAGAGTTCTTGATTTTAGCCATTCTAACTGGGGTGAGGTGGTATCTCAATGTTGTTTTGATTTGCATTTCTTTTATGGCTAGGGAGGTTGAGCATTTCTTCATGCATCTATTGGCCATCCTCCTTTCCTCTTCAGAGCAGTTTCTCTTTAAGTCTTTAGCCCACTTGTTTATTGGGTAGTTGTTTCTTTGAGGATTTGTTGTTGGGGGATTTAATTTTTTGAGTTCCAGGTATATTTTAGATATGAGTCCCTTGTCCTTTGTATGGCTAGTGAAGAAAGGACTGTACCCTCACCCATGAGACTAGCTCCTTATAGTCTGACTTTTAAAGACCTATGTAGCCACTGTTCCATTTATGTTCCTAGGTAATGATCATAGAAATGGGTCATGCTGCCCTCTCTCAGTGCCTGCTTATAGCATTGTCTATTAGGCTTCTGTAACTTTCCACTTGGCTTGCACCTGCAGGAAAAAACTGTTAGGGACTTTCCACCCCTGAGGAACCAAGAAGTTTTCTACTTTAAAAAGGTGCCATGAGATCAGGCTTGTCACTGACTTTTGGGGCATCTGACTGTCCACTGTAGTCCTGGCCAGTAATAAAGACTTTCTATTGGCTGTACTCTATGTCTTTGTGGTCTCTCCTGGTGGTCCTCCCAACAATACTATCAATATAGGCTTTCATTTTTTATTTTACTTACTTATTTTTTGGTTGGTCGTGGGGGGCTGAACTCTGGGCTTGGGCGCTGTCCCTCAGCTCTTCAGTTCAAGGCTAGCACCCTACCACTTGAGCCACAGCGCCACTTCCAGCTTTTTTCTGCTTATGTGGTGCTGAGGTATCGAACCCAGAGCCTCATGCATGCAAGGCAAGCACTCTACCACTGAGCCAACTTCCCAGCCCAATATAGATTTTTAGTATAATATGATCAAAATTAATATATGTGGATTTTCTGAACTTTTGAATTCAGTTCTAGCTGAATTAGATGTTTGTGTCATGATCTATGCATTTTTGAACATTCCCATATTTACTATATAAAAAGACAAAACATTTCACATTTTTCTAGAGGAAAGTATAGGAAGGTATATACACATGTAATAGTCAAGAAAATATTATTAGAAAATCTATTGAAAGTTAGAGGAAAAGGAAAAAAATAAACAATTAAAGAGATGAATGTATTTTGACCTGCAGGAAGAGATAGGATAGGAGCATAGAATCTCCAGAAAGATACTAGAAGGTATTCTGAACCAAAGATTCACAAAACCAGAAACAAAGCAGGTAGGTAAACATGAAACCAACTGGGAAGAACCAGAAAGGGCCTCAAGTCAGCAAGGACAAGAGGCAGGCACTGTGTAGGACTTAGATCTGGTAGTAAGCACTAAGGTAAAAACTGTTTAGAAATAAGAACGTGGGCTTTGACTTTCTAAGGAATTATAATATTTGAGTTCTCCCTTAAATTGACTATACTTCACTTAATATACTTGTAACCACTTGCAACCTACTAATGTGTTTACTTACAGGTTTATAGGCTAATTCTCACTTCTACATATGAAGGAAACCATGTAACCTTAGTCTCTCTGGGTCTGATTTCTTCCAAGCCTTTCCATTTCCTTACAATGATAAAACATCATTATTTGTAATCAAAATAAATACAGGAAAAGGGCACTTGCAGGAGGGAGGAATAGGTCCAAAGGAGGGTTGTAGATGAAAAGGACAAGGTGAGGAAAATGTAATCAAGCCCCATGGCCAAACAAACAAACAAAACAACAAAAAACCCCATAGAACTCATTACTGAATTATTTCCCTTTTATTTAAAGATACCAATAGGACAAAAATGACTTGAGAGTAAAGCATTCTGGAAAAATATATACTAATTTTTGACTACAGTTGATACATTTTTGCAGGATTTTCATGGTCTCAAAAGTAAATACATAGCTACCAAAAAAGCTCATAGAAAACTATTAGAAAGTGATAAATAATGACTCTTTTATGAATGATTGGGCTGCCCACAGGATATGTCATAATTCAGACTCATACTTTATGCAACTGGTCCTATTTTTCCTATTTTTAATCTTACACATTCATTTTGTTGTACATGAAAAAGTACAAATGTCAAGAACAAACACCCCAAAGCTATTAGTGTACCTTGACATAGAATTTAGAAAAGGCCATCGTGTTGTGAGAAGCAAAGAATAAAATGTAAGGGCATAGTTCCTCTTCTTCATGCAGCACCCATGAATTTATCAGATTTCCAAGAGAAAGTTCAGGTTTTTGAACTCTATTTTTAAGTTAAATTTGAAATCTGAGATGAAAAATATCTAAGTATGTTTTCAGGGTTATGCAGTTTGTCTGGTCACCAAGGTACGTCTCTATCTTCTCTGTGATTTTGGCAGGTGATGTTAAGAAAATGGGGCTCATACCATGCTTGATAAGAAATGTACTCATTATCTTGCCCATGTAATTGTAACCCCTCTGTACAGTATTTTCACAATAAAAAATAAATTAAAAAATGGGGCTCAGAGAAGTATATACAATGTTGGCCTATTATCACGGCTGACAAAACATATCTGTTTTAGCATTATACTTTTTTTTGTGTTGCTCCTGGGGCTTGAACTCAGAGCCTGAGCACTATCCCTGAGCTTTTGTGCGTAAGGCTAGCCCTCTTACTAATTGAACCACTGCTCTACTTCTGTTGTTGTTTGGTAACTAAGTATTTCACAGACTTTCATGCCCAGAGTAGGTTTGAACTGTGATTTTTAGTTCTCAGCTTCCTGATAGCTAGGATTACAGGAGTAAGCCACCGGTGCCTGGCTGCTTTTAGCATTTTTAAGTTAGACAAAATAATAATAAAAAAAATAAAAATATTAACACATGGAGAGGGTAGGTATCTTCACCTAGAATTTTTGTAAATATATTTAGTATAGAGAACCAAAATTTAAGAGCTTTATGAATTTCTGAAGCAGGGAATAAATTTTACATGATGGACTAGTATTTGACACAGTAAATTATGACTGGACAGTTTGGGGACAGGGCTTTTCTTTATATATCTCTGTCTATCTATCTCTATCTAATCCATCTTATCTATCAATCTATATTCCTTCAGGAAAGTTATTTGAATCTCAAAATAGAAGATGAGAGAAGATGGGCTGAACTTCTTCTGCATTTAGCACATAACAGCGCTTCCTGGTAGACAGGACAGGTTACAAAAATTGAGTTTCTTGAAAAAAAAGTTCTGAGAAACTATTTGGAAATAGCATATCTTATTTTATTACAGAGGCATCATATTTAATCTACTGTTTGGAAATACCTGACAACACAGACTAGGCCAAATGAGCAGCCAATGACTTAACAGCTATTAGCTAGAAATAATGACTATTAAAATCATATGCAGCTTAGGATTTTTTCCTGCAGTTCATCTTGAAGTTTTTAAACCAAACATTCTGTACTGTATCATTTTTCTTTTACCTAGAAATACTTTTATTTTTCATAATAATTACCCATTAATTTTAATGATATAATTAACTTCATTGGTGTTAGTATGCAACTGTTCATTTACTTGAGATATTTTAGCTTTTGAGACTAGGCAGGGACTGCTCAAATGGTACAGGGCTTGCTCAAAAGCTCAGTATCATAAAGAAAATATCATAAATATCCCTGTATCTCACCCTGCATAAAACTCAATTCAAAATGGACCAAAACCCTTAATATAAGATCTGAAACTGAAAATACTAGTAAAATAGTAGATAAATCACTTCAAGTTATAGGTTCAGGCAATTATTTCTTGAATAAGACTAATAGCTCAACAAATGAAAGCTGGGAATCTCAACTGGATCATTTCAAATTAAAAAGCTTCTGCACCCAGGAAATAATGATCAGAATGACAAGGTAGCTTACAGAATAGGAGATATTTCTTACTAGTTATCTGAGAAAGGAATAACTTATAGACTATTATAAAGTGTTCAGAAAGTTCAGAGTTGAGAAAAGAATAATCCAATTAACAAAAGGGCAAATGAATAGTTTTGAAGGGAAATACAAATGGTCAATAAACACATAAGAAAATGTCCAACATTCTTAGCCATAACGAAACATTAAAATTCTATTTCTCCCCAATCAGAATGATAACCATCAAGAAAGCATCAAATGCTAAAAGTATAGGTGATACACTAAATAAAGAAAACACTTTTACATTGTTGTGAGATATGGAGAAAAGGTCACAGTCTAAGATCTAAGTAATCAAAGTCTAAGATCACTGTACAATACAAGTATGTGTGGAAATGCTGTAACATAAACACATTAGCTTATACATGGCTCAATGGTATAGTACTCATCTAGTAAGCTCAAAGTCTTTTATTAAAATCAATTAAAAATAGGCAGAATTTTCCTGGTTAAGACATGGCTAGGGATGGAGAACAGAAACACTGTAAGCAGGGGTACAACCTGCAAATGGGAAATAAGAGGTGGACTCAAGAAACAATTCTGAGGCCCATTAAAGACTGAAGTCAGACTCTGGAGTCTTAAATGCTAGCTGCCATCAAAAAGCAATGTTGAGCCGGGCGCTGGTGGCTCATGCCTGTAATCCTAGCTACTCAGGAGGCTGAGATCTGAGGATCACGGTTCAAAGCCAGCCCAGGCAGGAAACTCTTATCTCTAATAAACCACCAGAAAACCGGAAGTGGTGCTGTAGCTCAAGTGGTAGAGCTCTAGCCTTGAGCTGAAGAGCTAAGGGACAGTGCTCAGGCCCAGAGTTCAGGCCCCATGACTGACAAAAAAAAAAAAAGGCAATGTTGAGACACCAAAGACTTTTCAAGAGAGGATTTACAAGTAATAGTGAAGCAAAAGTAGATGGTTAGTTAAACAAAGAAGAGACAATAATTCTAGGAGGAGATTGGTGCTCTTTAGTGAAACATTTACCCTATCATTTTTTTTCCTGATTTATCTGTTTCAAATACTCCCCTGCTTCTTTCTATAAAATGAAGACTATTTTTAAAAAGGCTATTATTTTCTTTTAACTTAAATCTTTCTCCCCCTCATCTAACTAAATCTTACTCATTCTTCAAACCCTGATTTTAGCATTGTTCAATCAGCTGTGCTGATTGTGTTATGATGGCCCACTTCAGCATTATCTCTGAATGGTAATCACAGATTTCATGCAGATTTGAAAGTATGGAACCTCAATGCGTAGGTACATGCCACAGGGCAGGTCTCAATACATACTTTATGAGCAAATGCCTAAATTCTCAAGTTCCCAGTATCAAAAGGCCACTTAAATTGACAAACTAAACTTACAGGAGAGAAATTCTGAGTAGGCAAACTCAAACCCAGAATTTTAGAAATAATGAAATTCCATAAAAATGAGTCACTGAGGAAAATAAGTCAAATTATTTTTGGACGCCTATTCTCACAATAGGAAATCTATCAACGTTAACAGCACTAGAGTGCAGAATCTGACTCATTAGGGAACTGTTTGAAACGCTCAATATCAGAAAAAGAATACCAGAACTCATTGTCAGTGATCAAATAAAACTACTAGCAATGTACATTCCTCAGAAAATTCCAACAAGAAGATAAATGGTTTGCAAAAATTACAGTCCAGGCACGGCAGATCAAGGGGAATAGAATTTAGAGCAGTGGAAATTTTAGAGTCTTCCTCTGTTGCTGATCACAGCAGTAAATTGCATTTCAAAGTGTTTTCATAGAAAAGTCACTAAGAAAATCGGTGTAACACTGAACTACTAGCAGATTTTAAATGCAGCAGAATCTCTCAGAGGATAAAGGCCTGATTCAATCTAATTAGCTATGTATTTTCAATTGATTAAAATAGTAGGTCCACAGTCCTCAGTGGCTCATGTACAGGGTAAGGGACTACAACTTCATCAGAGTGTAACTAGTATGAATGTACATAGCTTAGGCATTGTTTTTTAAAATATTATATTTCTGGGGTACTGTACTAGACAAAACTCACAAGGTCCCAGTGTTGGACTGCTACATAACATTTATGTCCTAGCCCATCTTATCTGTTAACTTTTCCCACTTCCACATAAACATAAACAGACTTTGCCCTTGCCTGGCACCCGTGGCTCATGCCTGTAATTCTAGCTACTCAGGAGGCTGAGATCTGAGGATCATGGTTCAAAACCAGGCTGGGCAGAAAAGTCCATGAGACTCTTATCTCCAATAAACCACTCAGAAAACTGGAAGTGGCGTTATGGCTCAAGTGGTAGAGCACTAGCCTTGAGCTGAAGAACTGAGGGACAGTACCCAGGCCCAGAGTTCAAGCCCCTCAACCAACAAAAACAAAACAACAACAAAAACTTTGCCCTTAAGCCCGTATTACCTGCCAGATACCACCCTAGTTTTCTCTCTCCCACACTTTTTTCTCCACACACTGAAATTTGATTTTTACCACTGCCATTGAACTGAAAATGCTCTTGTCTCCTTGTGGCTTCAAGCTATGCATATTCTTGGAATAATTGTTTCTGGATCTGGATCTTTGTTTACATTTAGTTTGACTAATCACTGCTTCTTTGAAACACTTCCTTTAGCTTCTAAAATACCAGATTATGAGTACTTTTTATTCTCAGTCTGTAGCAGAGCTTATGATGATCTTATGTACATGTATGGCTCTATCACAGAGCTACTCATGACTTCCAATTCTAGATTTCCTCCACACACTTCTCAGTTCAGTGCACTATCACCTTGCTTGTCTCTAGTATTAGCTTCTTTTAATTTGATGTCCAAACTGAGGAACAAGTGGCATGTCTAGAATGAAGTCTGATAATTTCACATCCTTACTTTACAAATTCAGATGGTCAGTAACATCTAAATGCCTTAAAACAGATTAGCTTATAGATTGGTGTATAACTGCAATTTCTAATTTTATTTTTCCTTTTTAATTAAAAAAACTTGCTCTTATTATCCACTCATTATAAAGACACTTTCAAAATAGTGGACAGAAGAGTGTGAATTCACAGGCTTCTGGCGACTTTTACATAGTCTAATGACCTATTTTAGAATTTTGTAAATGTATCATCAAACCCAGTCTTAAAGATTTCATAATTTGTTTCACTCTCATAACAAAGACAATATCTGCAAGTACTGATTCTGTAAGATTCTTTAGGTTTCCATCAACAGTTTAAATATCTCTTTTACAGGTTTACTTTCACTGTACATCAGCCAGGAAACTCATTCCAAGCAGTAACACTCACCCCTTGTTATTACAAGGTTTGTTCTCACCTTAATTAAACTGCCACTTGTTAACATGATCACATCTTTTCCAAGCACTCATTCTATTCTTCTTAATTAGTCCACTTCCTGCTCCCAAATGCCCATTTCTTTTTTTGCCTACATTTTTCACTGACCATTGATGTTACTTAAGTTCACAGAGTGTGTCTCACTAGAAAAATATTGGATAATAATGTATCAGTTAAGATCCATTAATGTCTGGTTCTTGTATGCTGAACCTATACAAGGTTCTTAGCCTCTAAACAGTGAGCTGAGCCATATTACAAAGGAGTATGAATGAATAATCTATGTCATTTTACATGAGGCAGAAAAAGCTCCTATATGACTGTCTACCTCAATCCTACATAGCACTTTCAGAGTACACATGAAGATGACAGAAATCTAAGACAATACTGACCGCTACCTGAGTTACTGACTAGAAGAGAGATATTCTTCAGAGTTACAGGATCTGACTGGTATAATATCTTCCTGTTTTGTTTTGTTTAATTTGCCAGCTTGAACTCTGGGGCCTAAGCCCTCTCCCTGAGCTCTTCAAGGCGAGCTTGAGACACAGCCCCACTTCCAGTCTTCTGGTGGTTAATTGCAGTTAAGAATCTCACAGGCCTTCCTGCTGGGCTGGCTTTGAACCTCAATCCTCAGATCTCAGCCTCCTGGGTAGCTAGGATTACAGGCATGAGCCATGGTGCTCAGCTTATCTTTCTGTTTTACAATCCAATCCATTTTTTTTTTTACAATTTCATTCATAACATCCTCAAATAAAGAAAACACCTAGGAATAAACCTAATGATGGAGGTGAAAGAACTCTCAAATGAAAACTGTAAGTACTTGAAGAAATTAAAGATGACACTGGCTAGAAAGATCTCCTCCCATGTTCATGAATAAGCAGACTTAATATGTGAAAATGGCTATATTACTGAAAGCAATATACAGATTCGGTGCAATGTCCATAAAATTCTAATGTTATTTTTCATAGAAATGGGGAAAAACAACTCAATCCTGAAATGTGTATGGATATACAAAAGACCCTGAAGAACCAAAGCAATCCTGTGCAAAGGAAAGCAATGCTGGAATTCCATTGTGTATATATACCACATTTTCTTGATCCATTCATCTACTGAGGGCCTCTGGGTTGGTTCCATAAAATGGAATTCTATGGCTCCATCAAAAAGAATGACATCACCCCATTTGTTAGAAAATGGAAAGACTTGGAAAAAAATTATATTAAGTGAAGTAAGCCAGGCCCAAAGAAACATAGGTCCCATGGTTTCCCTTATTAGCAATAACTAGTATATGTCTGAGACAAGTAGAAAAGGTCAAAAGCTATGTACATATGACCAGATAAGATGAAGTTACGCGAAATGAACCCCAAGATAGGGACACAAGTGGTTTTTTCCTTTCTTGCTATTGTTTCTAATGTACTTATAAGGTACCATGTGATTTTTTTGTTGCTTTGAATGTTCTTCCCCTGTGGTATAATCTCTGTTTTCACTATATTTGATGATGTTGGTATAATCTGGGGAGGGGAAGGGAAAAAAATGTTTAAATAGGGATACAGGTTGACCCATTGTAACAATGAGATGTACAAGACACTATGTTGAAAAATGAACTTTACAATTTAGGCAGGGTTGGTGGGGGGAGAGTGAAGTTGTACGAGGTGGGAGGGAAGGGATAGTAGGGGAAAAACAAAGGAGGAGGCAAAAATGTACTCACTACCTTGCTCATGTAACTGTAACCCCTCTATACAGTATTTTCACAATGAAAACCTTATTTAAAAAAAGAAAGCAATACTGGAGATAATACAATAGCTAACTTCAAATTATAATACAGAGCCATAGTAACAAAAGACCATGGTACTGGCACAATAACAGACATGTAGACCAATGTAACTGAAGATCCAGAAGTAAGTCCATATAACCACAGTCATCCGAGTTTTGACAGAAGAACCAAAAGCATACATTGGAGAAAAGACAGCCTCTTCATCAAATAGTGATGGAAATACTGGATATCCACAGGTGGAAAGCTAAAACTAGATCCCTAACCTTCTATAAAAAGGAATGGATCAATGATCTAAATTCAAGATATGAAAACTTAAAACCACCAAAGAATATAAGGGATATATATGAAGATAAAGACATTGATAACTCCTTTTTGAATAGGAATCCAATTGCTCAGGAAATAACAAACATTGACAATTGGAAATTCATCAAATAAAAGTTTCTGTACAGAACCAAGAGACAACTGCAAGATGGAAGAAAATATTTGCTAGCTAGGTCTATGATAAAATGGCAATAATGGTGCATAAATGTGTGAAGAAATATTCAACATCCTTAGCCATAAAGGAAATGCCAGCCAAAAGTATATTAAGACTTCATCTCATCCCAGTCAGAACAGCAATCAAGAAAACAAGGGCTGACAGTACATAAAGTGGTAGAGAAACACAAGGCTCCAAGTTCAAAACTTATTTTTTCCAAAAAGAAGAAGGAAAAAGCAAAAACAAGTGGCAATAAATGCCAGTGAGGATGTGAGGAAAAGGAACCATTGCAGATAGAAATGTAAACTAAATACAGCCACTATGGAAATCAGTATGGAGGTTTCTCAAAAATTTCAAAACATACCTACTATATGATCCTACTATACTATACATATATATGTGAATTATAGATATACATACTTGTATATATATGCCCAATAGTACAACCAGCATGTAATAGAGCTACTTGTACACTCATGTTTACAGCAACATAAAAAAACTACTGAAGCACGGGGCTGGGAAGATGGCTCAGTGGTAGAATGCTTGCCTTGAATGCATGAGGCCCTGGGTTCAATTCCTCAGCACCACATAAGCAGCAAAAAAAAAACTACTGAAGACAATGAAAACTATAAAATCAGCCTGTAAAATCAACTGATAAATATAGTGGTAGACATATATACATATATATCTATATTAATGTGGTGTATATATACACAATAGAGTATCATCTACAATGAAGAATGAAATTATGTCATTTGTAGCAAAATGGACAGAACTGGAAATATGTTAAGTGAAATAAGCCAGACTGAAAATATTATTCTCTCTCATATGCAAATATGGACCCAAGAAAGAAAAGAATGACGTGAGTGTAAAATGCAGACTAAATGGCAGTTGGAGTAAGTCGGCAAGGGATGCAAAAGGGTAAGGTAAATATGATTAAATACTTCATTAAATACGTCATACTAATGTATGAAAATAGAATAAAACTCAGTAAAATGATAAACAGAAGTGGGGAGGTGGGATAAGAAAGAGTAATGGGGTGAATTTGATTAAGGTACATTATATGCACTTATGGAAATATCACAATGAAAACCCTTTGAATAATTAATATGTGCCAATAAAAATTAAATTCATGAAGCTATTAAGATGTAATCCTTGTTACTGTAGTAAAAGTTTACCTTTCTTATTTAATGGAGTATCTTTTGCCACTATTTCAAACTTTCAGTTTTGAAGTGTTCCCATTTCAATATCATTTTTCCATTTGTGGTTTTTAGGATGCTGTCGCAGGTTGAATAATTTAGTAAACCCACTTCTTACTTGCTACAAAAAAAAGTGTCTATCCTAATCACTGGACTAGATGTCATTTTACATACCCAAAGTGACTTAAGGATAGAGAGATTATTCTGGATTATCTAAAGAGGCCCAGTGTAATCCTAAATACCACTAGAGGGGGAAATAGGTCATAAAAGAAACAGGTCATAAAAGAAAGCAAGACAAAGAAAGCAGAAATTGAACTGATAAACTCTGATGACACAGGAAGAGGCCGTAAACCAAGGAGTGTTGATGGCCTTTAGAAATCAGCAAATGCAAGGAACAGATTCTCCCCTTCTCCAGAAGGGGAGCTCTGGTGGCACCTTGATTTCAAGTCCTGTGAGTCCATGCTGGACTCCTGACGTGCAGAGCTGGAAGGGAATAAACCTGAGTTGTTTTTGACCATTTCATTTGTAGTAAATTGTTATAGAAACAATAAGGTGATAAATACAAATGTCTTACTCATTTGCTTTTATCCTGAACATTTTGACAGTGACTTTCTAAGTCTTACATGTGTTAAAAATGTCTTCATCTAGATTCTTCTTTTCATCTTTATCTAGATGTAAAGATTAAGGGCTACTGGGTAAAATTTGCTACTCCCTGTAATCTTCACTCATTCTTCTGTGTTAAGGAAGTAGAAATGCGCTGGGAAGGTGGCTCAGTGGTAGAGCGCTTGCCTTGCATGCCTGAGGCTCTGAGTTTGATTCCTCAGCACCACATAAGCAAAAAGAAAAAAGCTGGAACTGGCACTGTGGCTCAAGTGGTAGAGCGCTAGCCTTGAGCTGAAGGGCTGAGGGACCGCGCCCAGGCCCAGAGTTCAGGCCCCACGACCATACCCCCCCCCCAAAAAAAAGGAAGTGGAAATGCATGATTCAATCTCATAATCATGCAGTTTACTTCATATAACATTATTTCTTTTTCCACTTTACTTTCTAAGTTATTTATTTTAGTTTCACCAATAAACTGGAACACAAAAATCAATTCACTGAGTCTTTTCACCTTTTACACTGTAAGAATCAGCTTGCATTTAGTATTCCCAAAGCTGGAAGTATGCTTCACCAGCAGAATGAGAAACAGCAAAATCTGAGGGTTTTGAACCAGTTACCTCAGTTTTCAAACTTCAGGTAAAAGTTCATAAATTTCATAGATATCCCTGACACCTGGTAAGGTGTCTGTGAAACATGCTATGCCTGTCCCAATCAAGAGACTTCTCAGAACTAAGCTGGTATGTGGGGAGTGGGAATGAACACACACCAATAGAAACATGCTGTGAATTTCACATTTTTTCCCAATGTAAATTATACGTGTACTAATGTCTGCAAACCTAGAGACCCATAAATATAGGACAACAGAGAAACCATTTGTGGAAGTCATCAAGGCAGATTGCTGAGCAGCATGTAGTCATTTACTGCATCTCTGTCACTTGACTTTTTCTATTGTTTCCACAAAAACTGTCTGTAACATTTCTAAGGCAATACCTTTATATTTAGGATGAGTAAATAGACATGCTGACAGAAGGGACTTTGCCAAGGTGAGATAAGGCATATTGTTGAAGGTTAAAAGCAACTGTTCAGAGTCTGCCACTTACTAATACCTGTACATCATTGAGTCTCATTTTCTTTGTTTGTCAAAGGGAGATAATATTACTGCTTCCTAGGGAGGATTTGGTGAGTAGATTTTAGAACAGACCCTGGTGGATATAAGTAGTATTGCTAATGCATTCTATAGTGAGTTAGAACAGATCAAGAAAATGTGGTACATAAACACAATGGGATTTTACTTATCCATTAGAAAGAATGATATTGTACCATTTGTAAAGAAATGGAAAGTCCCGAAAACATTATGTTAAGTCAGGACCAGAGAAACAAAGCATGAATGTTTTTCCTTATATTTAGAAGCTAGATGTAGCTTATCAACTTAAAAGTAAATACATTGGGTAGGATGCAAGTGTATACAAATGTATTAACTGAAATATGGTGGAATTAAGGGAGAATGCAAATAGCATAATTCCTTAGAAAGACAAAGTCAAAGTTCAGCAAAATAAGACACCAGGGAGCTGGTACTTAAAAGAGGTTGGGTGAGGTCAAAGGGAAAGAGATAGACAAATAATATCGAAAGGGGTGACATTGATCAATATTACTGTATTTGTAAACAGCATTGTTAAGTGACAAAAAAGGTAAGATTAAAAATAATTATAGAATTAAAGGAGAATTTGGTGTTCTTTCCATGTTCCCTGTATCTTTAAGCCAGTTATGACTTGGTAGTATACTTTATTATTGAAAATCTAACCATAAATCTAACTATTTTTTCCTTAGAAAAATGTAGGGCTTCTTTAATATTGATAAAGAGAAGTACAAGGAAAAAGTCACTTGAACTACATTCCCTGTGCATATATATCCAGATAATATAAGTTAATCAATGGACAAATAAATGCTGGAATTTATGATCATACTGTAAAATTCTGGTTCAAGAGTTCACATGAGAATAAACACTAACATAGCAGAATGGAATTTTTGTTTCGTAAGAGGCATTTTATATATATATATATATATATATATATATATATATATTACCATTTTGACTGAATAGAAATTTTTTCTAATTCTAAAGAAAAAATCATTTTAATTTAGGTGTATACGCAAATAAAGCTATGCTATCTTGATGTCTTCTATGTTGAGTATGTTGTATTTTTAATCTATATTTTTTAACCTATTGATAATCTATTTTTAAAAGCAACACACTTTTTTTCTGGTGCTGAGGATTGAACCTCCAGCTTCACCTATGTAAGCAAGCACCTAACACTGAGTTATCACCTCAGCCCTTTAAAAAGTATTTTGAGAATTAAAGTTAGAAAATTAAGTTGCAAGGACTGGCCTCAGACTTCAGATCCTCATGCCTCAGCCTCTTAAGAAGCTAGGATTACAGGCCTGTACTGCCACACCCAATAACATATGGTAGAATGCAGTCATAAAATGCAATGCATATTGAATGAAGTGGTGAGGTTGGGAGGGATCAGGGAAAATGATGAAAGGGGTGACACTGATCAAGATGCATTGTATTCATAAACTATTGAATGGCAACCCCCTTTCCACAACTAAAGATAATTTAAACATTTCCCAAGTTGCATTTTTTTCAGAATTGCACATCTTTGTGGATTATTTTAAAGTGCAAGTATTATTAAGACAGTGATAATAAGGCAGATGATGTTCCAGTTCTCATTTTTCCTTCTACCCAGAGCTAAATAGGCTTGTTTTCCTACACAGGAAAACAAAATGTAGCCATAGTATAATACAGGTATACTTAACATTCACAGTGAACTACACATCCTTCAAGTTCAAGATATCTGAATTGTATTTACATATTATATATACATACATATAAACCAGAAGTTTATATTGACATTTTTGTTCATAATTTAATGCTTTTGCAGGGGGATATGTGAGTTGTAGACCTGATATTTGTATTTATTAATAACATATCCTGACTACTCCTAATGGGCTTTTAGTACTAGCTGTTTCTCTAGTCTCTATTGCCCTTGTCAAATTAAAAAGGTGCCTCCTTCTGGGCAGGCAAATGGGTGGTAAGCTACATTTATTTCCCATGTTTCCCTAGGGCACAAACTACATGGTGTCGCTAGTAGACTAAAAAAAATATTGAATCTCCTAATGGAAGTAGAAACTGATATAACTATATGCAAGCACTGATTTTCTTTTTAATGCATTAAAATTTTTTTATTGTAAAGGTGAGGTACAGAAGGGTTACAGTTACATAAGTCAGATAAGGAGTATATTTCTTTATAGACAATGGTCCATGGTCATGCCTTTCCTTGTTCTCTCCCAGTTTTTCCCTCCCATCCCCCCACCCACAAATTGTATAGTTCCTTTTCAACCTAGTGTCTAGTGAATACTATTGCTACATTTGTTCACCATTTGTTGCACCATTTCTGTGCCCCTTGTCCTCCCAAAGATAGATAAACAAACAAACAAAAGGAAAACAAAACAAAAACAGCAACCAAGCAAAAAAAAAACCCTATTGCTTCCACTTCCTGGAGTTCATTTTGATAAATATTATTTTATATGATCAGATGCACATAGGTATTGTAGGCACTGACTTTCATTTTACAATTTTTGCAGCTGAGACAGAAAAAAACTATATGAAAATATATGAAGGAGCCTTGTTTTCCTTGAGTTTGTATGGAGGTAAAAACAATCACATGTACATGTAAAATTTTCCTGTGACTAACATGCAGAAGTACATTTACCTCATGGAATAAGCTTTTGACTGTCTTCAACTTTGGATGCCTACCTAAAAATCTCAATTCTTGCACTGATACTCCTTAAACCAAGAAAGTACCACAGTTAAGCCTCAACTCCCTGAAGGTACATCTTTAAGAAGCTAAAAATAATGTGGTCAATTTACTATCTGGCTTTGCCATTTCATTATGGGACAAGTCTTAGGAAACCTTTTGAATGACTAAATATGTCTCTACAACTTCAAAAATGAACCATTATGAGCAGTTGGGCTTCGGTTAGGCTATGCTTTGGACGATGGCCCTTCTGACTTCTTTCCAACAACTATAGGTGTCGTCATGTTGACAACAATGTATACCTGGTTTCATTGCTAGAACAACTCTTTTGGAGTCAAGTTGTACAGTAATTTCTGCCACAGAAAATTCCTTAATTCATCAGTGAAGGAAAATAAATCTCAGTAGCAAAAGCGAATCACATCTCATTGGCCACATCCTTAAATTTCGCATAATTTTCTCAAGTGGTAGAGCACTAGCCTTGAGCTGAAGAGCTGAGGGACAGTGCCCAGGCCCAGAGTTCAGGCCCCACAACCGGACTCCCCCAAAAAAATACTTGTGTATAATACTTGTCTATAATTTTATATTGTGAAGCCCATTTACTCCATATATAATAGAAAGTATTTAAGATGCCATCTTTATTACTTTAAGATTTTGTTATAATTAAATCATAATACATACATACTAGTAGGATGAATCAGAGTTGAACATGAGAAATTTTCAGTAGGCTCTATCTAAAATACTAAAAATAAGTTGCACCAATAATACAGCAAAGATACATGAAACCTCATTGTCAGTAGCTTCTCAGGAAATGTATATGTCAAGAGAATACTAATGATGAGTGGGCAGAAAAAAATCTAATTGCTGTAAAAATATATTGGGTTCTAGGGGCTCAGAAAAGATAATTTACTGTTTTATTTCCTTTCAAGAATCAGCCAGCATGCTTTATGATATTCTATGGATTTGCTTCCTGGTTTTCTACTTCCAGGGTAACTAAAGTTAGTTTATATTCTAAAGAAGTGTCAGGAAAGTGTATGAGGGGAAATATAACTAAGCAATCACTATTTTGTGTAGTAAATACTGTGTTGAAAGGAATGTGAGTAGGACCTAGTGGATATGAGGCTGAAGGAAGTAACAGGTGAGAGGGTTGAAGAATGCTCCAGGGGAGGTAGAGGTTCATTTATAGATGAGAGATGGGAGGGAAAGGAGAGAGGGAGCGAGAAACTAGAATAGGAGGGTTAGAAGGATGGGATCCGGTAAAGAAAATAAGCTGACCAGATCTGGAATGCTCAGAAACCTCATTCTCTACGATGTTTAGGAAAATGCTCTAGGCATTTTTCTCCTGCCCCAGATTTTTTGTTGTTGTTAACTTTCTCCTATTTGTAATATAATTGAACTATTTCTACTTTTTTGTTAAGGATAGTGGTGAGGAAGAAGAGAAGAGCTATTGAGTCCTCACATTTGGGGAAGACTTCAAATTTAGATGCATCATTTTTAATTCTCTTATAGAGTCCCAGAGATCTTTTGATAAGATTAAGATGTCACAATTTTGCAACCTGTTTTTTGCACTTCTTTCCTTCTCTTTCTACCTTCTTTCCTATACCACAAGAAAGGAAAGTGACCTGCCCTGAATATTATTTTGACCTTTTAGAGACCCAGATTGACCTTGGGTAGCTAGCCAATGTTAACAATGGGTAACAGAAATAAGAGTCCCAAATTTGGTAATATGTTATTTTCATCTTCATTATCTATGAATAAATATTGTCAATTGTCATGCTGCTTTTTTGTCTAAACATGTTCATGTTTTAAAAAAAAACTTAATTTCACTTTTATCACATTGTTGAATCTTTTGGTATGTTTCCTAAGATTCTTTGCTTTTACTTTTTTTTGGGGGGTGGGGGGTCTGGTTGTGGGGCCTGATCTCTGGGCCTGGGCACTGTCCCTCAGCTCTTCAGCTCAAGGCTAGCGCTCTACCACTTGAGCCACAGTGCCACATGTGTTTTTTTTCCTTTTTGCTTTATGTGATGCTGAGGAATCGAACCCAGGGTCTCATGTGTGCAAGGCAAGCGCTCTACCACTGAGCCACCTTCCCAGCCCCTGCTTTTACAGTTTTTAAAACTCTTCTTTGGACTTCCTCCCAAGCCATGTCTCTGAGATAATGATGTATACAGCATAGTAAAGTCAAGTCTTGCCAGTGCTATCTTGCCATATGGCTCAAAACTTTAAACTTCCATGTTGTGTTCTGTGAGTACTGTATAGTGTGTGGATTTTTAAATTGCTTATATATTAATGTGTTGCTTTGGGAAAGGACTCTGTAGCTTTTGTGAAGCGTATAACATTATATAATGTACATGATGTTTTATAAATCACAAGTACTTCATACATGAATACTTCATACATGTTGAATATACATCACAGAATCAATTTAGAAATTCTAACACACAAGAAAACGTTACTGCCTATAGAAAGAAATGAGTCACCTACAGTAATTAAAATTAAGTGTAATTATGAAGAAGTATGGTGATAACCATAAAGTCACTCATCTAAAATTATTATTAAATAATATTACTTATGCCAGAAACCATGAATTGACACACCTCCTCCTTAGTTAGACCCGAGTGTTCTTAATTCTAGTCCTGAGATGTAAAAGCCTCAATTTAGGTCTCAACCTTATTGCTAAGAAACATTTAGAAATCAACAAAAAATGGTGATAACTAAAGATTTTTTCCAGTAGAAAAATTCTTTAATTCAGTTAGTCTTCATCTTTGTTGTTTATATGCAGATAACTAGAAAACTTTGTCTTACAATTTTAAATCATTTTATTGAATTTTTTTAGGTCATTGTATCACCACACTCAAAGACTAAATACCAAGATATAAATCACCTAAGTTTCCCTAGCTCTCTGTTATTTATATGAATTTCTGGGAGATTACATTTTTAACATAATAACATGCAGTTTATAAATTTTAAAGTTGACTTTCTAGACAGCCAAATGGTATCAATATTCAGCCTATCTACTCAAGGCCTTAAAAAAAGCAACTGGAAACACATTAGCATACATTTCCTGAGAAATGCAACATCCAAGTGACAATAATAAAGTTCCAATAATAACATTCTATAAGTATGCAGTCTCTCCTCCACCAATCTCAACCCTCCTGAGTAATCTCAGAAAATGTTTTATCTTGCTGAATAAAGATAACCTAAAAATATGTCTGGTCTGCTAGCAATCCGCAGGCCTTCCTGTCTGTTTGCTTGGAAACATACCAGCGGATGCTAAGCAACCTAAAGCCCAGCTGAGTGCTCTAAACAGGAGGCTGGGAGGTCAGAGGCAGAGGTGGTGGGGGCACACTCTGTCTAACTCATGCAAGAAAAAAAAATCAGTGACAAAATCGTAAGTACTGAAGCAAATTATTTGAGTGTAAGTTTAACTTAATATGATGAAGTTAATGTGATGAAGAAACATCCCGTTTCCTTGTCATTGTTGTAAACTCTGCAAAGGGAGTATTTTTCTGTTTAAAAGCTGAGACATTTGGAGAGCCAGCCTCTCCTTTGCTGGGGAGAGGTGTTATCCTCTGATTTGGTCAAGCTAGCTCTAGGGAAGTCACATGGTTCACTGGAACACACTGTGTGGAGCCAGTAACTTTAGCATGCATAGCCCTGGAATTATTAGAAAGGGGAGATTGGAGCCTTGCTTTCTGTGGTTGAGTTTGGCATATATTATTAAAACAAACACGTCTTCTTATAAATTAAAAACAAACTACAGAGAAGGAAACAATATTGGAAGGAGAAAAGCCCTTGGATTTTCAGTTCAGTGAGAAACCATTTTACACAATTCATCTTCTCAATTCTCTAGTTATCTTGATTTGGTGCTAAATACCAAGGGCGTCTGCATTTGTTCTCATTATAATTATACTTCCTTTCCAGCACTATAAATATACAAATTCCTTGAAAGAATGCTGTATGCTAGGTACATCAAAACAACATTTGGGTTTTAGCTATTAAAAGAATGAAGGGACACTGTCCAAGTCCTTAAAAGGATCCATTCAACATTTGTTACTGTTTCTGATGATAACTTTTCTAACTGGGGTGAGATTTTTATCTCATTAAGGTTTAAACTTCTCTTTCTCTGATAATAAAATTGAAAATTTATTCATAAATGTGCTATTTGAATTTCTTTTGAAGTACATTTATTAGTATGATAAATAAACGTATTGGCTCAATTTTCATTGGATTATTTGGGAGTTACATTACTGAGGTTTCAAGGTACATTTAGAATTCTGGATGTTAATTTTTTTGTCAGATGAATGATTTCAAAATTTTTTCTCATTCTGTAGGTTGTCTCTTCACTCTGTCATTTCTTTTGCTATATAGAAGCTTTTTAGTTTGATGTAATCCTTTTATTGTAGAACTATTCATAATAGATAAGGCATAGAATAGACAAGTTGATTTCTGAAACATGGCACATGACTATTCCAGTAGAATATTTTTTAATCATAAAAAAGTCACTCTATCATTTGAAGCAAAATGTACAGGCCTCAAGGACTTAGACTAAGTCAAATAACACAAATAGTACATATTTTCTATTTGAAAATAGTTTTTAGATTGATCTTAATGAAATTAAGCATTACTTACAGTGATTACAGAAAGGCTGTGAAGCTAGTAGAAGGAAGAGAGGATTAGGGAGGGAGGAGGTACTATATATAGAGAGTGACCATATTTCATAATAATCTATTGTATGAAGAACTAGGAAAGGTGAGCTCAGAAGCTTCAACAACCATGATAAGCATGTTAATTACCCTGACTTGTAAGTGCATATTTTATCTATGTATTGAAATACCACAGTGTACATCATATTTATGTACAATTATTATATATTAATAAAAATTAAAAATATTTAAGGGATGGAAATGTTAATTCTGATTTGATCATTTCACACTATACCACAGCTCATAATTATGTATAATTAAAATAAGAATAAAAATGACTCATTCTGATAAGCTAAGAAGCATAACAACTAAACAAAATCATAAAACAAATATCCCATCCCATATACGCTCACTGTTAAAGATCTGGTTGAGACTGAGAAAAACAATCTAGGGATATATCAATTGTCACAAGGGATATGTCAGTAGAATTAGAGTGGTAGGTTCTGAGAAGATGTGTCTACCTTACTTGTTTTCTGTAAGATAACCTGGATCTCCAAGAAAAGAAGGGCCCAGAGGCTGGCAGAGTGCCCCCAGATATAAAATGCACATGGTTCTGACTAGTGGTGGTACCTCTTAAAAAGTCTCGCATAGCCTCTGAGCTCTAAGGAGCTACTTGGATATTTAATTAATAAAATTACCGATTTTTAATTTTGTTAACTTCTATAATAGCAATGATCAATTTAAAAAATGAAAAGAAGGCTATTAATGAGACCAAGAAAATAGAACAGAGAAGAAAGGATTTAGAGTGCAAGGAGTTTCTAACTATATGAAACTGACTAGAAAAATGATCTTAAACCATATGGTGGGTAATCGCTTTGACATTTAATATGACAAGTATATGAGCTACAAAAATAAATAAATTTCTTTCCTTGGGGATCTTAAGTTCGTCAGGGGAACAATAAGTAAATGAGTAATTCAATTTCTGATATTTATAGGTGACACAAAAATTAGGTGAGGTGGACATCATTTTAATGGGTGGGCATATTAAGGCTCTGAGAAACTAATGTTTCATCACAGAACTCTGAATTCTGAGGTGTGAGGTGCAGTTAGGCTGGCAGAAAGGTCTGAGATGAAATATAAGTCACGTTAAAGAGAACATAATTCATCCTGGACACTTGTTAAGCTCTGTGTTTCCTGTCCTTTAAGTCAATACTCACAGGGTGATTAGACAATCCATCTTCTAGTTTGACAAGATGACAACTAAATTTATACATGTATAGCTAAGCACTTTATTTCATACAATACTCTTTTTTCTGTGTCTGGTAAGTGGCTTTGGTTATAGTAGCACAGTGTTCTCTTTCCCATGCCCTTAGACTACTGCAAGTGCTGACTCTCACTTTCCAAGTTACTTAGTGGAATGACAGAGGTGCTAGGATTTTCTTTGACCCTGAACTCCTTCTTAATGAAAAAGAAACACGTCATTCAATATAGATGAGCTCCTACCTCAATAAGAGTGGCTAGACGTAATGCAATGTGGCTGTCTTTGTCATGAAGTAATCACATTCTATCTTTGGTGACATGACAAGAAAAAAAAATGGCTCATGTATCTTAATATTAAAAAGATAAGTTTTTAGGCTTCCTCAGTTTTTGTTCCTAGAATGTAATCTACAATTCTAATACTCTATGTTTTCTCACAATTTTATGCAAAAATGTTAGATTTAATGAAAGAGACTAAGAATGAAATGTACTGGTGTAAATAAACCAAGAAAAAAACCCTTACATTATACTTCTGGAAATTGTAATCTAGAAAACAGGTTTTGCCTTTCTTCCCATTTATGCTTTGCTTTTTTAAAAAATTCTTTTTGGCCACTAACAAGAATTTGAACTCAGGACCTCATGCTCACTGAGCTTTCTAATTCAGCTGGAACTCTATGACTTGAGTTATACTTCCAGTCTAGTTTTTTTTTTGCTGTCTATTTTTGTAGCATAAATTTTGCAGCCTTTTCTGCCTTAGCTAGCTTTGAAACTTGATCATCTAGATCTCAGCTTCCCAGGTACCTAGGTTTACAGGCATATGCCACTGGAGCAAAGTTTCTGCTTGTGGTTTTAAAATCATAATTAAAAAAAAAAAACCTCAAACCCAAACTGGAACCTACATATTACTAGTACAGCAAAGAGAGTTGGAAGTGTGATAAACTAATGCCAGAAAAATACAGAGTTCCCTTCCTGTAGATTCACATCCTACCACAATGAATGCAGTGATGGCTATATAACTTGATTTAGGCAGTGACATGTGAGAAGTAATGATTATCACTTAGGAGGTGGATTAAATTTTTTTTTTCAGGACAGAGGTTTGAGCTCAGGGCTTCAGACACTAACCTACACCTAAACCCCATCCTTCCATTTCTTACTTCCTATTTTTCAATTTAATTAGAAAGACAGGCACTACCATCTACTTTCTTCTGTTGAGATGAAGTCTCACAGACTTTTCTGCCTAAGCTGGCCTGGAACAATGATTCTCAATGATCTTAGCTTAGCACATATTAAGAATGACAGGAGTGAGCCACCAGCAGGCTTTTAGAAAGCAGCTCTTAAGAGCCAGTTTTTGTGACTTGTGATTATAGAAGCAATGGACCTCCATTTTTCTATATCCCTAAATTACTGTGAAACAAGTTCCTTTCAGATACATGATGGAAAATAGTGAAAGATAATTTATGGATTTTGAGCTCGTAAAAGTCTCATGTTGTTTGTTTCATCTTCATAATCTAGCCTAAATCTAGATACAGAAATTTTACCTTCTGGGATGGCTAGTCTGTATCTGCCCTGGGTTTTCAGTTCATGTATCATCACTCAAGCTCAATGTGCAAAGAAATTGCTTGCTTTATTTTTTATTATAATTTGTAATTTGAGTATATTTTTCTTTTGAACATTTCCTCACATTTCTGAAAAACTGCAAAAACATCATTAACATGGCCACTGGAAAATGGAGAAAGGAAGCTGAATATATGTTTTTAAGATATGAAAACACAAATGCCATATTTTCTTCATTTTCTACATGTTCTACATTTTCTTCATTCACTCATGAAAGGTCGTCCCTATTCCCTGTAGAATTCTTCATGTTAGTTATACAAAGTAAGGGGCTCCTCATTTTTTTCCCTTTGGGAGATTTTATTTACCTTGGTTAGGCTTTCATTGGATCTTATTCTAGAACAAAAATCTGGGAATTGCATATAACTACCAGTTCCTGCAACTTTTCCATATCTCTGAGCGTGGGTGCTTGAAATGTAGAAGATGACAAGCTGTTGAGAAGCATGGATACAGAACTCTACCTTGAAGATTTCCCAATAAACCTCAGCAGTCTGTACATGGTTGGAGGACAAGAATGAATTATGAGGAACCTACTACACTCTTAGACCCTCTACTTGTGTAAATGATAAAGGATTTCTCTCCCTTCCCATAGACTGTAATTAAATCTACTCCATTCTATTATCAGATGACTGATTAACAAAGGCACTTTCAGTACATTACTTAATGCCTTGAGATATAAGATAAAAGGCTTTAACATTTTTCCCTATTAATAGCAGCAGTACAAGAAATGCATTTGAAATCCAAGAGTTTCAAAAGGGGCAACATCAGACACAAAATGCATTCTGACATGTTTTAGCATCCGTTATTTTCTTTCAGTTCTCTCAAAAATCATAAAGAGCCATATTTTCTAGTTGCATAGGTCTTTCATACTGCTATTTTTGTTTTCTAGGCATTGAATAAAATACTACGGATAACACTGTCAAATGATAGTCAAAGCCTTTCTTGTGGAGTTTGAATACTTGGTCACATTAAACATGAAAAGGACTGACTCTTTAGTTACAGTGGAGTTAGCTGTCAGGTTAAAGATGGTACTAGTGTTGATTCAAGTATAATTGGCTTTGTATTATTTCTGTATTTGTGGAGTGATCCAGTGTAATAGGAAAGAATGTGTTTGATTCTAGTTTATAACAGCTAAAATGCTGAGCTGCTTCAATCCATTCTTCTACATTTGAAGCTTTATTTAAAACAATTAAGATCCACTAAAATTACCCATTGCTTTTAAACCTAATATACATCTTTTTGTGTGTACAGAATAGAATATATGTTTAATATGGTAGTAACAAAAACAGTCTCTGCTATAATATTTCACATTATAAAAGGAAGCAATGTTTTGCTTACTATGCAGTAAAGGTATTTTCAATTTGAAATTTGTGGAGGGAGTCACAGAAAAATGTTTTGGTCTTTATTTGTGATATGATTCCATTATCCACTCTCCAGTCAGCTGGTAATTCATAGTGGTATTCTCTCTTTAATTCAATTTTTGTATTGCAATCCATCTAGCACTGTGTAGTTTCTGTCAGCAAACTGGCTGCCCATCTTCCTAAAATGATATGTACTGAAGCCAGTGTAAAACAGGGAAGTTTTCGATTGATTTCTTATTCCCAGGTCAATTCATCAAAGTATTAAGCTTCAGAACATGTCAGCAAAATTTGTGTTCCCATAACAACATATCATCTCCAGAAGAAGACTGGGGGGTTGCTTTTTTAACAGGGCATCCAGCTACTACAATTTTTATGCTGACTTACCAAAAAAAATCTCTAAGTCTTAATGGAATGAAAAAGTCAAATAAAAATCAGTTCTGACATTTGAAAATGACATAACAGTTGAACCTTGTTTCCCTAAAAGTTCTCGACCTGTAATGTTCAGTAGGACTAATTTTTCCTCTCTTTCATCAAGGTTTATAGATCTGTTCATAGGCCCTGTCTTTCAAGGAGTCTCTTTTCCTTGGAAAGGGTCAGTCTTTCCCTCGACTTTAATGGTTACATAGGGGCAAAAATCTACTCCTGAAATCTCCCCTCAATACTTTGTTTCTGTGATTTCACCCTATCTTGTCAAAAATTTGGATTTATTTACCTCTAAGAAAGCTCTTGAACTCAACCATTCTATACTTCTTTGGTACTCTGCATCTGCCATACTATCTGCCTTTTTATCTCTTCCTAAGAAAGCTAGAATAGACTCCTAACTTCTCAGAGAGAGTAGGGAACTTCACAGTCCCCAATCTGTGAAACATCACAGAAAAACTAAAACAGAGAATGAAGAACAAAAACCAGTTCCCTCTACTCAAAAGAGTAATCAGCATTGTGTTAAGAATGATAATGTTGGGGGTTAGGAAGGTGGCTCAATGGTAGAGAAAAATTGGGAAGGGAGAAAAACTGAGACTAAAGCTTTTTGCTGACACTAAGGTCTCACTGAATTTTTCTTTCATTTGAAAATACCTAATTAACAAGGCCTACATTAAAAGTACAGAACGTAAGTTGTTATACCTATACATTGTATAATGTTCATCATAATCAGATTAACTGTTTCTATCATTGTCCATGCTGTACCTTAGATCCTTAGAAACTGCTCATCTGATAAATTAAAAGTTTCATCCTTCACCAACATATCCTCACTTTTCCTTCCCCTAGATTTCTCTTCAAACTTTTTATTGTTTCTGATAATTTTACTATAAGGAATATATAATTAATGATGAATAAGAGGAATTATAAAACATCCTGACAACTTTCAAATACCACACAGGTAATTGAGTTAAAGTATTTTTCTTTTGTTAATGAGAAAGCTATATGTTTTGCTGCAGCTCTTCCATTTGCCATTCTATCCTATACCTCTTAAAGCAGGAATCTTTCAAGTTCAATGTGCTAGAAAAAAAGGTAGGGCGCTGGGAAGAGTGACCAACACAGTCAGAAGCTAGAGCTGAGTGTTAACCCAGTACGTGTAGGGAGAGAAAATAGAACAAAATATTCTGCCAAGTTAGTTCACTAGTTAAATCCACATGGAAGAGATTAGAATTTAGGCCTAGCAGAAACCTTGAGCTACTCCTTCTACCTCCACTGGAGTGGCTTGAAAGCTGATGTTTGTATCATCTTTGCTCATAACAGAGCTGACACCACATGGGCATCCACAAAAGATGTTCCCTTTTTACGGGCCTCTTACTGCCTTCCCATCACTCATCTTTCTGTTTGCCCTTTCCATCAGGCATGAATTCTTTTTCTTTCTGATGACTGGCACCAGATTCATTAGATCACTTTGAAATTCTTTATAGTTAGAAGGCAGCCTTGCCCAAACCAAGATCCTTCTCTAACTTCCTAAAAGCCAGACCAACACTGGCAACTTAGGAGAGGCTTTAGATATTGAAACAGAGAAAAAAAGAGATTTGCCATGAAAACTTGTCAGAGCCATAGCATGGCAGAGCTCTACCGCTCCAGTCAACCCTAAGGGCACATGGGCATATGATTGGTGCATAGTCAAAGTAGGAAGAGACCAGCCTCTGGTGTATCCCATTTCTTCTTCTGGTAACCACAAATCAAGTTTTGAAGTAGTATATGAGATTTTTGCCATGTAGAAAACATATCTGCATAATGTACTCTCTAGGCTGGAAACTTCTCTATTTCACCCTTCCATAGACAGCCTAGTAAGATCCTCACTATATAACCAGTTTATGAAAGTCACTGTTATAATTGAGACAACTTAAATGTTTTTCTTAATGTCTAAGAAACTAAAAGAGAAGATGCTATTTTTAATTAAGACATTAAATAGATAATTTTTATTGCCCGCATTACCTAAATATTTTAGGTAATATTTTAACAGATATAAAAATTATCCTTATGCCCATGAAAGGTTTCTAAGTAATTATCACTGACTTGAAAGGGAACATTTTATACAAATACCATGGAGGTAGTTGAGTTATAGCTTGGACTATACAGCCTCAGATGTTTCCAGAATTATTCAGTATTAACCAAATATGACATGAAATGTATAAATGTAAAGGTTTATTATACTTTATTATATAACAAAAACATGGGATACAGATACAAAAACAGACAATGGACCAATAGACTAATGGAGTAGACTAGAGGGCTCAGAAATAAGCCCACACAACTACGTCATTCTTGACAAAAGTTGTAAAAATATACTTTGGAGAAAAGTCAGCCTTTCAATAAAATGCTGGTAAGAATGTATATCACATGTAGAAGACCAAAACTAAATCCCTGCCTTCCCTCCATAAAAATATCAATTCAAAATGAAAGCCCTTAAATAAGCAACAACTTTCTGAATGAAACTGTAATGACTACAGAAAACTGAAAAAACTGGATTATATCACATTAAAAATCTTCTACGTATCAAAGTAATCAATTATTGGAGTAAAGAAATAGTCCACAGAATGGTAAAAAAATCATCGCCAGCCAGGTATCTGTCAAGGATACCTGGATATATAAAGAGCTCAAATACCAAAAGAACACATAAACACCAAAAGAACAAACAATCTAATTCATAAATGTACCAGTGAAGTTTTCAAAAGTATAAATGACCAACAAACGTACAAATATCCAAAATCCATAGACATAGAAGAAAGGAAAACCAAAATGACATCACAATTCTGTCCCATTCCAGTCAGAATGGCTATTACAGAGAAAACAACAAATACTGGTGAAGGTCAGAAAGGGAAACAAACCCTTGTATGACAATGTAATTTGATGTGGCCACTATAGAATCAGTGTGGAGGTTCCTCAGAAATGTAAAACTGTATCTATTGTCTGATCCTGACATAGTATTTTTGGGAATATATATTCAAAGGAATGCCAAGTCAGTGTATAATAGAAATACCAGCACTTCGTTGTTACTGCAGCACCGTTCACAATGTCAAGACACAGAATGCACTTAAATCCTATCAGTTGATAAATAGATAAAAGCATCATAGTATATCCATACAACAGAGTCTTATTTAGCCAAAAATGATATTATCTTATCTAAGAGAAATGAGCCAGACTCAAAAAGCTAAACACATGCTTTCTTTCATATGTGGAAATTCTTATCTTTAAAGAAAAGGATGTGAATATAAAAGGGGGAAGAAGGATTATTTGGGTGAGGGAACCAGCAGCAGGTAAGAGTGAGGGGAAAGGGAAGAAATATAATGGAAGTACACATGTGAAAAGGTTATCATGAAACCTGTTTTAAAACTTTTCCAAGAACATTGACAAAAAGGTGTAGTTAAGGGAGGAGAGATAAAGTAACAGAGGGAGTGAATTAGGTCAAAGTATATTATATGCATGCATACAAAACCACAGTGAAACCTTTCATTTTGTAAACTAATAGTCACAAAGTATTTTTTTAAATAAAAGACTAAATGTGATAGTAGATCTAAGTTGATTTTCTGGAATTATGTATCCTCACCAAAACTTTGTTCTTGCACTATAAAATGGTGGTAATTTCCTCAGTTACTACTATGAAATATCTCATTTGTCACAAATGAGAAGCTTTACATCCAACTTGTAAGCTATACCTTGCAAACCTAAATTATAAGCTGTAACAAGATAAACTTCATTGGTATCAGCCTTTAAGATTATCTTTCTAAAAATAAGCTCTAGGAAGGGAGGGAATAAAAGAGAATGAGGGAACTAAGCAAAAAGAAAGAATGTATTTATTACCTGAGGTATGTAAAGATAACCCTGCCGCATATCAACTCTAAAGCAACAAAAAATGAAAAAGTAAAAATAAGTTCTAGGAACTGAAATATTGATGTTATTTTGTAGTGTGATTTGCATGATAAAATTTCAAGACATTGCCAAAACACAGAAACAGAAATGAGCCAGTTAAAATAGTTCTTTTAAACAGATTTATTCTAACTTAATTCTCTTATGTTAGAAGATATCTCCTACTTGATCTTATAGCATCATTTATAGTTAGATAAGAGATAAATGGCTAAGTCTAAGAAGGAAGTAAGTCACACAGGAGAGATTTACAAAACTCTCTTTTCCATTTTTGAGAGCTGGTTATTACCTCATCAGTAAGTACAGCCATCAGTAGGAATAGAAAGATGAGTATCAACCAAAATTCGTAGAATAGCTGAAGTCCAAGGAACAAAGGTGAAGGATGAAGAACAGGCTAACTGACAAAGAAATGGGATTAAGTCAGGCTTGGTGTAGAAAAGCCCTAACTAATTTAAGGGATAGCACCACTGTGTTTTTGTCCTAGATAGAGGTTTTATTGACTTAGAGATTCCATGGTTCATTGCCCTAAATAAATCTGATCTTCTTTCCCTTGTGCATTTCTTTTCAAGGGTTCCATTTATATCTGTATTATCCAAATCCTTTTCATGCTATTAGTCTTAACTACTTGTAGTCCCCAACATTTAAAAATGGCAATTAGGTGTCTCTCAACTTACTACAAAAAGCACCACACAATTAAGAGTGTAAACTTGAAACCATGCTATCTGGGCTTAAATGCTAGTTCTGCCTTAATTAGCTATATGAACTGGGGAAATCACTTAGCTTCTTTATATTTCAGTTTCCTTACCAGTAAATATGGAGGGGATTGTATTTTTTTTAACAAATGGTGAAATGTCATTGTAATGAGTAAAATTCCATTGTGCATATTTCCATTGCGCATATTACCACATTTTCTTGATCCATTGATCCCTTGGGAGCACCTGGCTGATTCCACACCTAGGATATAGTGAACAGTGCTGCACAACAGGGTTGAGTTAATGGCTTTAGTGTACCCTGGTTTGTAATCTTTTGGGTAAATGTGTGGGAGAGGAATTTCTGGGCCAGAGAGACAAAAGAGGTTATGTTTTCCCTTATATGTAGAAGCTAGCTTTAGCTTATAAACTCTGCAAGAAATATGTTAGGTGGTCTGCAAGTGTACACAAATGTATTAACTGGTATACATGTGATTCAAGGGAGATCTCAAATAGTGTAATTCCTTAGAAGGCCAAAAATTAAAGTTCACCCAAATAAAACATCACCAAGTGGGTACTTGAGAGAGGTGGGGTGTGGTCAAAAGGAGGTGAATGACGAGAAGAGGGGAAAATGCAGAAAAAATTGCAATGAATATTCTAAAACTTAAGAATAGTGAGGGAAGAGCTGGGTAGGGGATGGATGGGTGAGAATGTTGACAGCAGTGAAACTGATCAAGATATTACTGTTCTTTTTTTGTTGTAGCTTTGTATGTCCATCCCCCATCGTATAAGTCCTGTTTTCACTGTATTTGATGTTGGTATAATTTGGGGAGGGGAAGGGAAAAAAACAAATTGTTTAAATAGGGATACAGTGGACCCATTGCAACAATGAGAGGTACAAGATGTTATATGGAAAAACAAACTTTACAATTTAGGCAGGTGGGGGGGAGGGATGGTAGGGGAAAAACAAAGGAGGAGGCAACAATGCAGGGTAAGAAATGTACTCATTACCTTGCTCATGTAATTGTAACCCCTCTGTAGAGTATTTTCACAATAAAAAACTTATTTAACAAAAATTTTGCTAAATGGCAATTTCTTTGTACAACTACATCAACATAAAAATATTTTCAAAAAGAACCAAGAATGTACCTATTGCAATACTAGATATTTCAAGAATTTTGGGCATGTTACTATGCACGTGGGTCTGTTTTTGGAGTGGTAATTGTCAGGCACTGAATCTGGAGCCTTATGCATGCCAGCCAAGCACTGAGACACATCCCTGTCCTACACAAGATAATTTTCTTATCTTAAACAGTACATGTGAGAAGTACATAAATATTACCCATTTTTATATTACTCCTTCACAGCTTTACCTCTCCAACCATTTCAGTCTTTGATTCTGTGCTCCACAGGCATCAACATTTTACCGCTTCCTGAATATCTTCTGTAGGTTATTACCATTCTGCTTGGTTTTCCCTTTCCAGTCTTCACCTGGATCATTCAGCAAAGCCTACCCTGGGCATCAATTGCTCTGTTAAGCTAAATAAAATATACATGGTTTCTTCCCTTAGGAAGTTCTTGCTCTAATGGTAAAAACATTCCCTGGCTATTGGAGATCATCCATTTAGATCTCAAGAGCCTATCTCTAAACCAAATTCCTAGATGTTCCCAAGCACCATCTTGTGTTAAGCCTGTTTCTAGGAATGTAACATTATAGTGAGACTGTACTTGTCCCAATGATGCAGTTACATGCTATGCTTCCCTTCTAGAATGGATTGGGAATCCAGCAAGACAGAAGCTAGAATCTTTCCTATGGCAATAACAGTAGTAGTTTCCTAGCTAAACTTTTCCTAATGAAAACATCATTAGTCACTATCTGGTTGCACTCATTAACCTTAAATTTAGTGAGTGGGAGTTATCTCTCAAATTTAAAACAATTGGATTTACTAGGAGAAAATCTCTTAAATTGCCAGTACATTCAGATGAGTTTGTTATTTCAAAATAACTTTAAAGAAAGGACAAAAAAAATAAGATTGTAAAACTTTCCCTCTCATGAATTTCTACTTACCCACTGTTGATGAGTAATTTAAAGAAAATAATCCCTTTCTATTTGGATATCATTACATTAAAAAAATAAAACCATCATTCATTATTTGGAACATGTTTTGTTGTGGTTAATTTTTTACATTTTTATGGTAAAGATACTGTACAGAGGGGTTACAGTTATATCAGTAAGGTAATGAGTAATTTCCTCTTGAGCATTGTTATCCCATCCTTTGTTTTTCCCCAGCCATCCTTTCTCCCCACCTCCCCAACTCCTCCCTTCCCACCCCAAGTTGTAGAATTCGTTTTTAACATAGTATCTTGTACATCTCTTTGTTACAATGGGTCAGCCTGTATCCTTATTTCAGCATTTTGTTATTTCTCTTCCCCTCCCCAAATTAGAAAAATGTACATATAAGATGTAGGTGCTAAGCGAAATGAACCCCAAGATAGAGACACAAGACGGTTCAGCTTTGTTGCTGTTGTTTTTAATGTGCTTATAATGTATTGTGTGATTTCTTTTGTTTCTTTCGTATGTTTTTCCCGCATGGTATAACCCCTGTTTTTACTGTATTTGATTCCGGTACCCTGTATCTTGTGTTTAATTTTTAAAGCACTTCAAAGTCATAAAACACCAACATAATATGAAGGGTCTTTACTTTTGGTGTTTATTATTATGCCAACAATGATGCATTTTCGATATTCATCCACTTTTGCATGCTTTGGCTTCATAAGAAATTAAAATCAATACAGGAAACATTTTTACTTTGAAATTATATACTCATGAGCTGTTGCCCTCCCTTAACACAAAAATAATTCATCTTGCAGTTGAGAAAAATTAATCCTGATACCTCCATCAAGCCTTTTTGATATTATTACTAAGACCCTGTTACTCTAATTAAAAATAACATACCTCTGTCATTAAAAATAAGTATAGGAATTGAAATATATATTTTAAGAATGACTTCTACAAAGTACATTTAATGGAATCTTCAACACAGAATTTTGTTTAGAATCTTTACAAGAATGCTGCTAGTAGCTAATGTTAAAGAGCAGCTTACTGACTGGTATAGAAGGTAGTTTGGGAACAGAAATTTGGAGCTAAGGAACAACCAATAAATGGAGAAGATAATGGAGGAGATAGAGATGGCATTGATATTTTTGACATGGTCTTGCTTCAGATTTTGAAAAAGCCTAGTGAAGATGGTATGTGCTTTTGTTGTGCTGGCCCTGGTGCTTGAACTCAGGGCTTGGGAATTAACTGTACCTGAGCTTTTTTCTCAAAGGCTTAGACTCTTACCACTTGAGCCACAGCTCTACTTCCAGCTTTTGGGTGGTTCGTT
The DNA here is from genome assembly GCF_000151885.1 of Dipodomys ordii. Lineage (NCBI taxonomy): Eukaryota > Metazoa > Chordata > Mammalia > Rodentia > Heteromyidae > Dipodomys > Dipodomys ordii. The sequence goes on from NW_012267266.1 coordinate 8,697,851, forward strand.
GGATATCACAGTCTCAGAGACTCCTGCTTAGGTGGGCAGTATCCTCAGATCTAAGCCTCCTGGGTAGCAAAGATTACAACATAAACCACCAGCATCTGGCAATATATGCCTGTTTTTTTTTTTCTTTTTTAAACTCACAAGGATAATAGCTTTTCAAGATATTGAAATTATTCAATATCACATAATCTATTGAAAACTGAATAATTTTTAAAACATCTTTATTACTGTTCATTAAATTTTCTAGTAAACCGGGTTTGTCAAAATATTATCATTTATATTTAGAAATAGGTAATCTGGAAATAACCAGAGAAATAATCTTGGATGTAAGTTCACTTGGGTTTGTTCTTGCTAGAAGACAAATTTTAATATTTAAGACAAAGCTTTTTCTATTGTTCTGTGAATCCCATTATCAAATTTTCTAGTATTATTTGCATATCTTCATAATGCTTTTACACTTTAAAAAGGAACTCTGAAATGAAGTCCAGGATATTATAGACTTAATTCTCTCATACTAACAAGTCCAAATGTATCAATTTATTATATTCATTTCATCAAGCAAGAGCAAGAAACACATATTTCTTTTTTAATACAACAAAGTTATAGTACAAAGGAATTCTAACTTAAAAATGGTTAGTGTCTTATTCAATGACTTATACATACTGGATGGAACTCATTCTATTATTTACCTATGAATGTGAGAGATAACATGACAGATTTTTACCAGGTGCTATAATCCTTAGTATATCCCAAGTCGTCACTATTTTTTTCCAGTAAGAATATCCCTTTCCCTAAATCCAAATCCCACTTACAGATCTTTGCTCGTATTCCTCAAGGGCTAACTTGGGCCCGCTAGGTATCAACATTAACATGAACTGGACTTAAGGGACCACTGTATCCATTGTCACTAATTACAAGATTTTGGCCTAATGATCTCTTGTCATGGGATGTAGCTCTTTAATAGTCAAAGTAGAGCTGATTTCCTTGCCCTGCTCTGCTTTTTTCTTGTTTATTTTTATCCTGTCCTCACAGCAGAGGCAGATGAATGAATTTTGCTGCAAAGGCTGTCAAGTAGGATTTGTTTTGTTTACTGATTTTCCAAGTTCCCAGCGTAGCTTTTTCTACATGGTAAGCACTCAGGAGATTAAATGAATAAATAAATGTCTCCCTAAGGTACCAACTTACCAGTTTCCTTATTTTTATTGTTCCTCCTTTCAGAAAGGTATGTTCTTTCTGTGGGGAGAAAACCCTAAAAAATTGTGGTTCATAATCCAGTTATAGCATTTAACTTAGTACCAGTTGCCAATTTTGATTTTTGATAATTTTTAACTTTCTGAAAATATGCACTGCTTGGTTCTCAGTGTTGACTATGGTATGATTATTTCTTTAGACAAAAAATACAATAATAATATTAAGGATAATCACTGAATATTTACTATAGACACATACTTTAAGCACATCTCCCTTCCATAATTCTTGAATCAACTCTGGTGGTTAAACATCAAGAAGTGGAAGATGCCAGACAAGTAGCAAAGCTTGGGTTTAAACTGTATATGTCTCTCAGAAAAGCTGACTTCATTTATGTATGGCTTATCTATTAGTTGTGTTTATGACCCTAATGTGTATCAATGATGATTTCTAGCACTTGACCTAAAATAAAACTATTAGGTAAGAACATATCAGGGAACCAATATAGATGACTTCCTGCTGATAGCAGCTAACATCATACTGGCCTCTGATGGCTGCACAGTTGTTATTTCCAACCAGGAAAGCACTCTCCAGTGTTATTTATAACATCACTTAAGTGGAAAAAATTCTCAACAGCCCAATAAGAAAGCACATTATTAATTTAATATTTAATATTAGAAAAAATACTGTTGTGCAACTAGGGGAAAAAGTGAGGAAAACATAGTAAGTAACATTACTGCCTAAAGCTTACAAAATGAGTGATGCTGACCAACTGTGGTCTGCCTCCACTGAGAATCATAGAGCAAAAGTCTTATGTTACAGCAAGAGATTATTAAGACTGATAGGGAAGAATTCTGTAGTGGTAAAAGTTACTGAGAATTAAGTAAGACTGATGAATTTCTAACCCATAAGCAATCTTTAAAGAGAAGGTTTGGGGGGGGGGTTGGAAAGGTGGCTCAGTGGTAGAGTGCTTGTCTCACATACATGAGGCCCTGAGTTTGATTCCTCGGCACCATATAAACAGAAAAAGCTGCAAGTGGTGCTGTGGCTTAAGTGGTAGAGCACTAGCCTTGAGCTGAAGAGCTCAGGGACAGCACCCAGGCCTAGAGTTCAGGCCCCACGACCAAAAACAAAACAGAACACAAAGTTTTTTATCAACAAGTCAGTCATTTTAGATGGATATATCTAAAGCCCAAAGTTGAAATCTTTCCATTTCTATTGCTAAATGCTACATAAGTCACCATCTGATCTTGTGAAATTTAGCATGTACTAGTGGTTTATGAGAAAGTCCTTTAAATAAAAAATTAAATTAGCTCCTTTCTTCTCTAACTTCCTCCTAGAAAACACATAATGAATATCTATGTGTCAGATACAAAGCTGAATAACATATACCGACTACATCTCAAAGAGCATCAGTTTAATGACAGACATGTTTATAAGTCAAACGCCAATGGAGCAAGGAACAAAAGTTAGCAATAGCAAATAAACTATTTGGGAATGTAGATTCAAATGTTTGCTGAACCTCAGTCACTCTGTTTGGCAAAGGGGAGCTCAGCTTGAAAAGATCCCCTGGTCCTCAGAGAGAATGCACTCTAATACAATGTTGTTTAGTGACAGCCACTAGCCACAAGAAACTTTTAAGCAAATGAAACACAGCCAATTTAAACTAAGATATGTTTAAGTGTAAAATACACAATGAACTTGGAAAATTTGTATTTAAAAGAACTTGATTTCATACTAGTTACATGCTAAAATAATTTTATATCTTACTAGTCATCCATATAAATAATTTTTACTGGTTTAGTTGTATATTTTAATATGCTACTCAAAAACTTCATGGGATTCATACCTATTGGATATGTTAATAGAAGGTAACAGATTAGAAGGACTATGTTATATTATGTTTGCTAAATACAGTATTAGTATAGTACTGACAGGAAGGGATATAGAAAAGACATTGTGAGAAATCTAATTTCTCTTAAGCATCAAAATATGAAAAAATCAATCTCATATTAAGATACCTATTAAATATAAACTTCTAATAAGCAGAATGGTTACTTTATACAAAGGGTCTCACTATGCTTTTGAAGCTACCATAACTCACTATGTAGACTAGGTTGTCCTTGAACCCTAAATCTTTCTGCTTCAGTATCTTAAGTGTTGGAATTAAAGGTATGTGATGCCCAGCTAACAATATGTTTTAACTGTGATAAGGTAAAATATTAACCAATTTCCTAACTGTTATTACAATATAGGGATTTTTTGTTACAAAGTTATGTTTTTTGTTATGTTTTTGTTACAAATTTGAAGACAGTATAATACAAAAACATCAATTACAAGTTCATTATCTGTCCTTTAAAATATGCACACATATGAAAATATAATCTTATTTTCTAAAATTCAGATCATACTGTATCTGTTATTAGGTGTTGTGACTATTTGCAACATATAGTGGAGATAACTTTTGTTGTTGTTGTTGGTGGCGGTCCTGAGGCTTAAACTCAGGGACTGGGTGCTGTTTCTGAGCCTCTTTGGGCTGAAGGTGAGTGCTTTACCACTTGAGCCACAGTTCCCCTTCTGGCTTTTTCTGAGTAGTTTACTGGAGATGAGAGTCTCACTGACTTTTCTGCCTGATCTGGCTCGAAAGCGAGATCCTAAGATCTCAGCCTTCTGGGTAGAGATCCTAAGATCTCAGCCTTCTGGGTAGCTAGGATTACAAGTATGAGCCACCAGTAACATTTTAAAAATGTTCAATAGAGGAGGAGAAAGTGGTATATCATTGTCTTTAATTTTCGCACCTTCATTTTCAAATGTTTAAAACGAACATATTCATGTTTTATTTAAATTACCTGCCTAGAGTATCTCATGCAAGATGGCGGAGCTGGATGATGTGACACTGGACAGGAAGCCTCCTCAGGTGCTGCAGGTGATGGACACTGGAGCAGCGAGACCTAGCCAAGAGCGGGCAAAAGAGTGCCCTGGTCAAGTGGCTCAAAAGGGGCTCAGGACTAGCTCAGGACTAAGGAGTCACCACCTCCCTGAGTCCCTGCAATGTGTATTTCACAGTGGCCTTCTGGAGAAAATGCCTTAATCCAAGAAAGTGACTTGAGGTATGTACCACCACAATGAATTTTCATTGGAAGGAAAAGCTGGCTACACACAATGAACTCCCCAATCACTTCAGCCAAGCTCTGGAGGGCAACCAATCACTCCCATGTGGAAAAAAGATGCTCAAGGACTCTGGAGTAGAAGAGGGCTGCCCAAGAACCTTACAACAAACACCACTGGGGACTGTAATTCAACTGCAGGTGGGGCTAAAGATACCACAGATCCTGAGCCTCCTATGCCTTTGGACACGATCAGAGCTGCCACAGTCAAGAGTGTCACAGGCCCCAATAACACCGAGAATCTGGACAAGTGCTACCAACACCTGATTCTTGACTTGGACTCCAGTAGATCTGAATCTAACAGCTCTGCAGTGAGATCAAACAACTGAAGCAGGAAAAGAAAGACTTGCAAGATTGACAGGAGAAAGAGAACAAGAAGATAGACCATGTACAAGAAGCACCGAAAACAATGCTGGAAATCCACAAGATATCAATATAGATGTTGGTTTCATAAGAATATGATTTACAATCTGATCTGGATACATGCAGCAGGTAGCTAATGAAAGAGAAATAGAGCATGAAGGTCTCACCAGCTGCCTGCAGGCTGCACAGCAGCGCATTGCAGAGCTGGAGATGACATTGTCTATACTCACAACCACACAGAAAGAGTCTGAAAAGAACCTATAGCTCATCAAACACCTTATTATTTATAGAAAACACCACATTATTTATAGAAAAGACTAAAAGTTATGATGACCTGGAGGAAGTGAGCACTGACTTGTAGGAGAAGCTGGAAATGCTCTGGATGCAGAAGATCAACATGAAGAACAAAATTCCCAAGTTTCAACAAGCACTAGTGGAGTGGGCTGCACTGAAAAGACAACTAAACAACATGAGAAGGCTGGTGACAGCATTAAAGTTGAAGAAAAACAATTTCGTGGAGAACCTGAGGGTAGAGAGGAGAAGGTCCAGTAGCTCTCAGAGCAGATGAACTAACTGATAGAGGAGAAAGAGTTGGGGTGTGGCAGGTGCTGGATTTAGAGACTAACCTGGCAGAACTGAGAAAGCAGTTGGCAGAGCTGCAGTCCCCTGCAGGACCATCTCAGGCTGAGCAGCAACTGTAGCCCAGCCCTACTAGATGCAGGAGGAGTTATAGAATCTGGAGCAATAACTTCATATCCAGGTACAGGAAAACCATAGCCTCAGTCTTCAGCACCTGGAGCAGCAGGAACAACTAGAGACTGGAGAAGAAGGCTAAGGAATGAAATCAACATGCTAAGAATTGGCACATGATCCTCCAGACACTGATATATGTATACAAATGTATATAACAGAAAGCTGAAAGATCAGCTGGCTCAGCTGCAGGATGCTTTCCATAGGGTGAGTGGTAAGGAGCAGGACCTTGCCAGTATCCTGAACTCAGAGCAGCAGATGAAAAAAAAAAACATCTGCAGGATAAGCTGCATTAGTTAGGAGAGAAGTTAGAAGAATGAAAAGAAGTGGCTGAAATAAAGAGCCAAGTGGCTCAGAATCTGCAGGAGCTGCATGCCCAGTCCCTAGCCCAGCTGTGGGAGCTCAGAGCTATCTGTGAGCAGCACAAGGCCTCCAATCAACAGCTGACCTCAGAGAAGGAGGCCCTGCAGCAGCACCTGCTGAGGCAGACCCAGCTGCTGAAGCAAGTACAGGTACAGACCAAGTTGGGGGACCAGATGGTATATCAAAAGTTACAGAACACTCAAGTGCCTGGAAGCAACTAAACAGAAAGAGCAGCTGCAGGCCCAGCTGAGCTTCCTGGCTTTCCCTAGGGAAGGTGAAGGAGAGGGCAATGAAGAAAAAGAGCGAGGAGACAACTCTACCTGACATGATTGTCCCAGAGGATGCAGAGAACCCATAAACCATGAGATATTTTTACCTTAAAGCACTATCAGTTGCTGAATCAAAAAAGCTACAACTCAGCAAGCAGCTGCAGAAGCAGCAGGCCCATTGCAGCTGCCTAGCCAACCTGGCATCCTAGCACCATACAAAGCTGGATGGAGCAACAGGCCCTCTTCCCCAAGAGCTGGAACCATGCGTGTCTGGGGACAGGAGATACACAGGTACCCAAGAAGAAGCCAAAAATCAGCTTTATCCACAACTTGCCTGACAAGGTGGACTGCCATAACCAAGTGGATGATCTCCAACATTGATGCAGGCAGCTGTCAAAACACAGCAATGCCACTGAAGAGTCCACAGATTTCTGTAAAGAACAGATGGAAATCCTGGATAAGTTGTATCAGGAGAAAGATGAGTATGTCAACTGGCTGTCCCAGGAGAAGAGGGAGAAGAAGAGAGAGCTGCAGGAGCTGCTGTTGCACCTTGCAGGGGAAGTCACGGAGTGCCAGGGGAAGATGCTGGTAGACACGAGACCCCTGTTGCTGACACCACTTCAGCCTTGTCAGGCCCCATGAAGATTGAATTTAGGAGAAGCAGAAAGGTTTTGAAGAAGTGCAACTTAAAGACAATGTGGAACCTGCCCAAGTAGCAGCTGGGGTGCCAGGATCCCTAGAGAACTCCCCCACAGAGCATATTGTGCTGCTGATGCCTGATACCCAGCACTGCCAAGAGTTTGCAGGCTTGGACAATGAGCGCTCCATCCCATTCTTCTCCAGGCTGATGCAAATGATGAGTTGGGGATAATTAGTATCTAAAGACTTGGGAGCCACCACCTAGAGAAGTAGGCTGGTGGATGGCCTTCTCTCAGGCATTGAGTGATGAGAAGGGCTAACTGCAGGCCAGATAGGGCAGAGACTGCTGGGAGGTGACCCAAATTCTAGGGGAAATCTAATAGTCCACTGGTTGCCAGGGAAGGGATCCCTGCTATGGTTATTAGAAAGAATAAATTCTTTACAAAGAAAAATAATAAGTTACCTGCCTATTTATGTCTGTTGATAAGTCTTTCCTATTTAATTTTTGAAAATATTTTGTAGGAGTTTTTTTATATATACATGGACCATTAAGATTTAGTTTATCAGTTCTGTTTCAAATTCTTTCCTCCAGGTTTCTAGTTGTCTTTAACAACCATTGGCTGATGGTTATAAGAAAGTACACAACAATGAAATAAAAAGCAAAGAATCTTAGAACTTTGAGGAAGCTTTGATAAAATTAGTATATAATGGAGGATTTACTATACCATTTTAAGATTAGAAATGAAAAATAAGAATATCCAATAGACACATTAAAAAATGTTCAACATCTTTGGCCATAAAAGAAATGCCAATTAAAACTACATTGAGATTCTACCTAACTCAGAATGGCCATTATCAAGAAAACAATAACAGGTGCTGGTGGGGATATAGCCAAAAGGGAACATACTTCACTGTTGATGGGAATGTAAACTGGTTCAGCCACTCTGGAAAGTAGTATGGAGATTTCTCAAAAGACTAAACATAAAGCTTCCCTATGACCTAGCAATTCCACTTCTGGGCATTTACCCAAATGACCACAAATAAGGCCATACTAAAGCTACCAGTACAACCATGTTTACTGCAGCATTATTTACCATAGCTAAAATATGGAATCAACTCAGATGCCTCTCAGTAAATGAATGGATCAAGAAAATGTGAAAGACACAGACACAGACACACACAGAGACACAGACACAGACACACACACAGAGACACAGACACACACACACACACAGAGACACAGACACACACACACACACACACACACACACACACACACACACACTAGAATGCTATGCTTCCATCAGAAAGAATGACATTGCCCCATTTGTTAGGAAATGGAAAGACTTGGGGAAAAAAAATCACACTGAGTGACGTAAGCCAGACCCAAAGAAACATAAATTCCATGTTTTCCCTCATTTGTATGTCTAGGGAAGTTCCAGCAGAGGATCATAATAGCTCAATAGTTATGTACCATGTGACCATATAAAATGCTAATCAAAATGAACTCCAAGATATGGAAACAGGAGGATTTTTGTTTGGTTCTTAATGTACTGTGTGAAGTTACTTTTTTTCCTTCATGTCTCCCCCGACCCCAATTTGGTTTATCCCTTGCTATCACTATTTTTTATTTTGGTACCCTGTGTCTTATATATGTTTATCCAATTTGGGGAAGGAAAGAGTAATAACAAAATGATGAGACAAAAGACAAAGGGTGAACCAATGCAACAGTAGTACAAGACACTATGTTGGAAATGAACTTTACAACTTGGTGGGGGAGAAGGGAATACGGGGGGGGTTTACACTGTTTGAGAAGAAATGTGTTCATTACCTTACTTATGTAATTGTAACTCCTTTGAACATCATCCTTTCAATAAAATAAATTTTAAAAAATTAAAAAATAACAGTACATAATGGAGGATTTTACTATACCATTTTAAGATCAGAAATAGAAAATAAATGTACACAGCATTTTAGAAGAGTTAATGAAAATACTGACATACATATTTGTGGTATTAAGTTTTTAAGAGCATAACAAATTTTCTCTATGGTCACCATATATTTTTCAACCACAATAGACTGGTAACTATTGAACAGTGAAGTCATTTATCAAGAGCCTATTTCTCTGCTCCAACTCCAGTGTATGATATTATCTAATGTTGAAAAACATCATTAAATAATTTCTTTCCTGTACTGTATTCTAAGTACTTCAAGAATGCACCTTTTCTGTACTCTGTCTACAATCCAGGGATCTAAAAGCTATACAAGTTTCCTTAAAATCATTTGGTACATGAAGATAGATGTGTTTCTCAACACCCACTTGCAGCCTATCTGCCTGTACTTATGTTGTACTGCCTCAAATGATGGTATACATATCCAAATGGATCTTATCAGAAAAAAAGTTTCCCCACTCCTGTTACTTCTTGCTACTATATTCTATGTCTAACAATACTTTTTCATATGCATGTCTACACATGATTACTTTAGATACTATACTATATAATAGCATGTTCTAACATATATTTTTATTATTGTTAATCCCTCTCTGTTATACACCATTAACTTTGTGGTACATTTACTTTTACATATTACTTCAGAATTATTGTTACATATCCAAAACAAAAAATTTATTTGAATAGAAAGTGTATTAAATGTATGTTCCATATTATTAAACATTACAACCAATTTTTTGTAGTCTGTGAATTTATTATTTTAAGTACATCAGCAACTAAATCTTGTAGACATTCACCATGCTTAATTAGCCCATAGATACTGCCAACTAGTGGTGTGGCTGTCTTTCACACTTACTGTCCCTACTCTATACCTCTACATTAGAACTCAACACCTGCCAGAGACCATAATTCAGATGGCTAGCACCACAACAATGACCAACTACCTAAATGACTGTATTAATTTTTGTAAAGCAAATTCCAAAATTCTAACTAGAAAAATATTACAATATTAATGAGACAAAGAAAAGTATCTCAAATCGCATATTGACTGTTTACTGTAAGTACCTTAACTAAACAAAATCCTTATTTTATGTCCTCAAAATTGAAAATAATCACAGGTGCTTATAATAGGCCCCAAATCATTGCTACATATAAAAATGCACTATAAGCATCTAGACATTTAAAGATTTCATAATTAAGAAGTCATAGTTTGTTCATGAAAAATTGCTCTCAATTGAGAGTTAAGGAAGAATTTTAAGATGTTGCTTTAGAACAGGTATTGCTTTATTTAGATATCAATATCAGAGAATTGTATTCTCCAAACTTTGGTTTCTGGGAAGCATTCAGGTGGCAGGTTTAGCAAGTCAAACTTAGAAGAAGTTAACACTAGTATTTCTTTGTTTTCTAATGAGCCACCATTTACTCTTACTTTTATATATGTATGTATGCATGTATGGTATATATGTATGTATATATGTATTTATTTATGTTTACCAGTTCTGGGCCTTGAACTCAGGGCCTACAGATTGTCCCTCTTTGTGCTCAAGGCTAGCACTCTACCACTTGAGTCACAGCTCCACTTCCATATTTTTCTGAGCAGTTTATTAGTCCACAGACTTTTCTGCCCAGGCTAGCTTTGAACTGTGATCCTCAGATCTCCTCCTTCTGACTAGTTAGGATTAAGGCATGAGGCATCTGCTCTTGATAACCATTTACTCATAATATCTTTGCTCTTATTTCTAAAGCCAGGTAATGAACCTTTTGTATTATTTGTTGACTTTCTTTAGTCAATTTACATTTCATCCAATGGTGATTATAAAAACATAGGAATTCTGATAGATATATGTTAAATGAGATACTGACATACTGCTTTTATATCTCACAAAGGTATGAAAAATTTGCTTGATTAATAATTGAGAAGGGAAAGAGGGAAAGGATGAATCTGCACTTTATTTATGCTGTAATTAATTTAATCTCCAACACTACAGTGATGAGAGGCCACTCTTATACTCCACAGCAATTTAAGTGCTAAATCAAAGGCCTCCAGAACCTCTAATTTACAGCTTTCAATAAAACAGGGAAAAGTTAAAATCCAACATGGATGAAGCAGTAAGTAAAGAAGAGAAAGAATTTTGTTAGTTTGACCTTTCTTGACATAGAGACTTCTAAAGTGATTAATAATTCATAGCAACAACGAGTGCATAAGCAGTCTGCTTGTTTTACAGCTACTTCTCACCTGTATATATTCGGTATACTCAAGGAAAAAAAATACATCAACACTGAATCATTTCAGTATATGGACCTTCTGTTGCAACAACTCTTTATACATCAGTAAGGATAAAATTGTGTGTATCTATGGAGTGACGAAGGATATTGATAGAATATTTACTAGTTTATTTATGCTGCAGCAAAGATCAAATGGTAAACAAGAGAGGAAGAGAAAAGTCAGCAGGAATGTAAGGTAGACTTTCAATCTTACTAACATATAACTGTGGTTAATTAGGTAGTGTGTGCCTTGATTTCAGCAGCCTACATGGAAAATATGGGCTGAATCTGGGTCTCAAGAAAAAGTAAGAACACGAAAGGAATGAGAAATATTTTGAATTTTCATAACTCCTGAAATACTTAGGAATATATTTCTTTAAAAATAAAAATGTGAACAAAGTTGAAGCATACTTTGTATGCACTAACACAGAACACAGTCTCATTTTAGATAATACAACATATACACACAACCACCTCAACTTTTCTTATAGTTAAGCAACAGTGTAGATAATTCCTAAAGATGGGTAGCTGTAAAATAATTGTTTTTATTGGTATTAAATATACAGATATGAAACAAAGTACTCTTGTTGTCTAAAAGGTCTAGATACAAAGGTAATTCCTGATTAGATGCAAGTCTACATGATAAATGCCAATAAATACTTAAAACATGGTGACAAAGAATGGTGGGCATTTCTTGACATTGGAATGGTAGCAGTTAGGAAGTGGCTTCCTTGTGTTAGAAGTCTGAGATTTGGACAGGAAGGCTGAGATAGACACTGTAAGAGCCTTTTCTATTGGCTTGTGAACCCCAGCTATCTTTCAAACATCTTAGAAACCTGTTCTCCATGATGCTCTCACAGTTGAATCCATTCTCAACCAAATGCAGATGCTGTGCAAGTCTCTGCTGACTCTAAGCAGCTTCTCTAAAAATGGGTGTAATTTATTCTTGTCACTGCATACTGCTTGCTTCTGTCACTGCGCTCACTACAGCGAGTGAATACTTGTTTTTAATTTGGATTTACCTGCCTCATCTACATGACTATAAATTATATAATGATAAGGATGCAATGCTTGGCATGATGTAAACAATCTGGTTAGCATCTGCCAAATGAATGAAAAGTAAAGGTTAGGTTTGTAAAGGTTTGTCTTGAGTCACTGTAAGTGCCTACCTATAAGAATGGGTATGGGCATGGGTTAGCCCTTTGTAGAAAACTAAAAATTACCAATTGATTTACAAAACATTCCTGGTGCCCATGTATGCTTTAATTGAACAGCCCCAAACCTAAACAACAACAACAACAAACAATAAAAAGGGAATAAAACCAAAAGAGCTCAAGCTTTGAGACTTGAATACTAAAAGAAACGAATGGCCATTCCTGTCTATAGCAGGCTCAGTCCTCACTGTTTTATCCTTGAATAAGGAATCCTGGAGAAGTCAGGCAATGGCTAAGAAGAACATTCAATTTAGGAGCAAAGGAGCAAACTTCTATTCTCAAATAAGGAAGCCTTTCATGAGAGAATTTACACAATTAAGAGTATCAAGTTTTTAGAAGGAGGATATATGGAGGAGAAAAAAAAGCCTTCTGTTACTTTAACTTTTCAGAAACAATGTTGCTAACAAGACTAGTTTAGATTAGCAGAGTGATTGTTAGGGAATGATGAAAATGTTCTGGGCACCTGTGTTAAGTAAGCACTTTGAATTTACTTTTCACTAATATTCTGTTAAGTGCTACTACAATCTAGATTATGTTCTGCATTAGACTGGAGAAGAAAGAAAATGGTCAGAAATTGGGAAGGAGGATGGTGAACTTAGTCAAACCTGTTTTACATGAATATAAATTATCTTGAAAAGTTTAACAAACTTATAATTCATATAACTAATATAATATTCAAATTACAATTACTTTACAGTTATATAATTATCCAAAAAATAGCTCATGATACATTCAATTCTGCTATGCTATATATAATGTTCTAAAATATTAAAGAGAAAGTACACACAATAATTCATTCCTGGAGTGGTAGGTTCTTCAAACCAGCAACTTCAGTGAAAGAAAAAAAATTAGTTGCTTTAAGATTTTTCTCTGCTGATTAGTGGTCATCTTTTGTCTTAAAGAAATCAAACATATTGCTAATGTTACATTTCCTGTGAAACAATTTTCTTCTGTGAGACATTAAGTAATGGGTTCAATGTTGAGATTCTCCATTCAGGAAGCTATCCAACATGGAAGGCAGCAAAGAAAAACAATTGCTAAAACTGTCTGTCTCCCATGAAATGACCAAGAAAATCTTATGTCTAAGAATTTTGTTTTTAAGAACAGTTAATGCCTTCCTGACTATGAGAAGAAAGGACAACTCATAAAGTGCTTTGGGGGAAATTAACACAGAAGTTGAACAAAACATTTCTTTTTTCTCAGCAGAGCATGAGACTTTCATATACCTTATGAAACAGGGCCTCAATATACGCCAACAAATGGAAAAATACTGATGGTCATTTCCCATTGCATTTTGGTTTAGATTATTACATAGGGACGGGGATGCGGAGCGGGGGGGAGCAAACTGTCCAGCACATAGCTTTGGTTCTTTAAAATGTTTCTTGCCTTCTCATTGTTTATATAAGCTCATAGTGTAAACTGGCACAGAGTCTGATGGTTGGTAAACAAATTAAAATCTCTGAATAAAATAGAAACAAATTCATCCTTTTGCTAGAATTTACTGGTCTTAGAATTAAACTTTAGCCATTACATAATGGAGTTATACTACAACTGAGGAGGAATCAGTAATGTTAACCATGTCCCTTAAAATAAAGATGAAAATCCATACCCAAGATGAAAAGAAAAGCTAAAACCTTGCATGAACTATTTCACAATAGATTCCCTCCCAAGAGCTCTGACATCTATAAAGACAAAGTAACAAAATCTTTTACCTTAAACCATTCCTCTGGTTCTCTGACCTTATTTCTTTTATAAGAGCATATTCACGTACACATTTCTTATTCTTCATTTCAGTCTTTTCTTTGAACTGCTGAATAATTTCTCACACAAGAAGTAGAAAATAACATTTTGTTCTAAATGCTGTTTGTCTTCCCTCAAACTATGTGTTTGTCTTTTCTTAGAGTGATATCTTGAGAGGCTGTGCATCAATTATCGTGGACTATGTGGAAGCCTGCAATCATGAGCATCAGCACCACAGAATGGAAACACCCATTCGCTTCTCAGATTAAAATGAAATTGTGACACTTTAAACAAATAACTTCATGCAGATCTGGTTTATTAGGTGTTTCAGAACTAGAAGATGGATTCAGCTCTCAATATTTTAGATGACAAATATGTTGCCAAATTACACTTACAAACAGAAATAAAGCAATCCATTGACACTGTTATTTTGTTTCTGATCATCTGACAAAAGTAGATTTTTTGCTTAAAAATGGAAAAAAGATGGGCTGGGAAAGTGGCTCAGTGGTAGAGCGCTTGCCTTGCATGCTCAAAGCCCTGGGTTCGATTCCTCAGCACCACATAAGCAAAAAGAAAAAAGCCGGAAGTGGCACTGTGGCTCAAGTGGTAGAGTGCTAGCCTTGAGCTGAAGAGCTGAGGGACAGCGCCCAGGCCCAGAGTTCAGGTCCCACGACCGGACCCCAAAAAAAAAAAATGGAAAAAAGATAATCATGAAGAAAACCAGCCAAAACTTTTAAACCAAGCCAGGTTCCAGTGCCTGTAATCCCAGTGACTCAGGAGGCCGTGATCTGAGGATCATGGTTCGAAGCCAGCCCAGGCAGGAAAAGCCTATGAGATTCTTATCTTCAATTAAGTTCAAGTGGTAGAGCACTAGCCTTAGAAGCTTAGGTATAGTACCTGAGCCCTGAGTTCAAGCCCCAGGATTGGCATAAAAACAAAACAAAATGATGAAAAAATCACGGATACCTGGAATCATTAGTGGTATATTGCTTGTAAATATCTATTAATAGAGATAACTGTCAAATATAATTTTATATTGCTATCTCCATTACAAAGGTTAGGTACTTCTGCAAGTGTGGCAACCTCTTTAGGATACAGTCACCATCAGATCAACATAGTCAAGGAAACAGAGGCCCACTTGCTTGTGTACTTTTTTAAAAATCATCTTTAAGTAGTTAGACAAAGTTTCAATTCAACATGTCAGTTTGTAAGTATAATGCATCATCAGCATGACCCCTTCCATCATTTTCACCCATTATCTTCCAACTCCACCTATCCTCTCAGTTTTCCCAGTTCTATTTTCACATATATACATTGAATGTTATGCCTGCATCTGCCCACCTCTCCTCTCTCTATTCATTTACCCCTCTTCTCTCAACCTCTCTCATTCTTGAAGCAAGTCCCAGCTTCCCAATATTCATTTTGTTAGACTATAAGTTATTTGTTCAAAGGAGTTGCAACAGTGGAATCCTCCCTTGCATATACCATGATTTAGTTAATACATTTGTGTATATATGCCTATGCACATATTCCTGTTATATGTTTACAAATTTGTAATTTAAATCTAACTTCCATGTGACGAAAACATGCATCCTCTGTCTCTCTATGCCTGACTTACTTCACTTAACATGATTTTTTTCCAGGTCCATTCATTTCCCTAAAAATGATGTAATGACATTCTTCCAGGTGGATAAATAAAACTCATGTACTTTCAACTGTTGCAAGTAACTGTTCCCCCAAATCAAACCATCGCACATTTGTTTCTCATTATTTTCCATGTAAATATTCTGGTTGCATGAATTATTCTTTTATATTAAAATTTCCTCCCTCTCCTTCCTTCCTCTTTTTTCTTTCTCTTTCTTTTTTCCTTGCTTTTTCTTTCTTTCCTTTCTTCCTCCCTTCCCTTTATTTCTTCCCTTCCTTCCTTTCATGTGTCTGTGTTGATTGGTACCAGAGCTTTAACTTGTTTCTTGATCATAGGGTTTTCTTGCTCATGGCTGGTGTTCTATAATCTGAGCTACGACTCCAGTCCATGAATTAGTTGGAGATAGTGTCTTGAGGGTTTTTCTGCTGAAACTGATTTGCAACAACAGTCTTCAGGTCTCAGCCTCTTGAGTAGCTAGGATATCAGGTGTAAGCCACTGGTACCAGCTTGAAAACCTTCTTGATGGAAATTTTTATTTATTTTAGGATTTTCTATAAGAACTAATAGTATGCCTAGCACCATGCAGATCAAAACAGCTTATAAAACTAAGGGAGGATAGGAAGACCAGAAAGCACTTTACAGCAATATTTAAAATGTATTTTCAAATTATTGTGAATGACACAAAAAATGTATCTAACTGTATATAACACATAAGAATGAAACTATTTAAAGAAAACACAAAAAAGTCATTTGAAGCAGAAAGTTTTGATCCATTCAAAAAACAGGAGATTTTTTTTTCATGGCAAAAAATCCTACAAGAAATGGTTGCTGATAGATTGAAGATATTTACTTGAGAAAATGTTGTAGTATGAATCTGGAATCTCCACCAAAGGCCCATCTGGCAAATGATTGGTCCTCAGCATGACACTATTGGGAACTGATTAAACCTTTCAGAAGTGGGGCCTAAAGGAAGTTGCTGGGGTATGCCTTTACAGGAGAGTGTGACACCCCATTTCTTTCCTCCTTTCTCTCTCACTTCTGGGTAGCTATGAGATGGTTGCTTCATTCTGCTCTGTCTGACATGATGTGCTGCTTCTATATGGGCCACAAAGAATGGTTCCAATCAACCATACACTGAAACCTTAGCTCTGAGTATAAGTTCCTTATCTTGGGAATTTTATTACAGTAATGGACAGTTACTAATAGGGATGATAAAGTAAAGATGGCAGAGACACAGGGAAGGTGGGGAAGCTATTAGTAAGGGAGAGGACTTGACCATGGTCTCAAAGGAAAATTTGAAATACAAAGGTTGCAAAGAAGGAGGTAATCCTCTTTAAATACTTTTTAGCTTTCCTTCAGAACACTTAGTCTTAAATGTTTAATGCTTTCAATATGCCCATGAGCTATATTTGATTCACTCTTTTTTTGGGAGTAGGAAAATTTTATTGGAACACAGTCATGATCATTTGCTTACATAATTTCTAGAGCTACTGTCTTTGCACAAGAATGGCAGAATTTAATGGTTGTACTGAGACAGAGTGACCTAGACAGCTGAAAATGTAAATATTTGGTTCTGAAGAAAGTGGTCTAGAGCAAGGGATCATCTATTTTTGTTGAATCTATTTCAAGTTAAAACCCTGCATATATTATTGTAGACATCTCCAAAGACAATGAAGTTTTGATTCTAAAATAAGGAAAAGTGTATATTAAAATCCTTAATAAATACCACCATTTTAATGAAGTTTAATTTGGGAGGTTATATAATGGCAGCACTGCACTATTCTAAAGGGATAAATGGAAAACCAGTAATATTTAATTAGCATATATTAATTCTATAAAGAGCTTCATTGTAGTATTCCAATCCATACATATAATGTACTGAGACCATACTCACTCCCTATTACTTTCTTATCTCCCTCCCTATATTATACAATTTTAATGGGTTCCATTATTCTATTAGCACACATGCATTTAATGTGAAATCAGTAACTGATTGAAGCCTCAAAGAAATGTCATATTCACTTTCCTCTTTCACAT
This sequence comes from Dipodomys ordii, assembly GCF_000151885.1. Lineage (NCBI taxonomy): Eukaryota > Metazoa > Chordata > Mammalia > Rodentia > Heteromyidae > Dipodomys > Dipodomys ordii. The sequence continues at coordinate 8,715,440 of NW_012267266.1, forward strand.
GCCAAATTACCACCTATCATTTACATTTGTGGTGCATATGAATGGCACTGATCAATCTCTTGAGATTGAATTCCTGTGCATTAGATAGAAAGACACTAACACAATTGTGGAACTCCTCAATGGGCATATACAGATCACTGTAGGGACAAATGATAGACTTTGATTTGTATCATAGTCAACTGTTATTGCCACATCCACTTAGAAAGCTTAAGAACAATACTATTAGAAGAACCATTTGTTCTGGGCACCAGTGGCCCACATCTGTAATCACCACGATGTAACAAGCTGAGATACAGAGGATTATAGTTAGAAGCCAGTCTAGGAAGAAAGCTTCATGAAACACATTTCCAAAACAGTGAAAGGCCTGGATGGAGGCATGACTCAAGTGGAAAAGCACCATTTGACAGAAAGAAATCCTGAGTTCAAATACCAGAAACATTCATAGATCCTGATGATGTATTGTTCTGTTTTAATGTCTTGTTTCCTCTGTTATTTCCTCATGGTTTTTCTCACTATATATGATCAAATACTATCTACTTCTTATATTATGAAAGAATAAATATTTATAAAAACCCAAACATATTTTGTACTATAAAAAGTAAGATCCCTTAACATTTAACCTACACTTAGTTATCTTATGCACGGGTTGTTCAGTTATACCAAGAACAGGACCTCTATGTAAATAAAATACACTCCACCTTTCAGGAGGTGTTGATTAAGGAATTGGAGCATTGGAGCCTGATATCATCAACTTTGTTCCAATTCAGAAGTGATGTAGTCTTTGCTTATCTCTTATCAAAATCTAGAGGATTCTAGACAATGATTATGCTTTCTTGTGCTGGTGCAAATAATATGGCAGGAAGATAAATCAGGATAGATATACCATATGAGCATGGATCTATGAAATTATATAAAGTTTCATGCTATGGGAGGGGAAATATATCAGAAGCATCAGTTCTATGAACCAAATTATGCACAGAAAGGCTCACTGCTTAAGTCTTACTGCTACTTAGAAGGTGATAATAGGATAGCAGTTTGGGAACAATGCAGGCAAAAACAGCAAGACCCTATTTCATAACCTACCAAGGCATGCCTCCTAGCTATTTGGGAGGCAGAGATGAAGAGGATGGTAGTCTGAAGGTAGCCTAGGCAAAAGCTGTGGATACTATCTTAACAATACATGAAAACAAGACAGACACTGGTGGCTCATGCCTATGATTCTACCTACTCAAGGACTGAGATCTGAGGATCAGGGTTCTAAGCCAGCTGGAGCAGGAAAGCATGAGACTCTAACAAACTACTCTGAAAAAGCTGGAAGTGGCACTGTAGCTCGAGTGACAGAGTGCTAGCCTTGAGCAAAAGTAGTAAAGGGACAGCATCTAGCCCCAGAGTTCAAGCCCTAGGACCAGAACAAAAAACAAAGACCAAAAGGACCCATATTTAGCAAGCAAAGGCCTGAGCACAGGCCCTAGAATTGCCTAAAAATAAGATATGTATATATCACCAAAAAGCCCTGTGCACAGCCATTTCTCTCAATATCTGCCCTGGAGCTGCAGCAAGGAAAGGCCTACTGGGCTGGGAGACTGGTAGTGTTCTGTCTCAGCTTCACTGGGATTAGCAGGGTTGATCTTTGCAATAACACAGAGACCAAACCCTTGACATAAAATGATGATCACTATCTGTTCTTCTCCCATCCAACCCTTTTAACAGCACCAATTTAACCCACTGATTTCTTCATCTGCCTTTTATTTTCATCTTTTAATTTGCTTCAGTATTCAATTCACTTCTTCTATGCTAAGATGTAATTTAATGCTAAGATACTATACACAGGCATCTGGTATTCTCAAAGGTATTTATTTTTGTAGAACTGTATTTTCTTTTATATACAAAGAAGGCCAGAATATGGTTTGCTGAAATAGTTATGGACAAGATGTTAAATGTTACCTTTGCTTTGGTTAAAAACAGCCTAGGAACCAGTCAACTCCTTAACTACCAACGACATACTGTGACAGTTACTGTTAGTACAGAATAAACTTTCAAGAAAAATTATTTTTTTAACTAAATTAAACACTTTACTAATAAATTAAAAATAAAAGGTAGCTGTTAGTACAGAATAAACTTTCAAGAAAAATTATTTTTTAACTAAATTAAACACTTTACTAATAAATTAAAAATAAAAGGTAGCATCTTCAGTTCTACAATCCTGGCATAATATTCATACCAATTTAAAGAATATATTTTTCCCACAATAATAATTACAGGAGTTAATGAAATGTTTATGTTTTGAAGTACAGTTCATCATTGGTTACAGTTCTAAATAGAAGTTGATTGCCTTTTCACAGCGGCAAATCAGAAGTATAAACTCTGCTTCAGATTTGGTATACTAAATGTTCTTTTAAACATTTCCTTAAGAATATATTGAAGACAAGTGCTGGTGGCTCACGCCTGTAATCCCAGCTACTCAGGAGGCTGAGGTCTGAGAATGCAGTTCAAAGCCAGCCTGGCAGGAAAGTCCCCATGAGACTCATTTCCAAATAACTACTCAAAAGCTAGAAGTGGAGCTGTGGCTTAAAGTTGTAGAGTGCTAGCCTTAAGCAAAAGAGCTCAGGAACAGTGTCCCACAACTGACCAAAAAAAAAAAAAAAAGAATATACTGAAACGCAGACAATTGTATGAATTTGTTCTGTAAGAAAATATTAGCTATTTAGAATTTGTAGTCTTGGAGAGATGACAACAGTTTAAAATTCATGTGTGGTTGCTAGGGTTTTTCTTTTTAAAAATACACTAAAATAAAGTAATTTCAAAGGCTTATTTTAATTTCAACTTGTAACCACTGATTCAGGAACTGCTCATCTATTCTTGATTCCCTCCCCTCCCATCCTTCCATTCCTCTTGTTTTCTCTTTTCTTTCTTTCTTTTCCTTTCTTTTATTTTTATTCAGTGCTAGGGCTCAAACCCTACCAATGAGCTACATTCCCAGACCTTGCATTTTTGAGACAGGATCTCATATGTAGCACTTGTGGGTATTGGCCTTGGGATCCTCTGTCTCAGCATCCCAAGGGTTGGGATTACAGTTTGTCTCACCACACTAGGCTATTACTAACCTTTCAGATAGATAAGTGGAAAAAGTCTTTGGATTTAAGAACTACACCTTTTTCGTAAGATTTTTTTTGTCTTTAAATTAAGGAAATAACTATTGTAGGTAAGTCATGATGCATGCCTTGAGATACAAAAAAAAAATAGTGAGACATTTCCATCACCTGTCAAATCCTACTCATTAGAAAACAGAACCAGGCTGTACCCTCTACTCACACATTTCATTGATACCATTCAAATGTTACTGGGAGTTCTGCTGCTAATATAACAAGATTTAAGAAAGAACAAAAGCAATTGTTCTCCTGGTTTTCTACCCTAAGAAAAATTTCCAAAAGATTTCCTCCTATGAACCTTTTACAAGTTTATTTTTCCTCACTAGTAGTTTATTTGAATATTATTACAGAAATTTCTGGACACAATGAAAACATTTTTCCTTTTTGTTTTCTAGGTGGTGTTTGCTGGGCTACAAAGTGATCAATGCTGATGTAATTCAAGATTTTAAAGCACTAAAATGTCAAATGATCTCCTTAGGTGAAATAAATGTTATATTAGAGCTATGTTTGGGTCAATGCTATTAGATGAAAAGTAAATTTTGAAATTGCTCGCTTATTTTAAAAAGCTAGAGGAAGTATTGGCTTCAAATTAAATAATATTAAATTAAATAATAAAGATTATTCTTCTATGTACTTTTCTAGGCTTCCAATATTTTTCATAGACTAATTCACGCTCCATAGATTCACTCACCTATTTTCTTCCATCACTTATACATTATTATCTAAGTCAGGCAATATTCCTGCGTTCTTGTTCTTGTATATTTTGTAGCTTCAAAAATATTTTTACAGGAACTTCAGATTCAGCAGGTCCCAGATGAAACCTTAAGCTCAATGGTCGCTATTCACTAGTACCTGCAAGAATGTCACCCTAACATCACTTTCCTGAAATCCCCCCTTCCCAATCATCATCTCTCTAGTCTGGTCTTGGTACTTCCAGGTCAGAGATATCTACAAGAAACTTGAATCGGATTTATCCTACTTCAGTGCATACAGTCCCTTCCTAGGGCTCTCAGAGTCAAGGCTAAGCAGTCCCTGAAATCTATATCCCAACTGAGAATTCAACTTGGCCATAATTTAATTACTTTCATTATTTTAAACGGCAGTTTTGCTCCCACATCCATGCCTTTGTCGGTCTCCTAATTGATCACAGTCCTTTTTCTCTTCCACGTTTCCTTTGCAATTTCTCAATTTTCCCTACAAGTGTACTTTTTCAGGGATGCTTTCATGACCTAATGATGGGACCATGTACTATTTTCAATATTTGTAAGGATATCTATTAATAGGTACTTGCTCACTACACTTTAAGCACTAGAGGACAGATACCCTATATGATTTGCTCATCATTTTAGTCCCAACATCTACTACTGATGCACATAAAGCAAGAAGTGCACATTTACAACTTCAACTGACTATGGAACACGGGTCATAGAGCTGTTACTTGAGAACGGACATAAAGCAGGCTTTAATAAAATGAGAGCGAAAAATGAAAACATTCTAAGGTTCAGCTAGACCTGGTAAAGGGTTAAGAAATTCTGCCAAGAAGCAGGTACTTGAAGCAGGGTTGGGGTTAAAGGGGAAAAGGAGAGATGAAGAGGAGGATGCAGTCAAGAATTTAGTGAGTATTCTACAAAATTAAGAAGTGTTAAGGGAAGGGTTGGGGAGTGGAGGGGCAGATGAGAATGTTGAAAGAGGTAACGTTGATCAAGTTGCATTGTATTCATAAATAATTCATTTGTACAACTACTTAAAGGTAATTAAAAAACTGAATTCCTTATAAATTAAATGTATATTTATAAAATTGATCATATAAAAGAAATTCAATAATGTAGCTAGTTTTTATTGATGGCTTTTAGAATTTTTTCTCTTTTTTTATTGCCAAGGGGATGTACAGAGGGGTTACAGTAACATAAGTAAAGTAACAAGTATATTTCTTGTCAAAATTTTTACCTCTTCCCTCATTTTTCTCCTACCACATTTTCTACTATGAAAGTCCTTATAAAATTCTATGTTTCTTCTTCACTCTCCTCCTCCAGTAGCGTTTATTAAGTTATCATGATATGTTTATTTCTTCAACTTCTCTCATTTTCCTTGAAAGTAGGAAACATGTCTGAACAGGGCCTTTTTACAAAGAAGGCATTCGATGTACAAGTGTGAATGATTTTATCTGTGGGTCAAAGATTGATTTTATCTGTGGGTCAAAGAGTCTACATACATTATGAAAAAAAGAGTTTCACCAGATGGGTGTATATGATATCATAAAAGAAAAATTTTGGAAATTGAAATAATATTTATACTAGGATATATGCTTAAGTATATATTTGCTATGAAACTTATAATTTTACCTGAGATATATTCTCTTATAAAAGCAAATTTTAAAAGTTCATAATAAAGCATGATGTCATATTAAAAAGGGAAAATTCTTAAATTACATGTCATATATATTTCAGATATGTATAGTTTATTGATATTTGTGTATAATGGCCTATTGTTTATGTCCCATCGGGAGATTTTTTGAGATTTTAAATAGCAGTTACATTATTTTATGTGAATTCCTTCATTAACATGTGTAAGGAGTTCCTATGTTCTACAACCAAAGGATGACTATAGCTGACATTAATACAGTCATAAAACAATTATATCAGCAAGGTGCTAGTGGTGCCTTATGCCTATAATCCTAGCTACTCAGACAGCTGAGATCTGAGGCTCTCAGTTCAAGCCAACCAGAACAGGAAAGTCCATGAGACTTTTATCTTCAACAAACCACTAAAAAGCTGAAATGGAGCTGTGGCTAGCCTTGAGCAAAAAGGCCATGGACAGCACCCAGGCTCTGAGTACAAGTCTTCTTAGGACCAGTGAACATGTGTATGCACATGCACGTATTCACACTCACACACACACACCCATCTTCAATTACCATGAACAATGGAGAAAAATTAATGCCCTAAGCTTTCCAAAGTCTTCAAACCAACTCATGACATAAAATATGGAATGTAGCACAGTAGATACAGATTTGTATCAAATTCTTTCTTTGTGCATAATAAAAAATGAATCAATGAAAAATAAAAATGAAGATTAGCACTCATGGGTGAAACAAGTAGTAATTATTTTTCTAGAAAGTTTTAAAAACAACCTTTGGACTTTCTTTTCTTTGTTTTTCTTCTTTCCTGCCTTCTCCTCTCTTGTTCTTTCCTTCCTTCCACCTTCCTTTTCCCCTTGCTTTTCACTTTTTCTTTTATGTAAGATTCATATTAAATTCCCTACTATCTGAAAAATACTTACTAAACAGTTCACAGAAAATGTGCACTCATTCCTTCCTGCAAAATGCAAGCCAAACTATGCAAAAGTTCTTTCTTTCTTTCTTCCTTCCTTTCTTTCTTTCTGTCAGTCATGGAGCTTGAACTCTGGGCCTGAGCGCTGTCCCTGAACTTTTCAGCTCAAGGCTAGTGGTCTACCACTTGAGCCACAGTGTTACCTCCGGCTTTTTCTGTTCGAGGTGCTGAGGAATCGCGCCTAGGTCCTCATGCAGTGAGGCAAGCACTCTACCACCGAGCCACCTTCCCAGCCCAAGTTAATTATTTAAAGAGCATTAAAAAAACAAATTAGGTAATTTTTTCTACAATGATAAAAATATCTGACAATAAGTAGAAATACATATACCAGGCCACAAATACTAATTATGCCAAAATATTTTATAAAAGAATTTAAGACTTGCCATTTTAGGGGTAATTTTATTTTATAGTGCATAATTCATGTTTGCAAAGGGGTGGCTTTTATACACTATACTTACTAGCAAGTGAATAACATCTCCTTTTTCAAGTTATGTTAGTAGTTCAGATAGTAATAATTCCCGTGTAGTATTGGGAATGAATCATTATTAGTCAATACAAATATTTAAATTATTCACTTAAGTTAATAAAAATAAATAATTGTGTTGATCTACAAGTCATAAAACCAGACACTGCAAGGAGATATGACCCTCTATAAGTTATGAATATTATTCCAGAATTTTATTTACAAACAATAATTATTAAATATCTAAAATTTATTTGGGAAATAAATACTCAATAAAAATATAAAAAATTGTGGATTAAACTCTGAGCACCACTCTTTTCTTCTACCACTTTTCCATTGCAAATAATAGAATGTAGTATTGTAAAGCTTTTTATCTTGTTCAGTTACAACCAGCACAAGTACAGAACTCAGCAAATGGCAAACTCCCAGGGAAAAGGGGAGCTCTGATATTGCTTTTATTTTGTTCTTTATAGTTTGAATCACAATGCTAGAATTACTAGACTTACAAAAATAAAAGTACCTATGTGCATCACATATGGATAGTACCTATGTGCATCACATTTTTTATTATTTAGTCAGAGTTTTATTACATTTTCCTCATACTACACCTTTACAGTGTTTAATTCATGGGCTTTTAGTAGATTCCAAGAGTTATACAACCATCACTAAAATAAGCATTTTCATCAAGTCCTCCCAAAGAAACTACCTATTAAACAAGTGCTACTATTCAAATATCTCAAAAAACACAACTGTCTTTAAATTCACCATATCCAGTACATGACATCTTGGTCAGTACTTGGTCAGTAGGTTCAAATTCTACAGGACCTGAGTGTGTTGGATAAGGGTGGTAAAGGAAAGTGTCTGACTTTGCAGTAGGAAGACCCAAGAGGGAAGATCAACTGAGCAGCTGAATATGCAAATCTTGAGTTCAAGAGAGAAAGAAATCAGTGTTAGAAGTGATACATCAGGGTACCCAAAACAGACAGATCAACAATATGAAGAGATTGTGCACCACACTTTATATGGAAAATAACATAGGAAGAACTTAAGGTCTCTGTGAGAATATGAGAATGTTCCACATATCTGGAATGAGATCATTCCTCATTATTTCTACCACCTGGTGCTCCAAGACCCATCTTATCTAGATGATAGCAATATACCTTTAACTGGTCTTTTCACTCTGTACTTGCCCCTTAAATCTTATTTCAAAGGTAATTCCAACCTGTCTTTCAAAAAGCTAGTCAAGATCAAATTAGTCCTCATTGACCCTCATCTCATGCATACTAAAAGCCCTAGCTCATTCAGTGGCTAAACAAGGTATCTGTGATCTGGCCATCTAATGACTAAGTTCACTTCCTGTCTTCCTTGGTGGAAGCCACTTTGGACACAGGTACCAGGAAGTTGCTCATGGCATTGTTGCATCTGCTGTACATTGCTAGATGCTCTTCTCACTGGCAATCATTTGACTTGCTCCTCTATCTATTTTAGATAGAAATATAAAATGGTTTGTACCTCCACCAGTTCATTTCCTATATACTAATTTATACATGCATGCAATATTCTGCATTTGCTTAATACTTTTAAATGCCTTAATGATCTATTTTCCTGCACTCTGTAAGATCCGTGTGGAGAAGAGCTTTTCATTTACCACTAGAACCATAGTAGACAATCACTGCAAATGTTGGTTAAACATCCTCAGTATTGGTAACATTTAGAACCAAATGGTTAATAAGACTAAAGCAATTAACTGTGCAATAATACAGTACGGATAGGGATCAACTGAACAAAGACACCTAAGCTTTAACTGCTTTTCCCCCACAGGGATGATGTGGCCTTGATGACATGAATGAGACAAGAACAAGAAGAACTCTATGTTTTAAACAGTTCATTAAAATGAACTACACCGATGCATGAGTAATGTAGTACTTATAAATCTCCCTAAGTGGTGCTTAAGTTTGATAATAGTGTAGAAGAAAATGAGTTTCTTACATTTAACTAGGCTCCTGTTGGTATCATGATTAGAAACTCTGTGCACAAGAGCAAAAGAAACTTGGTAGTTCATATTTCCTTGCTTATGTGTTTATCTTTTTCTGCAGCACTTCTGTACTCTTGGCTAAACAGAAATTTTAACAATCTTAAAATGGTACAGAGACATGGTGTCTTCTCACTAAATTGAGGTCCCTTTGGATTTCTGAAGGAAAATTCTTTAGATCTATCTCTACCATTTAAGTAAGCAAAGGTTATCCCTATATTTGTATAAAGAGGAAAAGAAATGTACTGAACAACACCGGTTATTCATTAATTCAATTCATTTTTACTAAATACTAACTACCTGTTGGTAGTCTTTGCTGTACTATGGATCAATTAATGAACAAAATAAAATCAGTGTCCTTATAGAACTTACATTCTAGTTGGGAGAGTTACTCAGTAAACAGTAAACCATATTTAATTGGTGTATATGTAGATACACATGCACACCCATATGCACATAAGTCCAACATAAAAATATACATATATCCATTCTCCCTGACTTGCAGAGATGAATAAATCCACTATAAATTTAAAATACAGCAAATTCAAAATGCACCAAGCATTCTAAAATGCCGCATGTCATAGCTTAAGACACAGTACACTACTTCTAAACTATAGATTGTTTAGTTTCATGGTTGAATGTATGACCAGGAACTGTGGCTCAAGAGAGTAGTACATGGCATATGAGTTAAAGGAAAAACATTCTGTAAAGACTTCCTCTTATTCTGTGCCAATGGACAAATTATTCTTTTAGGATATAACTGTCCTATTGTAAAATGGGATACATTTAAAGTGGAGATAAAATGTAAAAATTAAATGAAATAATGAATATATTTAGCAATGGGGGTACTCAGTGTGTGACAGCCTTCTTTTAGAGAACCTAACGTGTCTCATCTCCCAAAAGCACCCCTCACATACAGAGTGGGGTTCCTTGAGTTCCTTCATAATCTTCCCTGGCTACCTCTGTAATTACAACAAGGGTATTCAACATAAGATAGACTAATCAGTTTGGAGAAGAACTTAAAATTTGAACTCAAAGACAATTAGCTTTAGATGCTCTGCCTATAAGGTTACATTGACTCAATTGCCACTTGGAATCCCTTTAGAAATAGATACAGGAATACAGTCTTCTAAGAAAGCACAAATGAAGCATTAAGACAGTCAAAAGATAGTGATGAAAAGAAGTCTGAGTAGAGGCTGCAAAAGGAATGTAGGATGCTGCCTTGGACCTTCACTGTTCCCAGTCCTGGTTTCAAGAACTGCCTAAGCTAGCTGAATGACCTGCCATATACTTCTGTAAAGTAACCCTGTTTTCTTATGATAAATCCCTTCTGCTTAAGGAGTTTCTGTCCTCTATAAGCAGAAAAGACCTCTAGAGGAAAAAAGAATTCTAGCTATTTGAAATTGAATAGGACTCAACACTACAAATAAAAAATGTACTTACTGTAAATGATGGAGCGAAAGTAAAAAATAATGAACAGGGTGAAGTAACAGGCAGTTTTCTCTCCTATCATTCTGTTAACATGACATAAGGCTAGTCTTGACCAAAGTATAAAAAGCCTTCTTTTTTAGTAAATATTTTCATTGTAAATATACTGTAGAGAGGGGTTACAGTTACATGAGTAAGGTAATGAGTATATTTCCTATTGAGCATTGTTACCCCCTCCTTTGTTTTTCCCCTACCACCCCTTCCCTCCCCACCTTCCCAACTCCTCCCTCCCCCTCCAAAGTCGAAAAGTTTGTTTTCAACATAGTGTTTTGTACAACTCATTGTTACAATGGGTCAACCTGTATCTTTATTTCAGCTTTTTCTTATATCGCTTCCCCTCCCTAAATTAGATGCAGGGCACCAGATCAAATATAGTAAAAACAGGGATTATACCACAGGGGAAGAACATACAAGAGAAACAAAAAAAATCACATAGTATACTGTAAGTACATTAAACAACAACAAAGACAAAACTTCTTGCATCCCTATCTCGGGGTTCATTTCGCTTAACATCATCTTATATGGTCATATGTACATAGCTTTTGACCTTTTCTGCTTATCCTAGACATATACTAATTATTGAAAATAAGGGAAACCATGGGACCTATGTTTCTTTGAGCCTGGCTTACTTCACTTAATACAATTTTTTCTAAGTCTTTCCATTTCCTAACAAATGGGGCAATGTCATTCTTTCTGATGGAGGCATAGAATTCCATATTCTTGATCACATGTTCTTGATCCATTCATCTACTGAGGGGCATCTGGATTGGTTCCATATTTTAGTTATGGTAAATAATGCTGTGATAAACATAGTTGTGCTGTTAGCTTTAGTGTGGCCTTGTTTGTAATCATCTGGGTAAATGCCCCAAAGTGGGATTGCTGGGTCATAGGGGAGCTCTATGTGGAGTCTTTGGAGGAACTTCCATACTGCTTTCCAGAGTGACTGAATAAGTTTACACTCCCACCACAATGCAGTATGGTTCTCTTCTGGCCACATCCCATCCAGCATCTGTTAGAGTTCTTGATTATAGCCATTCTAACTAGGGTGAGGTGGACTCTCAATGTTGTTTTGATTTGCATTTCTTTTATGGCTAGAGAAGTTGAACGTTTCTTTATGTGTCTATTGACCATTCTTATTTCCTCTTCAGAAAAATATCTCTAAGTCTTTAGCCCCCTATTTAACCAGGCAGTTGTTTCTTTGAGGATTTGTTGTTGGGAAATTTAATTTTGTGAGTTCTAAGTATATTTTAGATATGAGATCCTTGTTCATTCTATGGCTAGTAAAGATCTTTACCCAATCCATGGGCTTTCTATTGATCTTGCTAGCTATGTCCTTTGCCATGCTGAAGCTCTGCCGTTTCATAGAATCCCATTTGTCCAACCTTTCTTTGATTTGTTGTGTTTCTGGGTCTCTAATAAGAAAGGTTCAGCCTGTGCCAAGGAACCCTAGAGGTGCCTGCTTCGACTTCAAGGTCTTTGATCCATTTGGAGTTGATTCTGGTGCAGGGTGATATATACAGATCTAGCTTTAGTTTTCTACAGGTATTTAACCAATTTTGCCAGCACCATTTACTGAAGAGGCTATCTGTCTTCCATTCTATTTTTTTTTTGTGGGGCCTGAACTCTGGGCCTGGGCGCTGTCCCTCAGCTCTTCAGCTCAAGGCTAGCACTCTACCACTTGACTCCCAGAGCCACTTCCAGCTTTTTTTCTTTTTGCTTATATGATTCTGAGGAATCAAACTCAGGGCATCACGCATGCAAGGCAAGCACTCTACCACTGAGCCACCTTCCCAGCCCCCCCCCATTCTATTTTTTTTAGCTCGCTTATTGAAGATTAGATGGCTATAGGTCTGTGGGTTCATTTCTGCATTTTCAATTCTATTCCATTGGCCCTTGGGTCTATTTTTGATTACTGTTTTGATTACTATGGCTTTGTAGTAGAGTTTGAATTTGGTATTGATATTCCTCCAGCATTGTTCTTTCTGTTAAGAATCATTTTTGCCATTTGGGGTCTTTTATTGTTCCATATGAATTTTTGGGTTGGTTCTTCTATTTCATTGAAGAATGAGGTTGGGCTATTGATAGGTATTGCACTGAATTTGTAGATAGCCTTTGGCAGTATTACTGTTTTCACAATGTTAATCCTCCCAATCCAGGAGCACAGGAGGTTTTTTTCCACTTCCTTAGTTTTGCTTTCATATCCTTTTAAAAAGCCCTCTTGTTGCCTTCTCTTCCTTTCTGCTAATGTTAGAGGACTTTCAGTTGGTTCACTAGGTATTCCTGAGTTCTAAATAATGTTGTATGTATGCTATGCTACAACTTTTCTACCAATAACTGTAAGTCAAAGTTTACTTGTCTTCTGCCCCTTTACCAAATACCTCTTTCTTTCTTTTCTTTTCTGTCTTTCCTTCCTTCCTTCCTTCTTTCTTTCTTTTTCTGTAGGTCATGGGGCTTGAACTCTGGGACTGTGTGCTTGAGCTCTTCAGCTCAAGGCTAGAGCTCTACCACTTGAGCCATAGTGTCACATCTGGTATTCCGGGGGCTAATTGGAGATAAGAGTCTCACGGACTTTCCTGCCTGGGCTGACTTTGAACTGCAATCCTCAGATCTCAGCCTTCTGAGTAGCTAGGATTACAGGCATGAGCCACCAGTGCCTGGCAAATCTCTTGCTTTTCAAGGAGGTAACAAGACACCATGGTACATTAGCTCAAGCCAACAAGCCAACATGTTAACTCATTATAGTAAAAATGAAGATTTCTCTTTCATTCATATATATCTATACACATATGTATTTACTCATGTAAATATATTCATATTTATTCACACACATACACACACACACACACAAAACTCCAGGGGAAATTCTTTAATTAAAGTGAGTCAAATCAGTAGTGAGATGTTTTCACACTGAATAAGGTAGCAAGATAAATAATTTGTAGAGCATTCTTGTACTAGCAAAAGTAGTTAGAGAAGTCTATATATTTTTGGTATATTTCAAATTATTCAGCAATTCTCTCTGTATTGCAGCAAAATTGGTCTAGAAGTTAAAAATAAAAACACAGCTTAATCTATTCAAAATTATACCCAAACATCAGAATGAGAAAGTCAGTCACAAATGCTTAGTCAATCTACTGAAATGATCACATCTCTATGCTGATTCTGTTTTAATTAACAGATAACAGAAGGGAGGTGTCTAAGCAATCGTGTATTAAAAAAAAACTTAAAAACTGAGGCTCTAGTTAAACAGAACTTCAGTACCAAAGCACATTGCATTAATTGTTCACTGAGAATAGCACCTTCTTGGTACAGCTGCTTTAAATGACATATGACAGGCTTTAGCATTCTCTTCTGTTCATGTTTGTCCTTACAAGTCCAGAAAGACACCTCGTTTCACCCAGTGGCAGATAGCCTCTGCCCAAGTCTCCTTCATAATGGAGGCAATGCTTCTAACAGTCATTTCAAAGTGTCTCTAGGACAGATGCAGAGGGCCCAAATTCATTTTCTTTTACTATGATGTTGGTTGTGCAAGATACTATTTTCTAACTAATAAATTCCCTAATGCATAAGATAAGCTTATGATATCCACTCTTCTAGTTTTGAAAATTTGTTCATTCACCTTGAAGTGGCACTGTACCAAAATGGAATTGGCAGTGAATAATGTAAGTAAAAATAACTGTACTCATAAAGCTTGCATTCTCTTGATTTTACATCTATTGATTCCACTGTTTGCTACTCAGTAAACCCCAATGAATGTCAGCTATCAGGATTATAGTTGAATGAACTGGCATAATCTCAAATCCTAACTCCAAAATGCTTCAAAAGCTATAATTTCTGAATGGCAGCATGATGTTACAAGCTGAAAATTTCAACCTGATCTTGTGTGATAATTTGCTGTCAAAGCATGTGTGAGCCAAGAACATGGGGTTTACAACTAGAGCAAGACAAAAAAAAGGTGTTTTCCTGGTCTCACTGCTTCCCAATTTTTTAAAGCATACAATACAATGTCTTAAAAAAACAAACATAAAAGGGAAACTACATTTGACATTTACCTTAAAAATGTGCATGCATAAGCATGATCAGAAATCACAGGGTGAGGCAATTTCCTTCCAGAACACTTACGTGAAATGTAGTATTGTTCTTTTCTGGGCTAAGATTAAGCTTTCTTAAATTAGTTTTTCCAATGAAATTGAAAAAGTTAGTTTTAAACCTACTATACATTCTCATGAGATCATACAATTTGAAGGATTTTGTGAACTTTTGTTCAAGCTACTTACCCAGTTAAAACCCATGTTTCTACTTTCTTAAAATTTGAAAATATGCTCACCCATCTTAACTTAATTACATGGTATATGTGGCTTTTGGTAGAAAAAACTTCCTTAAATCATATCCCTTCAGATTTCTCAGCCTGGTAATATCAAACTCTGAAGTTCCCTGATTAGGTGATTTCTCATAGGCAACATTGCCAGCTTTGTTTTCATTGTTATTTTTGCTTTCAACTTTTCTTCAGCTAGATTATTCTCCTTCCATTCAACAACACAGCAATCAATCAAGTCTTAGTCAACTGGGCAGTGTTCTCTGCACAGCTTTTCTTCGTGTGTGTGTGTGTGTGTGTGTGTGTGTGTGTGTGTGTGTGTGTGTACTGGGACTTGAACTAAGGGCCTGCATACTTTTGGCTCAAACCTGGTGCTCTACCACTTGATCCTCAGCTTTGTTACTGGTTTCTGCTGAGTAATTGGAGGTAATTGTTTCAAAGACTTTCCTGCCTGTATTGGTTTCCAACCTCGATTCTCAGATCTCAGCCTCCTGAATAATTAGGATTAAGGTGTGAGCCATCAGAGCTCAGATCACATTTTTTATACTACTCCCTAAGATTTTGTACATATTATCATAACATTATCTCTTTATATAATTGTTAATAATATTTTGTTATAGCTACCTGCAAGGAGGAACCACATCCCCAAACAAGTTTGACCAATACATAGGGAGTATCCCTTATCTGAAATGCTTGGAACTATAGGTGTTTTTGAATTTCTGAATTTGTGGGATTATGAAATTTTGCATACACACAAGGAGATACCATGTGCAATGCATTTATGAGTCATTCACACAATAGATACATTTAAAAAATAATTTTGTACATAAAACAGTTTCGTAGTGTGGGAGGTATTTTATTGCTGCTCAAAAAATTTCAGACTTGGGAGCATTTGGGATTTCAGATTTTCAGATTAGCAAAGTTCAATTTCTTATACTGGAAATACCATTGTTTTCAATGGTTATGCACAACTCACTGAAAAATGTGATTGGACAAATATATATTTATTATTCTATAAGAAAAACATCACTGAGTTAGAACAATCAAACATTAAGTGAAAATAATATAAAAAATATGGCACTTCTTTAAGACAAAACTTTTTTGGCTATCAACAGTGACACAGAACAGCATAAAACTAAGAAATGTTCCCTATACTCTCTATAGGTTATTTTTAAAAACATGGCAGAAAGTGGGTACTCCCTTTAATTTTATTATCTTATGTTTTTTGTTCTGATGGTACTGAGGTTTGAACTTGGGACTGTGTTGCTTACTAGGCAGGTGCTCTACCACTTCAGCCAGATCCCTAGCTCTTTTGTTTTAGCTATTTTTTGAGATAGGGTCTCATTTTTGTTTGTAGCTTCTTCCCACTGTCCACATCTCCCATAAAGTTGGGATTCAATTTGTGACAATATGTAAAGCTTAATTTATGAGATATTTGCCAACTTTTTAATGAGGCTAGCCTTGAACTTCAATCTTCCTGATCTTCATCTCCCAAGTATTTGAGATAATAGGTGGAAGCCATTTTACCCCAGTCAGTTTATCCCTTTAAAATACCAACAAAACAGTAAATGAAGACAGCAGTACAAAAGCAAATTTTAGAAACCCAAATTAATTTAATCTTAAAACAAGACTCATCACCAATAGAATCTTAAATGCTTATCATTTAAGTCTAATTTAATGTGAACCTCAATCCACTGAACCTCAAAACTAATCAAATTTAGTATTCTTTGTGGAGTTATACCTAACAATGTAGTAAGAAAGCAATGTAAGTGAATGCACACATGCTGCAGCTTCTCAGTGTACATTCAGTAGTCTTATAAAATACTAGCAGGTGGGAAAACATTACATTGGCCTATAGAATAATTGTAAAGAAAATTCAGCTGATTATAATTAAACACAAATGCAAGATGTCAGAAATTCTCAAGTTAGAAACAGAAATTATTACCATCAGAAACAGTATCAACACAACTTTTCTGGAAGTTAAATGGAAATTATAAGAACATTTTCTAAAAGCATGTCATCACAATGTAATTATTTCTTTCTACTTTATAGTTGTCATACTTTTTTTTTACTTAATGAAAGATTGCTCTGCATTTCTCACAGTAATAAAAAAAATAAAGAAAATGTATCCATCAAAAGTTCAAAGGCTATGTCTAGGGAGAGACAATCAGGAATACCTTAATGCATTAAGTTCCAGTGACCTCTACTCAGTGAGCAGGATAAAATTTAAAAGTTAATATAAAATTTAAAGCATGTTATGAATTTTCCCTCAGATTTGTTGGACATAAAGCACACACATGTAATTATTTTAATAAATAATATTTGGAATGTTAGAAATAGGGTATGTTGACTACTCCTATACAAGAAAAACTAAAAGGTTATCTTGGTGTTTTCATTATTTAAACCAATTTTTAAATATCTCACTCTTTTCCAAAGAGGAAAAAAAACCTTTTTCACTATAGTAAATACTATGTGTTTTTACTTTTATATTTTTGACAATGTGTCTTAAATGTTTTTTTTAAAACTGTAAGTTAAATCCCATTGTAGGGACTACTGTTTTCAGAGATATGCACAAATTTTGCTGCTATACAAAATTTAACACAAGCTGGGTGTCAGTGGCTCACGCCTGTAATCCTAGCTACTCAGGAGCCTGAGATCTGAGGATCAGAGTTCAAAGCCAGCCCAGGCTGGAAAGTCTGTGAGACTCATCTCCAATAAACCACTAGAAAACCGGAAGTGGCGCTGTGGCTCAAGCGGTAGAGTGCTCGCCTTGAGCTGAAGAGCGCAGGGACAGTGCCCAAGCCCAGAGTTCAAGTCTAACGACAAAAAAAAAAAAATTAACGCAAGAATAATTTTTCTCAATACAATGTCATGTATCAGTCATGCACTAAAATGAAAAGACAGAAATGAATTTATCCAAAAGAGCATTTATGTAAGTTTACCGAAGAACAAAAGATCATTGCCTAGAGATATAGTAAGAAGTATCTAGTTTTCATGACTAACAAGGGAAAGAAGATAGAATTCAATGGAACTAATAGAAAAATTATTACTATACTGTGGCCAGTAAGAAAAAAAATCACATCAAACATTTAAAACTTAGATGTGTATTTAAGATTAATGACAAAAAGAAAAAGATGATAAATTTGGGACCAGGGCTTGTGAGACATGACTAATCAATTACTAACTCTGTAGCTGATCTGAATTCTTCCCAACATATACCACAGGGAGCCACAAGCAATCACTGAATGTTGGCACTGATGCTGAAACTTATTCATCAAACATGCTCTCAGTGACACAGTCCAAGATGTTCAATGGGAAACCTCTCCAGCAACAAATGTTACAGTACTATGTATAATCTGCCAGAATTGTAGTCCAACAAAGGCTGACTTTGAAACACTTGTGAATGCATGAAAAGTTGTAGAAGGTAAAGTTGGGACACATTACAGCAGATACTATGATGGGCATAGAGAGATAAATTTAGTAAATTTAATAAATTGCTGTCATCAGCAATCTAGATTTTTTAAAATTCTAATTAAAAAGAAAAATCCCCTGTGGGGAAGATAATCACCCTATACAACAGGAATCTGAGACAATGGTCCCTTAAATGAAGTGCACCAGAAACTTCAATTAATAAAATAAGGTTAATAGTATGTATTTATATAGTTGGCCTAATCATTCAAAAAAAAACAGAGACAAAATGATTAAGTACAGTAGAGAATTGAGTGGAGTGTGTGGTACATAATACATTTGGCATCTCAGCAAACAAAAAACATTCCTAATGATAAGCAAAACCCTTTATGTTAACATGCTTTTAGCAACACTTGTTTCCTACCAATGAAATTAATGATAACATAATTCTTGTCCAAACTCAAATATTCCATAGGTGTTCAAGAAAAACTCTTGTAATGAGATTGAATGTATATTCATTAGAAGTAAAATGGACATACAAAGGCCTGACTTAGTTTTATTTTAATTTCCAGAAAAATAGCATTGCCACTGAAATATATTTTTAAAGTGTGTATACTATGAACCACACTAGAAAAATAGATCATAATCTTGATCTACCAGAGTAAGACTGAATGACATGCAAATGTTTTGAAGAAATCAGGTCAAAAGTGTCCACTGGGGACAAATAAATGTTCAATAAAGATGAAGGTAACTATGGTGAGTATGTTTTGCTATAATTGCACATTAGACAACCTTACCATATCAAGTCAACAACCTCAGCACAACCAGACCACAAAATAAGACACATCAGGGAGAAAAAAACGTACTTAATAATGAAACTAGTTTGAATAAAATCTGCAACAATCTGGTAGTGAAGCTTCCTCAGTATTATGAAGCAGAACACAATGTGCCCATTCTCTGCTTCATTTTCTTACATACACCTAGCCATATCTAGGTGTGACATGAATTCTGCATCATATCTTAACCTGATTTAAATTTATTAGTAAAAAAAAGCACCAAAAAACTCCGTCAGCTATAAGCAACAAAAACCACAATTTACACTTAGAATCAGCATGTGAAACTTTGAAACTATTGTCTAACTCAATGTTTTCTTCAAATAAGTGTTTCTGTGAACTGTAAAATCAACCAGCCAAATATAAAAAGAAAATATACATATTATGGAAGAAATTTGCTGTAATATGGGAGCAAATGCATCATTTCCTAGCAACTTATTAATAAACATGAAAAATATATGAGAAAGTGTTCTCCTTACCTGTGTATACAGTTTTTACTCTCGAGATACAACATTCCAGCAGCAGCATCTAAGGAAAACTTCACTAACTGTTTGACTTTTATTTCCTCCTTCTTCTTTCTCAGAAAGGAGAGAAAATCACCTCCTAAAGGAATTGAATAATGAACAATAAGAGAACACCATGATAGAAGTCACATTCATAGCCTCCTAAGGCTGTCTGACAGAACAAAAACCACATGTGTGGCCATGTTTTTGACCCCTTTGTTTAAAGGTGAGGAAGGAGAGAAAACCTGAAAAGAACACACTGTTCTTGTCAGCAGGCTAACACCATACTGTTTTCTAGATACAGGTTAAGTTCTGTGAGTGCTTCACACTGTATGTTATCCAGACAATAATTCTCCAAAGCCACACTGTGGCTAAGGTGTGCTTTACTAAAATTCTATCTTATTTCCTAATACCAAACAAATGGCTGTAATCACTACTAGTTTCAATGATTGATTAAAAATGAAAACTATTCACACCACTCTCTACCTCTGTGTTATTACCTGCAGACAAAGATAGTCCCAATTTGCATACAATATAGACACTTCCCAGACTGAATTTTTGTGTGCCAAATAAGATTCCAGTGGTGGCTTGGATAAACAAGATATTATGGGCCAAGACATCTATAAGAGTATCCAAATAGTTTTTCGAAATTTACTGTTAGCCACATTGTATAAAGTTAAACGAAGACGGCACAAATGGGGCTCAGAACTCCATCTTTCCCTGAACAAAGTCGATTATCTGAGCTTTTTTTTTTAGCTTGAGCCCCCCCCTCCCCTGCACCTTGGCCTGCCAGTTGGCTGCAAAGAGGAAAGTCACACACCTCCACTGTAAAGACAGTTATCGCCTTTCTGAGGAAATGCCCAAACTACTGCTGCCTGAGGGCCAGCAGGCAGAGTGCCTCAGGAGCAAATCACACAACTGTGCAACCTGCATTTCCATTCATCATCCTAGATCTCCACAATAAAACTCAAACAGGTTCCCAAAGGGAGGAAATGGGTGCTCTAAGCAAATGAGAATGGAGGCTTCTGCTGAATTCTATACCAGCTTGTTTAACTTTGACCGTAAAAGAGGAATGAACAATAAAAAAGATTAACAAGCTATCCATCAAAATCAGGAGACACAGAAGAACTACTGTACAAGCCCCATTGCTTAATCTTGAAGTACTAGTGTTAAAGGAATTGACTCAATAATTTAAAGGTCTTTGAGTCAATAACTTAAGTTCTAGTTAGACCTTAACCTTGTTCCTTAACCTTTATCCATAACCCAGCATCCAGCCCAATGCAACATATTACGGTATGTTTTATTCTACCAGACTATGGAAAATATAAGCCATAGCAAATCAAAATGGAAAAAAAGGGAACCACTATAAGTGGGAAAAATCTGGATGAATAGTTTACACATTCTTACATTCATCTTTTAGCCACATTGGAAAATAAAGCCTTTAGCGTCATGTTTCAATTAAAAAAAAAAAGTTGAAGGAAGGGAAGTTTTAATACTATATTTTCTTAACCTATCACAAATATGTCAACATTTACCAATATAATAGTTTATATAGTTTACATTTAATACTAAGTCTCCAAAATATATTTCATGCTTATGTAGGTTAATTTATAAACTGAAGATAGGGACTGAACACATGGCTCAAGTGGCAGAGCACTAGCCATGAACAAGCAAACCAAGTGAGAGAGCAATGCCCTGATCAGGCCCTGGTACTGGCACAAAAAAATAAAAATTATATACAAAATAAAGCTAGCTACCACACAATTCTACTACTGATCTCCTAGTTCATATCCAAAATAACCTGTCAACATATAGTTGAGAAACCTGCACACCATGTTTATATGTGACAGCCCAACTATAAAATTAGTCAAGCTGTTGATCAACCTGAAGAATAAAGAAAATGTGGTGTGCATATGTACACATATGTACATATGTACTATTCAACCACAAAAAAGAATTAAATATCCTTCTGCAGAAAAATGAATGACAGGTTAGAGACATGGCTCAGCCTACCAGGACGTACCAAAATCTCCTGTTAAAGGAACACTACAGTGGCTCCCACCTATGACTTCGATATTTGAGAGGAAAATAACAGGAAGGTCTCAGTTCCAGCCCAGCTACCACAATGTTTGAGATTCCCATCTTAATAAAAAATGTAGGGTTTGGTGGTTCATGCCCATCATTCCAGAAACAATGGGTAGCATAAATGTAAGGTCTGTGGTCCATGCTGGCCCAGGTAAGACCTAATCTCAAAAATAACTAGAGCAAAGTAACAGACTAAAATGTAAACAACAAAAAATAGGCTTGAGGCATGATTCAAGTGCTAGTGTCTTTTTGTATGAAACTCTGAATTCAAACCTCAGTTCTCCTCACTACACAAATCTGTTAAAATGAACTTGAAATCATTAGTTATTATCTGAACCAGTATTCACACATTTTTAAAAATCTAGATATTTGTTTGGCCTGCTTTAGAAAAATATACCCTTCTAGTTTTGAAATCATATAACACTGTTCAGTTTATGAAGTTCAAATGAAAAGCTCTTTTGTGCTGTTTAGTTGTAAAGGAGCCCATGGTACAATCTCATGCTCGGTGGGATCCTGTTATTATCCCTTCACCAAGGTACTTCATATTCTGCACTTTTCCTCTTCTCACCCTTTTAAACTTTGCTTCTTTATATAATCCTTTTTGCCTGCCCCACCTGCTACTGCAGAATATAAACCCTAGTGAGTGCAGTATATCTTCATCCAATATGGACTAAGCTAATAAATTACACACATTGTTCAACAATTATTCAATATCAGCTTAGTGCTAGTCCATTACCTTAAGAAAGATAATACACAGTACTAAAAAATCAGACAAAAATGATATTAATTCAGTAATACTAAGAAGTTAGAGCTTTAAGTAGCAACTTCCAAAGATTCACAGAGGAATTTCCCTTATTCTTTTGTTTTAGCAGTATTCCTTGAACTCTGGCTCTTGCACTAGTTAAGCAGGTCTATAACTTGAGTGAACACCTAGCCCTTTTTCTTCTTCTCATTTTTCAAATAGCGTCTGATCCCTCCAGGTATTTACCCCCTGGCCTGGCCTATAAATCCTCCCAATATCAGTCTCCAGAGTAGCTGGTACTATAGGCATGAGTCACCATACCAAGCTTCAAAAAGGATGTATTATTGTCTTATAGTTAAATCAACAATATTTCTGCCCTAGTAAAAGAAAAAAATCTTGCTTAAAATAATTACATATATTAAATAAAATTTAAATTTGTTTCCAATGTATAGCTACTCCACCTTCAGACAAAGTAGTCTGAAGAAGCAGAGCCAACAAACCCCTGTAACTAGCCAGCTTACAAAAGACTAAACAGAAGGCAGGCCTCCAGTAAAAATTTCATAATTATGATTCAATTAGGAAAGCCTGTGTCTCATGCAAGTACAAACATGTGGAACCTCAAAGCAAGTAAAACTCTCCAAGTGGCAGAAGTGTGGTTAGCTATTGATCCAGAAATAATCTTTTTGGTCTACTACTGAATCATTACCATTAAAGAAGTAAAGGCTGATAGTTTTCACCATTCAATGCAAGGTTAGTATGAGTTCACAAGACCTACAAAAGCACTTGGTAGATTATGGGGCAGACAGCTACTAGTTAGCTGTCTATCTGTATAATCTTAGATGCCCCATGAATGATGTTATGAATATTCAACTATTCTTTGCAAAGAGAAGGTTCCCTATACCTGGAGAGGGTAGAGTTGTGCTTTCAACTTTTTTTGGTAATTTTGATGAAGTGCCAAGTTAAACCCCCTAGTATTGTATACAGTACTCATACATGCACTGCATTCCACCCGTATAAATGTGTGCACACGTGTAGCATAGGTTAATTGCTTGAGCACAACACAACAATTTTGAGCTCAATGTTGGTGAAAGATGATAACATAACTTTTTTATCATCTTTTCTGTACCAGGGTTGTTTTTGTATGGGTATTACCTATGAAACCAAATAGGATGAGGATTTCCTAGAATTCTATAGCAATGATGAATTACAAAGACAATATTCAATTGTCTTAGTAATCAACGTTGCTTTAGTAGTCAACTTTTGGAATACTACTGAGATTGTCATGGTGAAAAGAACATGAATAGTTAAGTCAGAATAATCAATGTGATTTTCGTTAATTTCTTTAGTCTCTAACCTTTGCAAAGCAGAGGATTAATACCATTTATGCATCAAGATGGTTTTTAAATTAAAATTGTATCCACAGCACTAAGTGCCTACCATGTAGCATATACTATTATTTACTGTTCAAGACTGCTGTCTTGTTGGGGTTTTTTTTTGTCCAAAAATGAAGAGCTGTGACAGGTGCCGGTTGTTCGCTGTCTATCACTGCCTTCCCCTCAGCACAGTTTCTTTAGAGCATGGCTTCTCAAGAGTAAGAATGGTCCTCCATTGTATTAACCCAATAAATGAATTCCATTCCCTATCGAGGCAACTGGTTCAGGGATAGGTACAAGGCTTAGTTTACATGAGATAAGGTGTAAGAAGATGCTTAAAGAGAGGAAGAAACTCTGTTGGGAGAACAGGTAAGAAGTGCAACCAGAAATCTCAAGGCAGCACATGATACTAAAATGCCTGGTAGTCTTACAATGAAAGTATCTGAAAAGTATCGTAAGAGCTGAGATTGGTGGTGCACAGCTGTAATCCCAGAATAAGGGAAGCTGAGGTAGGAGGATGGAGAGTTCAACGTCAGCCTGAACTACGTACATTAGCTGCACTGATGACATATTGGAGCCACTGAATCACATATTAATTGAAACATGACTACTTCCTTCTAGATTTTTAAAGTAGATTTTTAAATTAAGCGAACTAAGAAAATCTCCAGAATTTTTTATATATCTTCTGTTCTAGTAACTGAATGGTATCTAATAGGTACACTACTACCTATATTAGAAGGAGTATTAAAATATTACATTAAATGTTTGATATTATTGAATAGTCCTCAACAAAGAGTTTATACCAACTTCAAGAGATAAAAGGCTGCGTCTTTCAACAGCTCTTTCCCAAATACTTCCAGTCATGCTAGGAAAATGTGATCTCACATGTTCTTTTATATTAATGGGTCTTTGAGGAATTGATAATATTTAAATTTGGACAGCTTATTATGTAAACAAGAATATTAATCTGACAATTTTTAATTGGAGAAAAGGAGTGGTTACCACCATATTATTCATGAATTATTGTCAATGAATCATAGAGACCTTAATTTATCTTCAAACAACTTCAGTTTATTAAATTAAGGGACAGATACTACCCCCCAATATTATGTAAATGTATAATTCATCATTCATGTTTTCAAGATATTAATCTGTTCCCTAATTAGTATGTTAAATTTAGTTGTGTTCAATTATACATTTAAAAATAAACTAGTATTCAAAGCCAATATTAATATATTGTTGCTTTCATTTTGTTGCAGAGCTGGCTACAAAAGAGACCTTGAATCTCAGAAAAGTTGACTGAGCAATCAATTCACACATTTATAAATAACAACCACAAAAACTAAAAGCCTAAGCCTCCTGCCACTTCCCTCTCCACAAACCACTGTTTACTACCAGAGGTAGTAGGTAGTAAATTGATGGCAAAACTGACTTCTTTCCCTCAAGGATGTCCTTGGCATAAAAGCATAAATACAGGAAAGAATAGGAAAATCAGGTAAATAAGATACTGGCTTTCAACCCTCCAGAACACCCTTCAAATATTTTGGTGCTACCATGGCATTTTTTGAAATAAAAATAATCAGTGGAATATTCACTTGATATGTATCTGCAGCTATAGAAATCCTGAGGAAAAGAAAAGAAGACATCTATTGTAGTCATCCTTAGATTGTTCAAAAGATACAGAATGAAAAAGCACACAAAAGTGTATTTAAAATTAATAAGGCCAAAACTATTATAAATGCAAATAATATTTTCAAAAAGTTTACATTAAATGTTTACAGATATTAAGATCCATAATAGACAACATTAATGGCCATTTTATAAGGATTGTCAGATGTTAATATTTAAATAATTAGAAACACATAGGTATATATTCACATTTATGCAAATTTTTGTTCATAGCCAGATTTTACGTGACTGAAATACGTTCAATCATTATAATACTGATTCACATATTGTAAAGTATATTACATTAAAACATACTTGAAAAGGACATATTACAGCAAAGTCTGAATGAACACCAAGTCTCCATTTCACCTTTTAATTTGTGGTTAAAAAAGCAAGAAGCAAATTTATTCTTTGAAGCACACAGTTCAACACTGATGATTGTATACAAATTCCCATATCTTTGATATTTATTTCATGCCAGACATTCTTTGCACATTAAAAAACTGTCCCCCGCCCCCTTCCTAACTCTGGTAACTCCCACTGTACTATTACTGTGAGTCTGACTGCTTCAGATATATCTTATAAGCAGGGCATGCACTGTTTGTATTCGTGTGACTGGTTTATTTCACTTAGCATAATGTCCACAGGCTTAGATGTGTTATGGTGTAGGACATTATTTGCTTCTTTTATAAGGATGAATAATATTCCCCTGTACACATAGAATATATTTCCTTTATCCATTTAGTCTATCCATGGGCATTTTGCTTGTTTACAAATTCATGTATATTATAAATAATATTAAATATACTTAATTTATGGATTTATTTGAAAAAATAACTCAAATCCTATTTTAAATTCTTTTCATTTTATAACTAGAGGTGGGATGGCTGGATCACAGATAGTTTGGCTTTTAAGTTATGAGAATGTTCCACAGTAACTTTGTTTTTACAATCCCCCCAACAGTACAAAAGAGATTTACTTCTCCACATTCTCACCAGCGCTTCTTTTTTGTAGAAGTCATCCTAACAAGTATGAATATATCATCATTTTATTTGAATTTCTCTGATTAGGTGAGCATAATACTCATTTGTTATATATTGTCTTTAAAAAATGATTAGTCTAGCCTTTTGCCCAGTTTTAAAATTGGATGTCTCCAAATAGTCTTGGCACAAGTACTTTCACTCATATTATCAAGTTCTATTTAAAAAAAACCCTAATGTTCTCTGTATTACTTAAGATTAATTTTAACAGAATTTTACTATATAAATTTGGAGACCATAAACTTTTCTTATTCCGACTTCGTTGGTAATTGTAGGAGCTTGGACAATTTGCTCAATTCCTCTGTATTGTATTCATTACATAAAGAAACCTCTAAGAGCCACTCTAGACCTAGTGAAAAATGGGGATGAGGAGGGAATTAAGTCACTATCACTGGGTTCCCAGTTTAAATATGCTCTACTTTGAGCATTTAGCATCAAATCTGATTTTACTGTGCATGTCTTCAATTGTCTTTTGTTTACATCAGGACTATAAAGTCTATCTCTGCATATATATGATCTTTAATAAACTTGGAGCTCCTCTACAAGTCTCCAGTGTAATTCTCATTATCATTCTAATAACTTATGCTATCATTTTATTCATTCCAGCATATTTTGTTAATCAACATATTATTATATTGAATATAAAATATCCCTCTCTAAGTTCACGTGTTGAGCATTGGTTCCAGTTGGTATATTTTGAGAGGTTCCAGAATGTAGGAGATTCAGTAGATATAGTAAAGCTGGAGGACAGAGATCACCAGGGATACGTCCTTGGGAGCTTCATCTTGCCCCAGATCCAAATCTTTTTCAGCTTCCTAAATAGTGAGGATGTGATCATCTCCTCTTCCTCTAAATCTTTCCACCACCACAATACTCCTCTGCCCACGTGGATGGGGGCATGCTGAGTTAACACTCAGAAATCATGAGCAAAATAAAGCTTTCTTCCCTTGTTGCTGTCAGGGTCTTGGTCACAGTAATGATACACATACTTTACCTTATATATTCAGTTTATAATCTCCTTCCTACTCCTTTCCTGTCTCTATCATAACCATTTACTTAGTAAGCACTTTCTTTTTAGATCTCAATAAACAACATGGTATAAATTGGCTTTATCCAGTTTATTCACTCTCATTATACAGACTTCTCAACTCACCAAAAATTAACTTTTACCAATTCACTTAACTCTGAAAAGCAAAGCCTTATTTAGCCCATCACTACTTATATGTTTTTACCAACAGGAAATACTTCATTGTTTCATATAAACTTCTATTAATTTTTCATCCATGTGACCCTTTCACATTCACTCAAACAGAATATTCATTCTACGTCATTTATTTGTGTGTTTGTGTGTAGGACAGTACTGTATACTGAAGGGTGTGTATTATATTACTTCTAATGGAACTCAGGGCAAAGCCTGTCCCTGTGGCTTTTCACTCAAGGCTGGTATTCTTCCACTCGAGCCAGAGTTCCACTCCTGGCTTTGAACCAAGATCCTCAGATCTCTTCTGAGTAGCTAAGATCACAGGTATGAGCCACCAGCACCTTTCCCAATTCCAAGCTTTTATGAGTTCCCAGAAAGCCTAGATCTAGTAAGATACTAAGGACAACATCATGCGCAAGTTAACAAAAAAAAATATTTTCATTAGAATATTAGGCTAAAAGCCAACGAGAGAGTATCAGAAGAACTTACATACCAGATTTTTATCAAATTAATCGCTTTTCTTGGGTTTTGATTATGTTATACGCTAAACACAAGTTTAAGTAGTAAGTAGACAGAAAAATGCCATATATAAATAGGACTTTTTCACATTATTTGCCATGAAGAAAAAATTGTTTATAAACAGAGGTAGTTATCTTAAGTGTCTATCTAACTGTACACACAGAGCATTATTATAATAGGAACCACAAAAAATGTGAATATGCTGGCAACAGGAAATGATTCTTTTCCACTGACTCATATGTTTCCAGACATTGGTCCAAGAACATGTTAGCAATAAGTAGGGATGGGGTCAGGATTAGGAGACTGCTCCATGCACGCCAATGGCTCCTAGTATCCGACAGCCATACTGCAGGGCAGTTTATGCAGGAAAGGTATAATCTAGAACTCTGCAGAATATGAGATGACAGCTTTTCCCCTGGATTTCATTAAAGTGACTAAAATCTTTCCTAGGCATCATTTCTTATTTGGCTGTAATGGCCCCAGGCAAGCATTTTGCTTAAGGGTTCGGGTATCTATACTGGTATGTCTTCCTTTTACAGTGAGAGCAGCATTTATTACTTCTAACTGTGCCTTCAGAGGTAAATTTTTTTTGTTAATGCTAGGAAACAATAAATAAAACTAAAATTATTACTGATATTCTTAAAATTTCATTCATTCTGCAACATAAGACAGTCAGACTAAGGTGAAATAAATATTTTCACACTGTAGAGGCACCAACCTGGAATTGCCAAGTGTTAAATTACCAGTGTCTTTTCAGTATCTTCTTCCACAGAGGAAGGTATTTTTTTTTAACCTATGGGAAAGCTTTCCTTTGTATTTATGAAACATTTATTTTTATAAGAAAAAAATCCATTTATCAAAGAGTAACAGTTTTATTCAGCTAACTAACCTGTAACTTTTATTTTTTTAATTAAAATAATTTTTTTGTTGGTTGTAGGGCTTGAACTTTGGGCCTGGGTGCTGTCCGTGAGCTCTTCAAGCTCAAGGTGAGCAATCTACCACTTGAGCCACAGCACCACTTCTGGTTTTCTGGTGGTTAATTGGATATAAGAGTCTCATGGACTTTCCTGCCTGGGCTGGCTTTGAACCGAGATCCTCAGATCTCAGCCTCCTGAGTAGCTATAACCTGTAACTTTAAACTCAGAAGATGGTAAGGTTATGATCCACTAAAATATTTGGATATGCTGGCAAAAGGAAATGATTCTCCTTAAAAGATTCACAAATTGCTCGAAATAGCTCCAAGAGCATTTGGAATACAGCAGTGCTAAAAAACAGGTCTATAGCCACAGTGTAATAATAAGTCTTAAAACTTAGTCATCAAGGGAGAACCTATGCAATAGCAATATTCATAAGACAATATGCTGAAAATGATCTGTACAAATTGGGGGGAGAGAAAGAGGGAGAAAATTGAGGGAAGGGGTAACAAATTAGACAAGAAATGTAATCACTGTCTTACTTATGTAACTGTAACCCCTTTGTACATCACCTTGACAATAAAATTTAAATTTTTATTAAATATTAGAGACATAGACAAAAAAAGTCATCAAAAAACCATAACAGGGAAGTGTATTGTTAATCACAGTTACTAGATAAACTGTTTTGCCAGAATCCCTACCTGGTGTCCAAAGTTGAAATAAAATAAGTTTGCATTCACTTTTTCTTGTCCTATTTGTCTTCCTATAAAATTAGGGCCAATTTTATCCTAATTCTTAGCGTATTTATCCACTTGAATAATGTAATTAGGGAACAGTGGGCACTTCTAAAAATAAATTTGTGTAAATCTTCTTGTCTATTTTTTTCCAGTGTTCATGTTCTGAAATGAAAAATACAGTTTTTATGAAATCTATCTTGTCTTATTACTTGAGTAGCCAACATCTATTAAAATCAACTCTATGATAGTATTCAGGTATGAGAAAATAATATGGACTGCTGATATAAATCTGTTGGCAACTTTTCTCTGGATGTAAACTATCAGAGGGCAGTTGATTCCTAGAAAGTGATTCTTTGTGTATTTTCTACCCCAACATGGAGCTGTCTCTATCACATAAGTGACTTGGTAAATACATATAAACTTTGTAAATGCATATAAAATTTTCTACAACACGTATCTACTGTAAAGCACTTCAGCAAAGTGTTCAACACTTTTTGTAGGCCCAGCCTTAGACTTCTTCTTCTCATTGCTTAGATGATATGCAGTACACAGACTCCCAATAAGAGGCATATCCTTCTTTCTTGAAGGAAGCTCAAGAGAAATGGACATTTGTACAGGCTGGCTTTATTTTCCAAATCTATCCAGTTTGACAGAGAAGAATAGACTAGAATATGTACTCAGTTTAAACTTTAAAAAATTGCCCTCAAATGGGAATACGTAAGCAATGCAACATTAGTCACAGATTCTAATGCTTTCCCTAAGTATAAGGAGTTGGAAAAAAGTTCTTGTTGGTAATAATTATTTTTCATTTCAATATTTGTTTTAATCTTACTATCTTGATGGTTGATATATTCCATACAATGTACTTGAGCACTTAATTGCTAAGATAGAGGGTAGTGGGGATGCCACTACTGCATGCATCTTTACTCTTGCTTTTTTAATATTCTTATTCTTTAGGTGTACTTTACGTAGTGCTGTTGGACCACTGTGAAGGCCTGTTGAGCACTTCTTGAGCCCAACCTTAGACTTTTACTACAATTTGGCAGTACTGGTGCTGGATACTATTAGAAATTATTTTTTATCTGCAGGCTTATACAAAACAATACTTTATTCCCATAATTTCTTCCTCTATAAAATAGAAATTACAGAAATACTTGATTTCTATATACAGTGGAACAAGTGTACTTGAAAAATTTCTTTGTACATTTTTAATATTTGAGGTTGTAATATATGTAAATATTATATTATTATTCTAGTCCAAAGTAATATTGCATCTTACCTAAAAAATATTAGACATTTAATAAATATTTATTGATTTGACATTTGTAGTGTTTGGATTACAAGAATTATCTTTTAGCTTTCAAATCTTTCAGTGTTTAATTCTTAATAAACTGTCTTCAGAAAGAAGCAAAAATTTTCCCTCCTCACTTTAAGAATTATATTTTACAACAGCAGAATATATATTTTTTCTTTTTGTTGGTCATGGGGTTTGAACTCTGGGCCTGGGCGCTGTCCCTCAGCTCTTCAGTCTCAAGCACACGCTCTACAAATTGAGCCACAGCACCACTTCCGGTCTTCTGAGTGGTTTATTGGAGCTAAGAGTCTCATGGATCTTCCTGCCCTGGCTGGTTTTGTTGAGTAGCTAGGATTACAGGCATGAGCCACAGTTGCCCAGCCAATACATTCCATTTTTAAGAAATCTTTTATTATACAAATTTCCCCTGATAACAAGCCTTCACAATGTTTGTTCCTGGAATTAACTGGCATATTTATATTTAAATTTAAACCTTAAAAATGCATTTAGTATAGTTACATTAACTATTGATTGTTTTAGTAAATTTTGGAAAGTTATTTAATTTATTTACACATATAGACTTCTTTTTTTTAACCTTTCATCAATCTATTTTCTTAAATTTTATTTTATGGTAAAGATGTTCTCTAGAGGGGTTACAGTTATATAAGTAAGGCAATGAGTGCATTACTTGTGGATCATTGTTACCCCTTCCCTTGTTATTGTCCCATTATCCCTTCCCTCCCCCACCTTTCACACTCCTCCCCACCCCACTCCACCCCACCTGAAGTTGTAAAGTTCATTTCCAATATCATGTCCTATAGGTATCATTGTTGCAAGGGGTCATCCTGTGTCCTTGTTTCAGTGTTTTGTTATTCCTCTTCCCCTCCCCAGATAAATTAACTTCGTAAAATTTGAAAAAAAGTTTGGAAAAAACATAGCAATAATATCAGTTGTATTGTAAGTCATTCCCTGTGTTATTACTCCACTGTTTATTTGGCTGTTAATGGCTATAGGGGAAGGAAAGTATATTAATATTAATTATATTAAGTATATATATATATATATATATAAATTAAGTATATTAATAGAAAGATAATGAGCCAGGCATGGTGAAGCTTACCTATAATACCAGCACTCAGAGGGTTGAGGTAGGAGGATTATGAACTACATAGCAAGAACACATCAAAATAGAAAACAAGTAAAATTAACTAATTCAACTGACAGAAGGTGGAAGAATGTAACTAATGAAATGGGTTTCCAGGTGGTCTGAAATGACAGGAAATGCAGGGTATGACTATGCCATGTGCCCTTCTTCCAGGCTTAGGAGGAGTTTAAAATGGCCCTGAAGTGGGAATAAGCCTTAACATATTGACTCTTTTTAAATGAATGGCAAATAGAATGAACTTGAAAAAATTAAGTTTCATTATCCACATTTAGCAAAGTGATGTCCATTAATAACTGTTAGATGTCACTTAAGATTATTTTGAATGAAGCATTTCCTTATTGTAACTTAGATTCAGATAATTGTTTGAAAGTATTTTTGGCTAAGTAGCCAGACTAGATTGATTTGGGAGTCAATTATATAGGAAGGAGAAATCAAGATGGTATAAAAATCTAAGCAAACTTCTTTAAGTACTCATGAGCTCTGAATGTGATTTTTTTTTTCTTGGACTAGTTCTGTGTGACTCTTCCCAGTGACTCACTAACATTTCTATCCCACAATGACTTAACATTTTTCATTTTAGCACTATTGTTTTCATTGTTTTTAATAACCTGATATTAAAGACAGTATATAAAAAGCAGACAATATAGCTGAGCTTTAGGAACATATGTAAAAGGTGGACAAGATGCATGAACAAAGCTGGCTTGTGTCAGTGGCTTACTATAATACATGACTTGGAGTCTAAAGATCTGAGACTGTACACTGCCACATGTCAGTGGCCTTAAGTAGGACACTCAACTCTCTAGCCTTCAGGCTCATCATTTATACTGGAAGACTGTCATTCAGCATGACCACTAAATGATCATAGAAAGCTGGTTCTATGATACTGAGAAGGTAAATCACCACAATAATAATCCCCCCTAGTCTAATACAGAGATTTTGGCAATACTAGCAAAATCACAAAATAGATCTGTTGCTTTAGTACATGTTAGAGAAGATAACTTTTTCCACTCTGAAATTTTACAGATTTCTTATGTTCAGCTCAGCTCTCTGCTGCTTCCCTTGGTCAGTGTCTTTTCTGATGATATTCTTAGGAAAAAATGGCTATAAAATTAATGCTACTCTGTAGCATTACTATAAAAACTTAGGTGGGTGTTGTAAAATCCCAATTGGAAGAATTAATCTTGGGAAAAATATAGTCTAATAAAAATAGCAATAATGTTATGTTTCTTTCCCTCTGAAATAGCCAATTTATTTTTCCATGTTTATTTTCTGAAGACACATAAAACTTATAAAAAATAGTGTTAATATACTTGAGTATCTTTATAGATATATGTCCAATAAAATTATGTAGAAGAGAATCAACACTTCAAACTGAAAAAAAGATTATACACGTTCTTATTACAAATGTACTTATAGCAAGCTCTAAGAGTACTTGAGTTACAGCTTTAGGTGGTAGCTAAATGCATGTTAAAAATGTTGATCAAATGTCTTTTTTAGGATATTTTTAGCCTAATAACAATGTAGAAAGTAAATTCAACAGTTATGTTATTTTATAAATGTAGTAATGATTTATGGGTTAGTTTTATAGCAAAGTATAGTCTACAGCATTTTAAGAAAAATACAAAATGGCAAAGTACTGGTTTTATTTATTTATTCATTTTGGCAGTTGTGGGGCTTGAACTCTCGGCCTGGGCGCTGTCCCTCAGCTCTCCAGCTCAAGGCGAGCGCTCTACCACTTGAGCTACAGTGCCACTTCCGGTTTTCTAGTGGTTTTATTGGAGATAGGAGTCTCACCGTCTCTCCTGCACGGGCTGGCTTTGAACCATGATCCTCAGATCTCAGCCTCCTGAGTAGCTAGGATTACAGGCGTGAGCCACTGGCGCCCAGCCCAAAGTACTGGTTTTAGTGGACTATTTTCTTGCAATAAATTTTTCTTAGTACTTCATGAGAATCTTTGGAATTATTAAGAAAAACCAAGGAAAGACAGATGAGAGTGGGAGGGTGGATAGGAGATAATAGATTTTAAAGAATTTGAGGAAGGACGCTAATCATTTAACACAATTTTGATATTTAACGAACATTCTAAAATAGTTAAATCAGTAATAGCTGATTCAGACAAAACTGCAAATTACTATGTGATATATATATATATATATATATATATATATATTTGATATTAAGAACAAACCACTGTTCAACCAAGCACCTGTGGCTCACACTTGTAATTCTAGTTACTCAGGAGGCTGACAGCTAAGGATTGCAATTTGAAGCCAGCTGGGCAGAAAATTCCATGAGACTCTTATCTCTAATAAACCACCAAAAAGCCAGATGTGGATCTATGGCTCAAGAGGTCAAGCACTAGATTTGAGCAAAAGATTATCTCAGGAATAAATCCCAAGCCTTGAGTTCAAGGCCCTAGGACTAGGCACTATAAATAGATAGATAGATAGATAGATAGATAGATAGATAGATAGATAGATAGATAGATAGATAGATAGATAGATAGATAGAGAATAGGAAAAAAAGAAAAATAGAATAAAATAGTGATTCAATGGAAAAAATATACAAACAAAAATTCATTAATTTTTGTTCATTATTGAACAAATGTTCATTAATCTTGTTTATATTTTGTTTTTAATAAAGTTATCTATTAGTGATATTTTTCAGGAAGTTATATATTAATATTAGCATATACTTAAGAATATAAAACATTTGTGTACATTTCATGTCACCTAAATTAGAACACTATATCTAAATTTTAATTCATGTCAAAGCATATGACTCAGCTTCCCAATTCCAACCAAAGCCTTGATTCCAACTCTCCCAATGGTATTCTGATAATTGTTATAGATACAGGTTTTATGGCCTCCCACTACACCTCAGTGAGATAGCTGTGAAAGGCAAGTGCATTAAGTGTACCACACACTGAAACACCATTTACAACAGTGCTCTGGGCTTGAGCCATGCATAGCTGTAGGTCTCAGGCAAGTGAAGTGTTTTCAATTTTGTGGTCACTGAATCTGGTAGAGTTGATTGGATTTTATCTTTGATTTGTTTTTAGTAATCTTATCTTTATCCATGGCCCACATCTGATAACCCTATTGGGAGATAGATATGCTTTTTGACAGGTTGGCTCTATTCTTGGTTTTAATATTGTGAAAATTGGCACTGGATTCTGGCTAGGCTTGGATCTTCATTGGTAGCCATAACGATATTGGGTACTGAATTACTTTCCGTGTTTTAATTTTTCATCTATAAAACAAGGATTTTACAGGACTGTAGTGGCACCATTAGGATTCCAAAAGTCAAGTCTCAAATCTATTAGCACACAAGTATTATTGTTACTTTACCTTGTAAACTTATATCTTCTTCACCATGATTTGTATTTCCTCTATTAAGTACATGATTCAAGGTTTTTATTATTAAGGGTTCATCATTTCATTACTTCTTCTGGTTAAGTTTAATAGCCTTGCTTTTTTATATTAAAGAATCATCCTTCTGAAGGCTACTGCTGAAACCTTGTGGGAACCATAAATTCTTAAGTTCTTTGTTTACGTGATGGCGAGAGGTAAACCCCGCAAGGCAAGGACATGCCAATTTGTAGCTATGGGCTGCCTTGAACAAGAATCCAATGATTCACAGCCTTAACATCAGGCTCAGAGTTCATATTTTTCCTGTGTGTCTTGATTAACTGAGACATTTTAATATAAGGTACAGTATGATAA
Organism: Dipodomys ordii; assembly: GCF_000151885.1. Classification (NCBI taxonomy): domain Eukaryota; kingdom Metazoa; phylum Chordata; class Mammalia; order Rodentia; family Heteromyidae; genus Dipodomys; species Dipodomys ordii. Next base: position 8,751,420 of record NW_012267266.1, read on the forward strand.
TCCAGTACCTGTACACAATGCATAATGATCAATGCAGGGCACATACTATTTCCATTACTTAAGTTTTTAATACTATTCCATTATTTAAATATAATTTCTAACAAAATTTCTACAGAATTTTCTAAAGAAATATTATGTTAGGAAGATTTGAACTGTCATCTAGTTCTTTATAAGCTACAGCATAAATTATTATAAAATATGTTCATTCACCTGGGCATCAGAACACTAGAATGTATTCCTTGTACCTAACTGTGCTTTGGTACTTGCTATCCAAACCCCTACATCCATATTCTCCTCCTTACTTCTATTAAATTAACTTTTTATTCTATATCTGAATCAAAGCATGTATTTTTTCTGTGTCTGGTTTATTTTACATAACATCCTCTAGATTCTATTCATTTTACTGCAAATGTGAAGATTTCAGTCTTTCATATGGCAGCATATTACACACGCACGCACGCACGCACATGCACACGCACATGCACACACACGCACGCACGCACGCGCACACACACACACACACACACACACACGCACACTTTATCCTTTCAATCGACACCTTAGTTGATTCCTTATCTTGGCCACAGTTTTTAATATTCATAAAGTGCAGATGTTTCCAATATATTATTTTTTTGATATATACTAAGAGCTGGGTCACATATAGTAACATGTTTTAAGGAAACTCTATAATGTTTTCCATACCAACAATGTACTAAAGTTCCTCTTTCTCTACATACTTTTCTGCACTCCTTACGTTTTCTTTTTGTATAGTCATTTTCACTAGGGAGAATGAAATCTTGTGGTTTAGATGTGTATATATGTGACATTTTGTGACACTGCACATTTCTATGCATTCGCTGGCCATTTGTATATATCCTTTTGAGGAATTATCATTGCAATTATGTTTTTTTTGAAAACATATGATTGATTTTATGTTGCTAAGCCTTTTGAGTTTCATTGCAGATATAATATTCTGATACTAGGTGCTTGATGAATGTTTGCACACATCTTGTAGGTGTTTCTCTTCACTATTTCCTTCACTGATTGCTCATATTCTGTAAAAATTTAAAATACATTATGAAGGACTACACGACATGTAGTGCAATGGTGGGGAAGAGGTTATCAGGGCTGTGACTAATAGATTCAGGGTATTTAATTCTTCCTGAAACCCGAACCTGGACAGTGCAGTGACTGCTGTGGTAGCCTTCGAGGCACTGAAGACCTACCAAGACCTTGTTTTGTAAACATGTTCAAGCGCAATATAAAATTCCTTCCATTCCAAATTCTACATGTCCTTGGTCAACTTATTAAAATAAAAGGCATCCATGTAGGATCCCAGAATGCTATTCTTTTCTGAAAATAGTATCTATCAGATGTAATTCATTAAGATATAGCCATACTGGATAATAATGTTGGCTTTAAAACCAGTAAGTGGTATTTTAGAGAGAAAGTTTTGGATTCAAAGACTTAGATATACACAGAGGGAAGGAAGCAATGGCACTAGAGAAACAGAGAGGTAAGTGGCGTAGTAACAAACTAGCAAAGGTCAAGTATTACTGGTAACCACTCAAAGCTGGAAAGAGAATGAGATCCTGCCTAGAGCTCTTGGGGACAATATAGCCCTGGTGGCATCTGGTCCTAGATCTCAGACTTCTAGGCCCAAAGATTATGAAAGAATGCATTTTTGTTGCCTAAAATAACTAATCTGTACTAATTTGGTATAGCAGTCTACCAAATAATACGGTGAGTGTTATGTCACATCCACCTAGGGGACTTGATTATAGACTGCATTTCTCCTGCATCTGCTAGCTGAAGTATGAAAGCAGGAAGAGTATAGCTTCATGCCACTAAAATAAAACCTCATAGAACACTATACCCAGGGTTTTCCCACACTTTCTGTGATGGCTTAGTGAACGCATTTGATTTCATTTATGTTCATTTGTTGTAACAACAACGGAAGGAAAGCATACTCAATCCAAGGGCTCAAAGTCCTGAGAACAAATCCACAGACATTATTACTCTGAAAAAATATTTTAGCTGAAATATTTACCGACAAGTTATCTCATAGTTTTCATTCTTTAGCATATGATTCAATGAGCCTTTTCTATTTTTTGTTTTTTTCTAGAATGAACTTTTATTTAAAAGAAAATTAAACACGTAGATGAGAAAAAAAAATCAAGCCTTCCTCAGAGTAGAAAATGCCATTAGGTACAAGCAAGTTTCTTGAATTATATATCCTTATCTAAATTTTTTATATCAAACATTAGCATAATCTCGAAATTGTCTTGAATTATTTGTTCCTCATATATTTCTGAATATGTCCTTTTCTCTAAATCATACAGAAAAGACTATCAACACTGTGATTTTCCTTTAATTATTCTTTTTTATAGTCTGTCATTTCTCAAATATTGAGTCTAAATCACAGTAACTTAGGGCCTTTTTTCAGCAATTCATCAAACCTCATTTAACCTCTCTAGTCTTACTTCTCCTCATCAATAAAATATCTGGCACCCAAAGAATTATTTAGCTATTATCTTGTTTACCACAGGCAACTACTAAATTTCCTAACTTGTCTCATTAGTACTTCAAAGTTCAGTATGTTCTACAGGCTCAAACATATTTTAGACCTAATGTCTGAAAAAAGGTGGTTTATCTTTTGTTCTTAAATTTACAAGACCAAAGAAAATAAGTTGTTTATGTTTTCTCTTATTTTTTTCAATAATTTTTCTCAGATTTACTTAAAAGCTATTTCTACTTAGGGGGTTACATGTTTGGCAAAGGAAAACTCCTATTATTAAGACACGATTATTTTTCTTTTTTACCTAAAGCATTCCAGATGGTATAGCCATAGACAATACCATCTGGAATGTTTCTAATCATCCCCAAAAGGCATTACTTAGCATTTACAGGAAAAGTACATACAGCAGCGAGGGGCAAGAGATCCTTATTATCCTAGCTACTTGAGATGCCTGCAGAGGCAGCAGGATCACATTTTGGGGCCAGACTGGATGCTAACATCTATGAGCTGGGGTATAGCTCAAGTGGTAGAGTGCTTGCTTAGCATGTGCAATGTCCTGAGTTCAATCCCAGTGTTTGCACTATCAGCCAATGAGACCAAGTTCCACTGAATATGAGTTTAAGAATTAGCTACCTAAAAAAACTATAGAAGTTACTTTCTTGCAACTATCCAATAATTCCAGTACCTTCCATTCTAATCTTAAAATTACAAATGTATAAAACTGAAGGAAATGGACCAAATTTTTACTTATCACATTTGATCTTTTTTCTTTAATTTCCTTTGAAATTTAAGAAGTATTCACATAAAGGGGGGAAAAAAAGTAAAAGAACAAAAGAAGGAAAAGAACCGACCATGGCCCACTTTTCTGAGATGGGAAGTACAAAGACATTTTGAAAGATCACTGCCATCAACATCTTTCTTCCTTTTGGCAAGAACCCTGCCATTTTGTCTTTACTGTTGCCAGAACTCATCTTAATTTGGACTCAACACTATTCTCCATAGCTTAATCATTACCCACATCAACTGTTAAGCAGTGCATAAATCTATCTTCAGTATACTCAGAGGTATAGAGATAAGAGACTAGCCTCATTATAGAGATAGACTAGCCTAATTATTTTATCATTTAACCACACACTCTTGATTCCTTGTATGACCTGACACATTCCAGAAATTGTTCTCCTTCCTATTTGACAGATTTTGAGCTTTCTTATGCTCTCTTGCCCTCAAAGCTGCCTACTTACCACCTACTTGTTCTCTTTAGTCTATTGTAAGGATTCTCCCTAGCCTGTCTTTTAATCCCTTTTCTATCACACATAACTAGTTTTCTAACTGAGTAGGAAACATACTCTTTTGTATTTCTGGTTACTTCTGACAGAAACTATTTGGCTCATTTGGAGTTGTTATTTGTAATTTACTTTGGTTTGTGTAATTTATCTTTAGAATCTAAATATTTTATATTTGCAAATATCAAGCAAAAATCTGCTGATCTTCATAATAGTACTTTTTCTTTAATTACAAGTTAATTGGTGGGTAATGCTCTACTTAGAAAGATAAATATCCTCAGATTCATTTAGATTATGTAACATTCTGGCTACATAATCTGAGCCAAAGCAGTGACTACTAATGCCCTGAAAACTGCTGACAGTTTTCAAAAAGTTGGAATTTACTTTAGATTATCTAAACACTGTAGGTATCTAACAGGTCATTAAACTCTATATTCAATTTATACTTAAATTTATAATTAAATTCAATTTATACTTAAATTGTTCTCCATCATCGATTTAGCTGCTACAAATTTTTACAGAGAACTTAAGAATATGTGAAGAATGTTTTTCTATATGACATCTAGATATTCAACAGCATATAATTTAGCCCCAAATGCTATGCATAAGAGCAAATATAGACACACAAAAATCTCCACTAGAGTATTTTATATGGTAGCAGATGAAGAAACACAAGTTATTAAGTAGGGTATAAACATATTATGTAGTTGTCAAAAATGTACATACGTAACATGTGTATATATGTATCTATCATACATAGACATGTACACGTGTATATACATCCCATACATATGAATGCATGTATGTAAAAAAACTCCCAAGATATTTTGTCAAGTAAGAAAATAACACAAGGATGGGCTGAGAAGGATAAGTGAGAATGCTGAAAGGGAAGACATTGATCAAGATGAATTGCATTCATAAACTGCTTTGTTAAATGGCAACTGTGCACAACTACTTAAATTAAAAAATAAATAATACAAGTTGAATGCTGCTGTCTCATGCCTATAACCCTAGCTACTTGAGAGGCTGAGGATCTAAGGATTATGGTTCAAAGCTAGGCTGGGCAGCAAAGTCTATGAGACTCTTATCTCCAACTAGCCAGCAAAAGACTAGAAGTTGAGATGTCACTCAAGTGGCAAAGCATAAGCCTTGAGTGAAAGGCCAAGCAAAAGCTAGAGACCCTGAGTTCAAGTCCCATTAGTGGCACAATAAATCTATAATATACATTATATTTAATATCAATAACATACATAAAACAATCTATGTTTATATAATGTATATATAACATTACATATTTTCAGTTTTATGGGAGAAGTAAATAAAGGCCAAAAAAGAATTAGGAAAGTTCCACATACACAAATCCTTATTATGACAATCCTTCTATATTACACAAAATGCCAAAGGTAAAACAAGTTAAACTAGCCTTAAAATTTTAAAAAGAATGCCTATCTGGAAGGATGAAAAAAATTAAATTACCATAAAATCCTACCCTCCCCAAACACACTAATAACAGCTGTCTCCAAGAAGAGGAAACAATAGTGAGGCTCAGGATAGAACAGTAGTTTTCACTGTGTCCTTTATGTATATTTCAAAGAAAAAAACAAAAACCAAAGAAAGAAAGCACTTCTACTCCTTGAAACACAATAGCTAAATAAAATCCACTTGCTTCCCCTAACTGATATAGTTTCATTCCATTCTTAAGATTCCAAACTTATCTGACCAGTCTCCTTGCCAGAGCTCACCTGCCTTCTGCATTGTTCCTCAAATAGAAAAGTCTTTCTCCATCTCAAAATCCCATGGTTTCCCTTATTTGCAATAACTATTATATGCCTGAGACAAGCAGAAACAGTCAGATAAGTTGATATTAGGTGAAATGAACCCCAAGATAAGGACTCAAATGGTTTTTTTTTTTTTTTGGTGGGTCGTGGGGCCTGAACTCTGGGCCTGGGCGCTGTCCCTCAGCTCTTCAGCTCAAGGCTAGCGCTCTACCACTTGAGCCACTTTCAGCTTTTTTCTTTTTGCTTATGTGGTGCTAAGGAATCGAACCCAAGGCCTTATGCATGCAAGGCAAGTGCTCTACCACTGAGCCACCTTCCCAGCCCGCAACAATGTTTGATAAGGAATGTACTCATTACCTTGCTCATGTAATAGTAACCCCTCTGTACGGTATTTTCACAATAAACTTATTAATAAAAAAATACTGAAAAAAATCAAAATCTCTGTTCATACCATTTAATGCCCTTTTTCCCAGCCCTTTGCAAAGCTGGATTCTTTTTATCTTTCATGAATTCATGCAAATGTCATCTCCTAGAGATGCATCCTAAGGCTCCAAACCAAGGTGCCACCTGTTATCACCTCTATGCGCAACAATCTTTTTCATAAGCAAAATTTACATAATAAATTTGTGATGTTAAACCCTTGTCTCACACACTACACTACAATTCCTTGAAATATCACAGATATAGATTAGATGGAACATAGCTAGTGTTCAATGGCTATCGGGTAAGTAATCCAAACTTAACAATATATAAATAATGTAAATGCTTTAAAATATATTTTCTGAATATCAAAATTATTTCAATTATAGGATATGTATTAACCACTGCATCTCCTGATGTGTTTTGTATGAAAATGTTTTTTAAAAGAATAATGCTCCATAAAATCAGAGCCTAATTAGAAATTCTGCTTAAGAATTTAATATAAACAGATATTTAAAAATAAATAATTCCAATAAAGTATTTACAAATCTTGTACTATTATCTATACAATCACCTTTTGTTTATGAAAATGAACTTTAAAATAAGTTAAAAACATCAAAATAAGTATTCCACAAATGTTGCAAGATTATGATAGTTATTTGGGGTAATATAGCAGCCAACTTGTAAAAATAGATCCAACTATTTGCTGATAATGAGTATTTTATAAAATAAATTTGTTTGGTTTGTTTGGAAACAATTATCAATGACCTGGAAAGTACTTTCCTTATCAACAGACACAGAGTAGCACATTAAGAAAAAATGTCATGTGTAGTCTTTCATGGTACATATTATTAAAGATGCTAGTAGAAAATCATATCTTTAACGATAAATTTTCCTTTACTGTGTCTTTCTTGCATCTTGGACGGAGAAGAGATTGTGGTTTTCTCAAGGCTGACACAAAAGCATCTAGATACATGTATTCTATCTAATAAATTTACATTTTCTAAGGGTATTTGTTAGGCTCACAATATCAAGCACAGCTGTATCAGATACTGAATCACCTTCTTTCTGGAATTGAAATGCATAGCTTTAATTTGTACCATTGACAATCTACTTCAATTTTACAGAGGGCAAATGAAAGCCAAAGAACAGGAAGGTTTTCCACACACATAAAATTTTGTTATGACATTTTCTGATGTAATTTTCACTGACAACAGGCAAAACGATATTTAAGACAAAATGCAATTCCTCAAGATGAATTTGTGAGGATGACTTAGGTTATAAAGCATTTGAATGCCTACAAGAGAAAAGGGAGACGTAACTCAGAAGAGAAATATCAGATCTGACCACAAAACCGGTTTTTAAAAAAGAGCAGTAAGAATGATGAATAATAAATTTTCAGAAGTAATTTTGCTGGTCATGAAATGAGCAGTTAACAAGTAGAACACTAGTTTCATCCTTAAAAATTTACTCAAATGTGTGAAGGAAGAGAAAAAGAGGCCTGTCTACTTGACAAAACACAACAGTGACTCAAGCTGGGAGGACCTGAAAGATATTCCATGTTTTCCTTGAAATTTGTCATAAGCCTCTGTTATATTAGTTACCCTTGAAAGCTGTTAAGGACAGCAACAATTTTGGTCAATTTGGAGTAATCACAAAAATCACTCCAACTGTATTAAATCACTACTGAGAGCTACAAGGTTCTGCTTGATTTGACACACATTCTTTTCTAACCTTGTCTCCTTACTTTCCCTTCCTTGATTCATTCTCCTGAAATTCCATAAAGCCTGGAATGCTCATCCTCCTCATTCACATTCACATGGTAGCTCCCTCACTAACATCAGGCTTTTACTCAGCTATCTTCCCTGTATCAAGGCCTTTTTGGTTCCTTTCTCTGAAGAGTAGCCTCTCACTTTCCCAACAATTGCTTTACTCCTCCTTCTGTGCAGCTGTCTCCCCACCATTCAACTTACTATATTCTTCATTTAACACATTTCTTTTCCCACAAGATAGGATTGTGCTTTCCTTTTCAAGGCTACCTCGAGCCTGTTATGAACAATTTCATGTGGATAGGACATGTATAGACACAGCCATTTGACTATAAAGACTTGTTTTTCATCTGGGTCAGCATCAAAGGATAAACGTTGGTAACATAACACCAGCTAAAGTTGCTGATCTAGTTGGCGAAGACTGGTTACATGTTTTTATAAAGACTTGACACTGGAAGCCAGAAACAGGCTGTGACCTGGGGCTCACTGCTACAGGATAGGGCATGTACTATAGATATATTCTTCTTTCAATATCACTATTACTATGACTATGCAAAGATGTTAGCCCTGATGATGGGCAAAGGTGCCCATAGAGACTTCAGCAAGAGGAAAAAATGGCCTCTCACCTGCAGTGTGCTCAGTACTGACCTCACCTTCTCTCTCTACTTCCCACAGTTTCTGTAACCCCTACTTCCCATCTACAAGTGCACACACACACACATATCCCATTTTTTGGTTTGGGGAAACAATAACCCCTGGCCTTTTTCCTTTGCCCGCCAAAAACAAAAAAGAAGCCAAGGACGCAAAAGCAAGAAAGCCCCCTAAAAAAAACCCCCCCGGGGGGGGGTGGGAAAAAACGGGGTTTTAAAATTCTTTATCTGAGAAAGGACTACCAAGTTTAAAATGAGAACAGTACTATAAGTATCGTTGGAGGCTTTTATTTGAAGTCTATATAGTAGAATCTGAACATTTACAGGCTCTAAGTGAAAGACACCTAAGTAGATACATATCCACTTTTCAACTTCATAAATTCAATAAGCATGTTTTAAAAAAACTTTGAATCAAATGCTTTCCATATATATTTTACTAATGGAAAAATGGAATGGACTCTCAAATGTTTTTAATAAAATGACTGATTTCCATATAGCTGTGATAAAATGAAAATCTCGTACTGATAGACACTGCCAAGTTCATGTATACTACATAGGTTATTGGGGAAAATGTATGTATTGGTTAAAAATATAAACATTTTATTTTATTTAAATTTCAGAGGCTGTGACCAGCTTTAGTAGTTCTAGTCATGATTAACATTTGCAAAAACAAAATTTCTTACAAGTTAAAAACATTGTAAAACTTGTTATCTCTGGCAATTTTAAGATTTTCCTGTGCATACTAACAAAACACATAAAAATAATAGCCTACAGAGCTACAGTAAAATTCATCAGTACCCTTAAAGAAATACTCATGAATGTGTAATGATATGGATGTATTCATAACTCATACACCTTCGATCATTACAGAGACTGCAATATCATCAAATTGCTGTAGAAGCAGGTTCAAAGGCACGCTTTGTGAGTGTCCACATTACCATCTGCCTCTGCAGCAGGTCCTTACTCTCAGGTGCATATGCCCTCTTCCATTCACAGCACAAAAAGCTTGCGAGTAAGAGCCATGTTGAGCTTTGTAAAAACCACTCAGAGAAATCATACAATAACAGTAGTATTTTAAGTTTCTCTTACTCTTCTTTCAAATTTGGCATTTAGATCAACCATGATGAGAGATTATGCACCAGTAGAAAGAAGCCTGCTGTAATGAAGGTTGACCACACAGGTAGCATAGCAACTGCTTAACAATTTTATGTCACATGTAAGCTATGTAAATTCACAACTCACAAAGAATATTAGTGTGTTTAATGGCTGTAAAGATGGCCAGTTTAAACTACTTCATTTGTATTTGTTTTGGAATATTAAGCAGCAAATGGGGCTCAGAAAGATATAGCTATTTAGAGACACTATCTTTGTAAATGTTGTTTGAAAACATTTCACATTATATCAAAAGTATCAGTGATATAAAAGACAACAAAGAACATTTACTTTATTTTCATTAATGTTTGAGTTTTAAAACACTTGCTTTCACAAAAGGAAATGTACGGTCTAAAAATATGTAATTATATCACTTTAGGTCATATCAACATTGTTTTTTATAGTATATTCTATCATCTCCAAACATATAATAATCAGTAAATTCGAGAATGAAGAGTTTTCTTTAGTAATTTATTTATAACATCTAAACAGTTCAGTTAGAATTGCCAATGATAAAGCAATGGTAAAGCAATACTATTATACAACTGGCAATAGGCTAAACTCTGTGGCTATGACAGCATAACTGAAATTGATTTGGTTAAACTCAAGGAAAATATAAAATTTCATAATCAATTGGAAAATAATGTTTACTTTAAAAATTCTGATCAAAATTGGTACAACTGACTATAGAAATTATAACTGGAACCAAGTAATTAAAAGGAACTCTTGAGTCCAGCACTGGTGGCTCATGTCTGTAATCCTAGTTACTCAAGAGGCTGAGATCTGAGGATCATGGTTTGAAGTCAGTCCAGGCAGGAAACTCCATGCATTCTTTATTTTCAAGAAACTACTCAGAAAAAGTTGGAAGTGGTGCTGTGGCTCAAATGATATAGCACTAGATTTGAACAAAGAGAAGCTCAGGGACAGAGCCCAGGCCCTAAATGCAAGCCCCAGGACTGTTATAAAAAGAAAGGAAAAGAACAGAAAAGAAAAATAAAGAAATTTTAAAAAAAGGAATTATGCAAACTTAAAAGACACTGGTTACAATAACATGTCTGGATCACTCACATCTTAGGTCTCTAAGACAATATAAACTGAATGTGCTTGATTTCCTTTTGTTGCAATCATATATAGGATGCTGTTATTGAGGTAAGATATATTCTGATAATATTTAAAAACCTCATGAAGAATACAATAATTCTAAGATTTTCAAAGCCGTAACTCATTTTAAAATTAAGATTCATTTGAGAATCTTTAGCATTGAGAATGTATCAGAGAATTACAACACTTAATTATATCTAGTAAGTGCCAAATTTAGAACAGCTAGGTCAAAGCAAAGAGACTTCCAAGACATGGAAACAACAGGTCTTTGTTTTTTGGTTGTTGACCTTGTCACCAATGTACTGTATCTAGTTCTTTCTTCTTATTTTATTTCATTTTTTCTTTTTCCATTGGTTTATCCCTGGCAATCACTGTCTTTGATTCTGGTACCCTCCGTCTTGTATATACATTTACATGATGTGGGAAAGGGAAGGGGAATAACAAAATGCTGAAAGAAGGACAAAGGATGACTCATTCCAATAATGATATTCACAAGACACTATGTTGAAATGAACTGTATTGCTTCTGGGGAGGAGGAGGAGTGGGGAAGGAAAGGGAAGGAATAATGGGAGAACAAAAGAGTGGGTAACAATGTTTTGCAAGAAATGTACTCATTACCTAAATCTTGTAACTGTAACCCCTCTGTACAGCATTTTACAATTAAAAAAATTAAAAAAACAGGGGCTGGGAAGGTGGCTCAGTGGTAGAGCACTTGCCTTGCATGCCTGAGGCCCTGGGTTCGATTCCCAGTACCACATAAGCAAAAAGAAAAAACCCGGAAGTGGAGCTATGGCTCAAGTGGTAGAGCGCTAGCCTTGAGCTGAAGAGCTGAGGGACAGCGCCCAGGCCCAGAGTTCAGGCCCCATGACCGGACCCCCAAAAAAAATTTTAAAAAAACCAGACACTATTACAAAACTAGAGTTGAGACATTTTTTAAGACATGCTAAAATAAGCCACCTCTATTTAGATCCAACACAGTCAATGCTGTACTTGGAAGTAAAGGTGTGTAGTCTGTTATCCACCATAAGAAATGTGGTAATCAAAATTTAACCACCCACCTGGAAAAAGGCGATAAGTATTTCTTGAAATCAAATCTTATTTTTTAAAAGTTAACTGTATTCATTTGAATTCCTAATGAAGAATTATCTGCAAAACTAGGGGTCATCTTATGGTATACACAAGCTTTTCTGTTTCTGTGCTCAGTGTTTCTTTACATTAAGAACTGATTCATTTTATTCAACAAGCAATCAAAGTATTCATAATTCAAGACTGATTCAAATGAAGACAGGATCATCTTATAGTATTCACTCCACTTGAATTCTCAAATGTTTATAATTTTCCTAAACATGTCTCTGGTTTAAACATATTTTGGGTTTATGACTCCAAAGAGCTCAATTATCTGACAAGTATTGAAGTATATAAAATCTTTGTATAAAGCATTTTGGAAATGGTTTATATGTTACACACTGAGCACTTATTAAATCTTGCTTTTAACCTATGCTTTTCTAAATCTCCCCTTTACATTTTGACTCCCAGTAGAGAAAAATAACTAAGATGAAAATTTCTGTTTGCCTAAAGAAAGTCATTTGCATATCTGTGCATATGTTGAAGAATTATAGAATGGAGCCCTATAGATTCTCCCACAAAAATATCTAACTACTAGTTGGTTTCACAAGAAAAATGAAAACACAGAAGTTGCACTGTGGCTCAAGCAGTAGAGCGCTCATCTTAACCTGAAGAGTACAGGGACAGCGCCCACACCCAGAGTTCAAGCCTCAAAACTGACCCCCAAAAAATTAATTAATTTTCTTTAAAAAATGAAAGCACATGTGCATACAATTTCAACAGGAATACTCACATCAACTTCGAAGTGAAAGCCACTCAGAAGTCTATCAATATCTGAAGAGATAAGCTACGGTATATTCATATCATGGAATACAACACAACAATTAAAACAACGTAGTCACTGATAGCTATTAAAATATGAATCTCAAAATTATTATCCTCAGAAGACTTTAGACAAAACGGGAACTTATTTTATAATTCCATTTAAGTTCTAAGAAATTCAAACTAATGCCATGAGTTACTGGCCAACTTAGGCATATGAAGGCCTACAAAGAAAGAACCACCAAGATTCATGAGAAAAATTTTGAGTGATATGTGTGTGCATTACCTTGATCATAGTAATGATTTCGAAATAATGCACCTAAATTTTAATATATAGAGACTTCATGAATGCTGTACTTCAGTAGATATCAATTATATCCCAGGATGTTCTCAAAGAGTAACAACTAATAATGTCAAAAATTTCAATGTTTAATACTTATTTTCTAGAAAGTCAATGAAGTGCTTCATAAAAAGTTTTTGTTACATGTGAAAAAAAACCCAAGCTCAAATGAAAATTATTATTTTACAAAACAAGTATCTTCCACCATGAGCTTGCCAGTTTTCCATTAATGTTCAAATTAGACTAGCTGTGAAATAAATATGGTCTTTTGATATAGTATAATGAACTGTATCACTATTTGAAAAGCTGAAAAGTTGAATGAGGAGATTATTTTCCAAATAACTAAAAAATTATGCTACAAAATCATGCCTGATCCACATAGAGCTCCCCTATGACCTAGCAATCCCACTTTTGGGCATTTACCCAAATGATCACAAACAAGGCCATACTAAAGCTACCAGCACAACTATGTTTATTGCAGCATTATTTACCATAGCTAAGATATGGAACCAACCCAGATGCCCCTCAGTAGATGAATGGATCAAGAAAATGTGGTATATATACACAATGGAATTCTATGCCACCATCAGAAAGAATGACATTGCCCCATTTGTTAGGAAATGGAAAGGCTGAGAAAAAATTATATTAAGTGAAGTAAGCCAGGCCCAAAGAAACATAGGTCCCATGGTTTCCCTTATTTGCAATATCAAGTATATGTATGAGTCAAGCAGAAAAGGTCAGATAAGGTGATGTTAGGGAAATGAACCCTAAGCTATGTATGTATTTAAATGTTTTCTTTTCTTTCATGTGATTGTTTCTAACACATTTTTAAGATTATTTCTTTGTTGCTTTGTATGTCCCTCCCCCACAGTATAACCCCTGCTTTCACTGTGTTTGATGTCGGGGAGGATGGGTGGGGGGCAGGGAGAAGATGGGAAGGGATGGGAAGGGGAAACAAAGGAGGAGGCTATAATGCTAGATAAGAAATGTACTCATTATCTTGCCCATATAATTGTAACCCCTCTGTACAGTATTTTCACAATAAAAAAAGAGAAAAGAAAAAAAATGTACTCATTATCTTGCCCATGTAATTGCAACCACTCTGTACGGTATTTTCACAAAAGAGAAAAAGAAAATGTGGTATATATACACAATGGAATTCTATGCCTCCATCAGAAAGAATGGCATTGCCCCATTTGTTAGGAAATGGAAAGACTGGGAAAAAATTATATTAAGTGAAGTAAGCCAGGCCCAAAGAAACATAGGTCCCATGGTTTCCCTTATTTGCAATAACTAGTGTATGTCGGAGACAAACAGAAACTGTCAGACAAGTTGATATTAGGCGAAATGAACCCCAAAATAAAGATTCAAGTGTTTATTTTTTCTTGCAATTGTTTCTAACATATTTATAAGATGATTTCTTTGTTGCTTTGTATGTCCCTCCCCCAGGGTATAAGCCCTGCTTTCACTGTATTTGATGTTGGTATAATTTGTGGAGGGGAAGGGAAAAAACAAACTGTTTAAATAGGGTTTCAGGTGGACCCATTACAACAAAAAGATGTACAAGATGTTATGTGGAAAAAGGAACTTTACAACTTTGGCGGGGTGGGGCGTGGGGGGATAATCGTGGTGGTGTGGGCGTGGGAGGGTGGAGAGGGGAAGGGATGGTATGGGGAAACAAAGGAGGAGGCAAAAATGCTTGATAAGAAATGTACTCAATATCTTGCCCATGTAAATGTAACCCCTCTCTATGCTATTTTCACAATAATAAAAAATAAACAAAAAATCATGCCTGAGTAGAAACAAGCAATGATATTTCAAGATGAACGAATGGTCATTTAATAGAACAGAGTGAAAAATTCATCATGGTTTCAGGTTTTACAAATCTTTTAAGGAAATTTGGAAAATTTTACTCTAGAAGACAGATCAAGAGGCCTCCCAAACACTAACCCCTGTACTCTGCGGATGTGATGAACATACCTTTCTCATAAAAATGCTTTGTCCCAAAGTAAACCCAATCTAAAATAGGGAGATTATCAGGACCTGATCCAGTCATAGGAGCCCTTTTTAAAATAGTAGCCATGATTCTTTAACTTGTAATAGAAAATTTTAAGCCAGAGAAATTCAAAACACTTGAAGATTTTGACAGGCTAGTACTAGCATTAAAGATGCACAGACAAGGAGAAAAGGAATAAAGATGAAAGACACCCACATCTGATTGTCAGTAGATAGAAATAGTAAACTCAAAATAATAGCTGCAGGCAAATGGATTCTGCCAACATCTGAATAAGCCTGGTAGTGGATTAGAGCTCCCAACTGTGACAATTTGTTACACAGCAATGGAAAGCTAAAACATTTACTATAAATCAAAATGTATGTCAACTTTGATCCAACAATCCTACCGCTGAGTTTTTGTCCTACTTTTAAATGACTTTTACTAAGAGTTCAAAGTTACTGAGAGCTCTTCTCAAAAGATTTTAAAAAAGGAAATTACTGGTTGGATAAATTATGTAAATTCACAAAATCAAATACTCTATAGTTATTATAAAGGAGAGGTAGAAATATATAGATGACTATGAAACAATAAACCCAACACAAGTTTCCTTTAAAAAGAAGTGGTAGGGGCTGGGAAGGTGGCTCAGTGGTAGAGTGTTTGCCTTGCATGCATGAGGCCCTGGGTTCGTATTCCTCAGCACCACATAAGCCGAAAAAGCCAGAAGTGGCGCTGTGGCTCAAGTGATAAGAGCCCTAGCTGAAGAGCTGAGGGGCAGTGTCAAGGCCCAGAGTTTAGGCCCCATGAGTGACCAAAAAAAAAAACAAAAACAAAAAAACAACCAAGTGGTGATCCTCTGCAAAGAATATCTTCCTTTGGTCTTACTGTGTGAATGTCCTGTTTATCATGTCCAAGTGTAATTTTTCATCTTTTACTATCCATTGTGTTTACTTGTAGTTTATGGGCACATTCTAATTACTACAAATGAGGGAAACCATGAACCCCATGTGCATATGATCATATAAAAAGATGCTTATGGAAATGAACTCCAACAAATGGAAATAAGAGGATTTTTATGTGTTTTTTTTCTGTTTTCCCCTTTTGTCACTGTTTTTAATTTCTGTACCTTTTGTTATGTAAGTTTATCTGATTTGGGGACAGTAAGGGGAAGCACAGAAGCGGTGAGACAAAGGGAGAACTTAATTCAACAGTGATACTCACTAGACACTATATTGGAAATGAACTATGCAACTTGAAAGGGGACAGGGGTCGGGAGAGAAAAAAATAGGAGAAAATGAGGGAGAGAGTGATGCTGTTCAAAAAGAAATGCACTCTTTACCTGACTTATGAAATTGTAACCCCTCTGTATACCACCTTTGGATTAATTTTTTTAAATAATGGAGAGTCCTGAAGCAGTGTTACACCATGATTCTTATGATTAAATTTAAAAAGAAGAAAATCCAAAGGATCTACAGTAAATATCTTCCTGGAAAAGCAAAATAAACACACACTAAGACACTGCTAGTAGAAATCAGCTTAGGGCTATAATTTGATTTTTTTTTAATGCCAGTCCTGGAGCTTGCACTCAGGGCCTGGGTGTTGTCCCTGAACCTCTTTGTGCTCAAGGTTAGTGCTCTACCACTTCAGCCACAGCACCACTTTTGGCTTTTTCTGAGCAGTTTGCTGCAGATAAGAGTCTCCCTGAGACTTTTCTGACCAGGCTGGCTCCGAACTATGGTCCTCAGATCTCTACCTCCTGAGTAGCTAGGATTACAGGTGTGAGCTAGGATCATTAGTGCCTAGCCATAATTAGATTGTTGAACATTCATTTAATTTTCTACCTGTCATTACATTTTCAAAATATCAACAGAAGTTACCTATCAGGATATCGTTTTTGTATAAAACTTCCACTGTCTAATTCAACTTAGACATAACATCTGAAATTTGCATCCATATTCCCTGGCTTGCCACTCATAATCCCCATTTAGTCTGCCCCCTCTTCCAAGAGGGGTCTTCTCCATGCAATTCCTTACTAACCAAGGGATTCGTTTGCATGTGTGTCAATAGTGTCAACTATATTCTATTCAATTCTTAAAATTTTGAATTGTATCTTTCCCATTTCACAATACTGAAAGCTACCTTAAAATACAGAAATAAACAGGGCTGACACAGCCAACATATAAAGTACCCAACACAGATAATGTCATTAAGATAAGGATGAAGATAACCTATTAGTTCTACAGTTATACGGAAATACTGAAAAAACTGAAGTAGTAAGTAAGATGATGTACAGGACTAAGAATCCTAAACACTAAAGAAATTTCATATGAGCAGTGTTTAATAAACAATCTATATTAGGCTCATAGTTCATTAATTGCAAAATTATGAATATTTTTCATATTCCTTTAAATTTCTTCTTTTAAAATGAGTAGTTATTAAAAGTAAAACCCAAAAAGTTAAAGCAATTTTTAGTTAATAAATATCAGAATTGTAAATGTGATTGAAATAAATTTTATCTTTGAAATTTCTACAACCATAAGATAGACAATGAGAACAAAAAACACATACTAGTAGGGTTGTCTTTTTGTTGTTCCAAGTTAACCAGAAATCATAAAAGAGAAATTTCTACATGACCATCCTGTCATGTGTCTACATATAGAAGCTCATATGTCACAAGTGACCCAAAGTACCATGAGATTATCGTAAGTGTCACAAAGAAGGTAAGTGGAAATGTACTTGGAAACTGATATATAGGGAGTAAATAAGACAGCAATTTAATTAATAATGCCACACTAAGTAACTGCCTTTCTCAACAGCTTTTCATACAAAAACATTATATAAAACTCAATTCCAGGGCTGGGAAGGTGATTCAGTGGTAGAGCACTTGCCTTGCATGCCTGAGGCCCTGGGTTCTATTCCTCAGTACCACATAAGGAAAAAGAAAAATGCCAGAAGTGGGGCTGTGGCTCAAGTGGTAGAGCGCTAGCCTTGAGCTGAAGAGCTGAGAAACAGCGCCCAGGCCCAGAGTTCAGGCCCCACGACTGGACCCAAAAAGAAAAAAAAAAAAAAACCTCAATTCCATACCAAACTCTAATAAATCCATGCCCAAAATATGTTGGCTGACATTTTCTAAAAAACAGCACAGTATTATAACCTATAAAAATGTTGTATAAATATACAAGTTCTTTTGTTATCAGAAAAATGTTATATAAAATCCTTGGAAACATTACAAGGAGAAATCAAAGAGACTGAACACAAACAATGCAATAAAACATGACATTAAAATGTCATCAAGCAAACCTTCAAATCACATTACCTGGGACAAGTTCCATGATGATGTAGACAGGCTGTCTTTGTGTGCAAACTCCTATAAGTTTCACAATATTGGGATGATCATATTGCTTGAGAATTCTAGAGAGAAATTATAAGAACAAGCATTTGA
Organism: Dipodomys ordii; assembly: GCF_000151885.1. Taxonomy (NCBI): domain Eukaryota; kingdom Metazoa; phylum Chordata; class Mammalia; order Rodentia; family Heteromyidae; genus Dipodomys; species Dipodomys ordii. The sequence goes on from NW_012267266.1 coordinate 8,769,753, forward strand.
ATAAAGAAAATCATGCATTAGCTGATAAAGGTCTGGACAAGTAGAATACTCATTAATCCTAATTATTAAAATATAAGTGTGACCCAAAATGATGACAAATAGGATGTATATAAACTAGTATTGATAAATACTGATAATATAACCTAAATGAGAAAATTATTTTTTACATTTCTGCACTTGAATTTTGTGTCCTACTCTTGTTCAGTTTATTGCCCACATCTGTTATTCTACAACTTGAGCCATAAGCCCTGGCCAACATTTTGCTAATTGGAGATGTAGTCTTTTAAACTTTTCTGCCTAGCTTTGAATACAATCCTCAAGGTCTCAACCTCTTGAGTAGTGAGAATTGCAGACATGAGGATTGCAGACATGATTCCTATCTGGATATGAGTCAATTATTAATTCAATTAAGCACCCATTTAAAAGTTGTTACTCACTCTGAATAATCATCATAAATAAGAACAAAAAAAATAGAACTTCCAAGTATTTTATGTTCTCCAAAAATTATCACTCCCTGGTAAATACTACAAAGACTACCTTCACTAGATATCATAGTAAATTATTTCTTGAGATTATTTTCAATTTAAATGATAGAAATACAAAACTTTTGAGAAACATGGCAAAAGATTTAAAAATTTTATATCAGTTTCAGTATAAGCTTCAGTTGAAGGAGTACAAACTTCATTTGGGTGAAGGTGAAATTTCATCACAGGTTATATCAATAAACTATACACAGGACTCTAATAAAAGTATGAGCTAAAATATATTAGATACCCATTTGCCTTGATTTTAAGTTTTAGTTCTTCTTATTCTATATAAACTCACTTCTATGTAAAAATTACAATAGTCTTTCTGAAGAAGAATGCAAAAATAACTCTGGCCCAAGATACATTATGCTGACAACTCATTAGTACAAAAATTAAAATAAAAAAAGTAAAATTTAACAAATTATGTGTGTTTTGTAATTGTTCAACTAAGTCAGAGGAAGAGCAAAAAAAATGTTAAAATAATGATTTGTAAATGTAGTCAGACAGGGAAAAATCCTAGAGATTAAAGGAAATATTCTAGAATGCCTTGAAGCTTGAAATTTCTGAGACAATAAAGTTTGAAGAATGTTATATTTTTAGTTATGAAGGTGAGTAAAGAAACTGCACAAAATAGGCAGCCAGGAACATAGATAAGTCTATTGAAGAGGGTTGCATGGAAAAGAAAATTTTACATTTTACATAAAACTCCATAATTTCACTTTAAAAGAAATTGAAGTCCACTTTGCAAAAGTTACAAATTAAGAAATTTAAATACTTTTGAAAATAATATTAGACACAGCCTTTTATCATGAGAACACCTATGAATTGTAAAATAATGAGACTATAAATTTCAAGAATATAGAACAGTTTTTAATTTGTCAGTTTTCTGATTTTCAATAGTATATATTTTAAAAATTGTATAATTGTACAGATTCTTAATTCTACAGGTACTTAATACTGCATCCAATTAATTTGATCCATTCCTACAATATTTAGTGTTAAATGAGTATAGAAATTTACACAAAATAATCCATGTCATGGGATTTATTATTGTCTCTCAGCCATTTCCTCTATGTTCCCATGCACAAAATTTATAGATTTGTGTATCATCCTTGTTCAAGCATCCACCCACCACCCATCATTGCATCCATTTTCAACATGTCCATCCAATTAATTTATTCAAATCATCGCCCTATTTAAGTATTTTCAATTCAGTATAGCAAGGTGGATCATTAAATTTTACTAAAATAAAGGAATCCACTTACAAAGTGAATTAGAAAAGAAATAGTATGTAAATTTTTGAACAAATTCTGGACTGTTAGCTAAAGAAATGTATGATTTTCAGAGCTAATAAGCAGAAACAGAAAGTCAAAAGATATTATCTAAGGAATATAAACATCTACCTAAAAGAACAAGGATAAAAATCTTTTATATGTATGATTGTGAAGAAAAATCACAAGATTACAAAATGTATATGCATACTTAATAAAACAAATGTATTTAAGGATTTAGAAAACAGTCATGTTTTTTAACACCTGTTCTTACCGTGATTTTCTAATTGATTTACAGTCTACCTCAAAACCAGAAATTTTCTCACATTGTGAAAGTGTTTATTTATGAGTTCCTAATAGTGTTTACTTACTCCTTCAACAAGTCACAATTCAAAATGTGTTCAAGATTACTTTTTAATAAGTTATGAATGCCTCATGAATAACAAACATTATAATTAATTATTAAGGGCATATTTTGTACTATATTAGAAAACTCACTTGGCTTCTTGTAAAAATTTTATTTTCAGTTCCTGAGGAAGATCTTCTTTACATGTTTTAACAGCAACAGAAGTTTTATCCTTTAACGTACCCCTATACACTTCACCAAAATTTCCCTGAAAACAAAAACACATGCAATGTTTGGTCTGGTAATTATAGCATGTCAGTGTGTCAAAAACAAGGAAAACAGGTAACAAAACATTTTGAGTTGATAAGTTAGCTTTGCATGAAAATAAAGACAGTTGATTCTGTTCTTACAAACTCTTCAACCTTGAATATACTGTTCCCACATTAACCATATAGAAGACTGAGGACAAAGGAAAACTGAAAAGAAAATGGTGAGAAAGAATAAAGGAGAGACTCAAATGGATGTTCTCAGAGGCATGTGACTCCTTCCAACTAGTTTATCCCCTAAATATTACATTTTATTTGGTTTAAAATTTATAAGTTAATGAAGTTCCAAGAAGAAACTAAAACTGACATCCATGTCAGAGCAGTTTGTGAACAATAAGTGAAGGCAGGCAGTGGAGTCGAGGAACAGAAGGGCTCATCAGTAGCTGCTGCCGTAGCCTGTCCATCTCCCCACCGGGTCCAGGAGGAGGGGTGCTAACTCAAGTGTTAGTGTCACCAAGGATGAACTGACTGATAGGCCTACATCTATTTCAATGTAACATTTAGAATGTTCAGACTAATAAATTCTGAAGTAAATTTACTCTTTTAAAATACAAAACAGTACAATAATGATCTTAAAGCTAATACACGAGCACAACTATTTTTGAAAATTCTTTTAGATATTTCTATGCATATTCATGAATTTTATATAGCCATCGTCACAATATGTAAATATTACAATACTGTTGAGCAAGATGTAAGTGAAGTAAATCTGTTGGTTGTTGAGTTTTAGAATTTTAAGACAATATAACTCATCCTCTCAAATCTACATATTTTAAATGTTTTATTTTTAAAATGTTTTTCTAAAAAAGTCCCATATTCATGTATACTTTTTCATCTAATATTCAGTTCTTAAATTGTTTTTAAATAAAAGCTATGGTTTGAATTCTCAACATATTAAATGCTTATAATCAACTACAACAAAGAAAATTTGAGTATCTCTTTTCTCAAGATTTATCCAACAATTATCAAATAATTTACTTAATTATCAATAATTCATAAAATTTATCTGAGAGTAAATATTATTGTTCTACAGAATTGTTGCCTAACCTCTTATCCGAGTGATTCTTAAACACTTATAATTCATTTTTTCTAAAACTCATTTTACTCATCAAAAAATTCTTCTTGAATACATTATTTTCTCAGTTATTATAACTATCATTCTGGACCAAGTATAGTGGAACATGCCTAAAATACCAGCACTCAGGTAGCTGAGGCAAAAGGATTTTAAGTTAAAGACAAGCCTAGCCTATAGCAATACTATTGAAAGGAAAAAGATCCTACCATTTTCCATGTAAGTATTTAGCTCCCCTCAATACTTCAGTCTTTCCCTATTGCATCTCCGAAACAGTACCCTCAGAGACAGTACCTGTCTCAACTTTTTTCACCTTTACTTGGTCAATACTCAGATCCATCAACAGCAGCAGTGCCAGACAGAATGATCTTTGCTAGAGAAAACTTTGATTAGACTATTGCTTTCCTCAATATCCATCCTCTCATTATTGTCATTTCTTAGCTTTTATTTGGTAATCACAAAATATGTGTCATCATTTTCTACACTTTTTTCCTTTATGGAAAACATTCACCTGCCCTCAGAGAAAAGGTGATCTAATCTTTAGTTTCATTTATTATGCTTCCTCCTTCATTAGGACTTTCTTCTGAAGACTATTCTCCCTCTTCAGAACGCTCCTCACTCTGTTGTTCATTCACCTCTTTCTAAAGGTTTCAGCCTTATATAACAAGCATTGGCCTTTGTGGGGTGTTTGAAAACTTTAAACATTTATTTGACAGCCATTACCCAGAGAACTTCAATTCTATCAATGGTGTTCAAGGAGCTAATCTCCAATCTGATAAAAGATTATGCTTTCCCAGACGATCTACTTTCAGGCCAAATTGGTTATGATACAGCCTAGGATACTCAACATTCCCAACATTCAAAAAGTATGACTTCATTAAGTCCTTGAGGGCAAATCTCATCAAGCTGCTTGTCATAAGATCTTGGTCCTTAGGGTTAATCTTTATCTCCCCTCCTCTAAGTGCTCATCCAGTTCTCCTCAAATCTCCTTTCTCTTTCAAACTTCCACTGTGCCTTCCAGAATTCACATTCCATCAAATTGGTACCCTGAAGTTTGATGATTCCCCATAAGGCCATTCTGATCCCACAGGATCCTGATTCCTGTTGGAGGCACTCAAATGATAATAAGTTGTCCTTTGTCCTCTAAACTTGAGTGATGAATTTTGCTCCTCATTTAATCCTACCACTCCCGTGGAGGTGAAATAGTTGGTTTTGTTTTTTGTTGTGGTTTTGTTTTTTGTTGTTGTTTTTTCCTACGGCCACAATCCTCTCTCCTGCATTCCTAAAACCTCTTAGCTTGAACCATTTCCATTCAATAATATCTATCTCTTACTATCAATCACTGTGGCTGCCACCTATTGAATATGAAACTACTTTCCATCCTTCACTGATAATTTGTATGTCACTATATACTCTATACAGTATGCCCCTGTGTTAATTCTTGTTAATTTCAATAGACATAGGTCCTATCACATTGTAAAACTTCAGTTTCATAAGCCTATCTCCTCTACTGCTCTTATAATGAATCTATTTGCTAAAGTCATACCTTAAACTTTGTTATTATCAATAGTTCATTTTTTGGATACAATCTGTTTTAATCATCTCATCTTCTGTCTATATTTCTTACTTCATTTAGTAGCCAACCTACTGTTTTGACCCTATAGGAATGCTAAATCTAGCATGCATGAAACCCTGGGATTGATTCCTTAGTACCACATAAACAGAAAAAGCTGGAAGTCATACTGTGGCTCAAGTGGTACAGTGCTAGCCTTGAGCAAAAGAAGTTCAAGGACAGTGCTTAGGCCCTGAGTCCAAGCCCAGAACTGGCAAAACAAACAAAAAACACAATGAGCTCTCTCTGCTCTTTTCTAGCTCTTTCCTTCTCTTCTCTTTCCCAGCTCTCTCTCTGCTCTTTTCTAGCTCTTTTCTCTCTCTTTCCCAGCTCTCTCTCTTTCCCAGGCCTTTCCCAGCTGCGTGGAGTGCCAACCTTGCCTGGTCCCAGCAGGTCTACTAAATAAACCTACCCCTTACCTGAAAAAAAAAACAATGACAACAGAAAAGGTGGTGAAAATATTAAATCAAAATCATGCTCCAGTATTAAAAGTATTACATGAACTTAAGCTCCATTTCAGTATTTTCTTAAAATCATTAAATTTATCAAGACTGACATACTACTGCCTAGTCAGTGTGAAAGGATTTATTCTTTGAGATATCCTTACTAAGGAGAACATTGTTTCTGATAAGTTATACTTTAGAAGAAACTAAAAAATTATGAAATTAATTACAAAATCTTTTTCTTTAATTAAAAATATTTTCCCAGAGTACTGAAATAATGTGTCTTTGATGATTAAATATTTATTTGTAATTTTTTTTTTGGTCCGTCATGGGTCTTGAACTCTGGGCCTGGGCACTGTCCCTCAGCTCTTCAGCTGAAAGCTAGCGCTCTACCACTTGAGCCACAGCGCCACTTCCAAATTATTTATTCGTATTTTTATGAAAGTTTATTTGAGTTACTTTTTCCTTCTGTTTTGTGTTTCTTTTTTCTCTTCTGTGCTAGGGATTGTATCTAGGGGTTTTATATTCAATGTAAATGTTCTAACACTTGAGCCCTGCCTCCAATCCTTTCAGTTTTAAGATAGACTCTCCTAATTTTTTTCCTGGCTGGCCTCTAGACATCCACCTGGTTTGCCTCCTGAATTTCTGGGATTACAGGTGAATGCTTCTTTGTAATAATTTTTGATTCAGTCACATCTACTGGGTCACCAATAACAGACAGTGGACATATTTCCTCAAGAATTAGAGGAGCATAGCACAGAAGCAGCAAACATACCAGCTGCTACTTTCAGTTCTTTATCCTGAGAAACTAAGTACATTAGCACTGGATCTGCTTTCAAATAGCAACTCAACGCTTCTACTTGGAAAATATATTTTAAAATAATAGATGACAAAAATTAGCAAACTAGAGTACTTCAAGGATCTACTATTTAAACAGAGCTTTTTGTAAAACAAGGAACATAGTCAATTTACCACATATATATTCAAGTGAAAAGTAATGGATAATCACATCATGTTATTTGAAGTGCTGAGCCTTAGTGTAGGGGTTAGCATCCATAAATTATGTATACTTTTCACAAAGTATCTGAATTTATCACAAATTTTAACAGTATACCATGAAACTAAAGCTTCATAGACAAGTATTCCTAAGTCATTTGACAAATATTTATCCACTAAAATTCAATTACAAATAAAATTATACACTTAAACAGTTTAACTATCAAATATCTAACTTTATTGGTACACATTATGCTAGAATATGGCTTATGAATTAGAAACACCTTCAACTAGGTTGGAAGGAAAGGCACTTACACGAATCTGCCCTCTCTGATCACTAGTATAGCTAGTTACAATTACAAAACAGATTGTCATGTTGAAACCTGTCCTTTCAAAATTATTTTTCCACTGAAGTAATATGCACAATGGTCTTATAAACAATCTTGAAACTCTGAAGAGTAGTACTTTACTTTTTCTGGAGTATTACATAACCAGTTTTGTTTTGTTTGTTTAAAGACTACTGGGATTTAGTTTAACTTTATAATCTGGTAGGTTCTTTTCAAATCACACCTCAATAGTTTTGGTTTTATTAAATGGTATTAAAATTATTATAACCTTTGAGAAAACATACACTATTTTAAAAAGAATTCTCTTTAAGCATAAGATTTTCATGCATCTATTTCAGTGAGTATCTTAATACTTGTAACAGATGTGGTATTGTCTTCTTTTAGATTAGTACTAAAGAAACTTGCTGTGTGGTGAATTTTTTATAAAGCTTCACAGGAACAAAAAACTGAAGAATCCCCAGAAAATGTAAAGACTTCATTATTTAGCTCAGTTGATTATGTACCTTGCCTAGTAGTTCTCCCAAGGTGACATCTTCATGATTGAGAATCCATTTCTTATCCTGTGGCAGAAGAAAAACAAAACAAAACATGGCTTAGTCCAGGTAAGAATAAATTTCCTGTAAGAAAATTCATCTGAGACACTAAAAGGATATTTCATTCAAATTGTCCAATCAACAGTGCACTAAGAAGTTATAACTTCAAGATGCTGTAAAGCCACTTTAAGAAATGTGACTACAGTATGCCCAAGTTTTATCAGAAATCTCAGTTTTCAAAATGATAGTATTGCTTTAACTAGAACACAGCATGTATTTTTCACTAACTATAAAGCACTGGCTATGTTATTACTTGTCCTTAAAGTTTTGTCATAAGTACATGAATGAGTTTCATTTGCAAGGCATAATTTTCAATTTTTGTGTGATCTTAAAGCAATTTTGCTACACAAATCATATCACTAAGCACTAACTTTTCTACATATAAACTGGCTGTGAGTTATAGTTTTCTATCACACTGTATGAAGTCTCATTTCTTTCCCAAGTTATTTCCTATGCTGTAATAAAGCAACAAACATCAATTACACTGTCACTAGATGGACCACACCAGTAATGCAAATATGCCATTATAAAGCAGCATCCCACTATTATAAAGCAGCATCCCACAATCTTATCCAAGACTTGATCACAATTTAAGGGAATATTTTAGCATATAAGAATCACAGCTAGAAATAGGATGCAGGTTGACCCACTGTAACAATGAGATGTACAAGACACTATGTTAAAAACGAACTTACAACTTGGGGTGGGGAGGAGTTAGAGAGGTGGGGAGGAAAGGGATGGTAGGGGATAAACAAAGGAGGAGGTAACAATGCTCAATAGGAAACGTACTCATTACCTTACGCATGTTACTGTAACCCTCTGTACACTATTTTTTACAATAAAAAAAGTTTAAAAAAAATCACAGCTATTAACTTTCTGACATTGTTTTATGTGTTGTAATATTTTTAAGGAGGAACTTATAGATCAAGAAAAAATTAGAAATGGGACTGGTAATGAATATAATTGAAGATAACAAGAGATTGAAAAGAAGGAATACAACTGAAAAAAATGAGAGGGGTAGGAATGGGAAGGCAACTGTGACTGGAGTAAAATATTTTATTCATGATTTATGTGCTTTAATCAATACTAAAATGTAGCTTCTCACCATTACAAAAAATATACTAAGTCAAAATTATGACCTACAATATGGATTGCAACAATAAGTTTCCATATATATGTATATATATGTCCATATATATCATAGATTATGTATGTGATATAGTAGTTACATAGAAACTTGGAATTTAAGATTCAAATGTGGTTTCCTTAGCAAGGACATCACATATGTAGCTTGCAGATTGAATGGCATGCCCAGAAAATTCCTGCATAAATTGAACAAGAAAGCCTGTGTTTTTCTTGGCATCCCTGTTCCTACTGTTTTTTTTTTTTTTTTGCATAAATCCTACGCTGAAATAAAGTTCAGCCATGATAATTACTCTTTAATGAGTCTCAGTGAACAGCAAGTAGGCACTCACTGTAAGGGTGCTAAGGCTGGGAGACAAGGTCAGTGTTTCCTCCTATATCTAACTCCAATATTTATGTCCTACCTAATCATTTTTGTAACTTGTATTGCCCCTCAAAATAAAATAATGTATTTAAGGTAATGCATTTGACTCCTTCACATTCAAAGATTATCATCAATTAATTGAAACAAACTGGGTTTATACTCTTTCAAGTTTCAAGCTATAATCTAAAAATATTTTATGACTACTGTGATTTATTTCAAATGATTTTGCTATCTAAATTAATCGTCATTAGGTTTACTAGATTATAATCTTATAACCATATACTTTGCACATTCAGTTCACGCAAAGTTAAATTACAGTAAAACTTTCAAATTGTGATCAAATAAAATAGCTTCAAATAAAATAGGTTTATATACTTGTAGAAGTATCAATTAATTTTGTGTCACCATTATACAATCAGTAACCTTAAAAACTCATCCTTTGGTTTCAATACTATTTTATTTCCTTAGATAATATGTGATAGTACCTTTTCAAATAGTAACTCTGATGTTTTTTTTTTACTAAAAAATAAATTTAAAAAATTTAAAATATCACCTAAATTAAGTTATTAAAAAACATATTCTAGTAAGGGCTATCACTTTGCACATTGCATTGGTATACTAGGTGGGATAAACTATCAAATTACTAGAAATAAACTCCAATTACAATTTCAAACTGTTAAAACCTAAACCTGTGTATAGTCCTTTCCACTAAACATTTGGGTTCTTGAGAACCCCTGTTAAGAGTATGAGGGCAGGGATGGGAAGGGGAAACACAGCAGGAGGCAACAATGCTTGATAAAAAAAAAATGTACTCATCACCTTGCTCATGTAATTGTAACCCCTCTGCACGGTATTTTCACAATTAAAAAAACCTATTAATAAAAAAGAGTATCTTCTACATATCCTAATTCTTACAAATGAGGGAGATCATGTGACCTGCTTTTCTTTGGATCTGGCTTACTTCAGTTAATAAAATTGTTTTTCCAAGTCTTTCCATTTCCTTATGAATGGAATAATGTCATTCTTTCTGATGGAGGCATAGAATTCCATTGTGTATATATACCACATTTTCTTGAACCATTCATTTACCGAGGAGCATTTGGGTTGGTTCCATATCTTGGCTATGGTAAATAATACTGCAATAAACATTGTCGACTCCAACTCATGGAAACAAGAGGCTCATTAGACTCAGTATATAGTTTGTTCTTTTTTCTCTATTTTCTTTCTTCATTTCTCTTAGCTTTCTGTACATCAAGTTTTGCATAATAGACAATGCAATATGTGGAAGGGAAAAGGAATCACAGAAACAGCAGAACAATGGATGAACCACAGCAACATTGATACTCACTTGACAATATGTGGGATATGAACATTACAACTTGTGAGGGGTGGACAGGGAGAGGGAAGTGGGATATAGAGATATGGAGTAATGATGATTAAAAACAATGTACACATTGTCTTACCTAGGTAACTGTAACTGCCCAACATATCACCTTTTCAATTAAAAAATAAAATAAAAAAACCCTAAACCTAAGATTTTGTCTCCTGAAAATGGAAAATGGCATAGCAAATATATGGCATGTCCTCTGCACCTGCTGATTATCACCAACTATACTCCTCAGGCTGAAGGACTAGCCATGCTTCTTGGTAGACGGCCACAAGGTGCAGATATTCATGATTTGTTATGCCAATCAATCACTGTCAAGTCTCTTTGGCTGCTGGACATTTCTCCCTGAAGTTATCCGCTTAAAGAACTTTATATGCTGGGCGCTGATGGCTCATGCATATAATCCAAGCTTCTCAGGAGGCTGAGATCTGAGGATCTCGGTTCAAAGCCAGCTTGGGCAGAAAAAGTTCGTGAGACTCTAATCTCCAATAAACCACCCAGAAAACTGGAAGTGGTGCTGTGGCTCAAGAGGTAGAGTGCTAGCCTTGAGCTGAAGAGCTGAGGGACAGTGCTCAGGTCGAGTTCAAGCCCTACTACCACCAAAAAAAGAAAAAGAATTTTACATGGTAGAGGTACATATTTGAAATTAAGAGTCCAAGCAAATTGGTCCAAGTAATCAAGCATGTGTTTTTGTTTTGTTTTTTTCAATTTTTTTATTGTGAAAATACTGTTCAGAGGGGTTACAATTACATGGGCAAGATGGTGAGTACATTTCTTATCAAGCATTGTAGCCTCCTCCTTTGTTTACCCTTCCCATCCCTTCCCATCCTCCCCCACCCCAAGTTGTAAAGTTCGTTTTTGACATGACAACTTGTACTTCTCATTGTTGCAACAGGTCCACCTGTATCCTTATTT
>NW_012267266.1:8784324-8795707 GCF_000151885.1 Dipodomys ordii
TGTTGTGTTTCTATTAAGAAAATTTCGGCCTGTGCCAAGGAGACCTAGGGTTTCTCCTATTCCATCCTGTAATGTTTTCAGAGTGTCTGCTTTGACTCCGAGGTCTTTGATCCATTTGGAGTTGATTCTGGTGCAGGGTAATATGTAAGAATCTAGCTTTAGTATTCTACAAGTAGTTAACCAATTTTGCCAGCACCATTAACTGAAGAGACTCTCTTTCTTCCATTCTATTTTTTTAGCTCCCTTATCAAAGATTAGATGGCTATAGGTCTGTAGGTTCATTTATGGAAAACCACCTTCTTCTAGTATCTTTCCAACACTGAAAAGTAAGTGAGGTTTTTCATACAACATTTCATTTTGCTTTTTGTGTGTGTGTGTGTGTGTGTGATGGTCCTGGGGCTGAACTTAAAGTCTAGGCCTAAGTCTAGGTCTGTCCCTGAGAGTTTTTTGTTGTTTTTGTTCTCAAGGCAAGTGTACTACCACTTAAGCAACCACTCTACTTCTAGTTTTTTGGTGGATAATTGGAGATAAGAGTCTCATCCATTTTCCTGATTGGCTTGGCTTCCAACTCCTATCCTTAGCCTTCTCAATAACTAGGATCACAGGCCTGAGCGTGGCACCTGGCCAATATTTCCACTTTAAACTACTGTTTTTCATATTTCTGCCTTAAATATAGAAAAAAATATACTGATAAAAGAACACAACCTATGTCCAAGCAAGAACCAATGTACTCTAAGTCCAATCTAAAAATTTAGTTACCCCAAGTACTAGCCATGTCCATGCCATGGTCAAACGTGTGGAACTATCATGTAAAATGGGGAGTGAGGAGCAAAGTGAGGAAGTGGAGGGTAAGTGGGAGGAAAAGTGAGAGAGGAGGGGGAAGGAAGGAAATGGAGAGGGAAGAAAGGGGAGAGAAGAAGGGGAAGGAGCAAAATTACACATAGACAAAATAATCTCAACAAAGATTTAGCACCTGAACCTTAAGAGCTCCTGAACATATTCACAATGTGGAGTTTTAAACTTTTTATTCTGAAGGCATAAGGATTATGCATTCGCATAATCTTTATAAGCATTAATAAAGCATGACAACATATAATGTAAAATGATTGTCAGAGACTATAATTTTTCTACTCTGCATACTGAGAAATAATTACTATCTCCACTTTTCTTTTATACACAGGTTTTTAGTCAGCTTGCTTCATTATCTGGTTAGCCTACTTAACACATTTATTTTACTTAAAATCTTGGCCAAAGCATACTTTTAGAACCCAAGGATTATTCAGAATTTAACAACTTCAATATAAAAGTTATAAGGATTGCTTAAGAGGGAAAAATATCCTTATTGAAAAGTATGTAATCTGATGGTCTAGAATTCATTTAAGAAGATTGTAGTAAATTGAACACTTGTTTGATACTTATTTAAATACTCTATAAATTAATTCTAAACAATCTCAAAATACTTTGTAAATGGTTCTTACTTTGGAATGACATATTACCACCTCAATACATTAGCAAGCTTCATAAAATAGTTCTTATATATATATAACTTACTTTTAGTTATCTTCACTTATATGTGTATAACTTACTTTTAGTTATCTTCATAGGAACAATTTTTTGTGTTCCAGTCTTGGGTTTGAACTCAGAGCCTGAGTGCTATCCCTGAGCTTCTTTTGCTCAAGGCTAGCACTAACACTTCAGGCACATGTCCACTTCAGACATTTTCAGTGATTAACTAGAAATAAGAATCACATGGACTATCCTGACTGGGCCAGCTTCAAACCATAATCCTCAGATCTCAGCCTCCTTAGTTGCTAGGAATACAGATGTAAGCTAATTGGTCTCATTTTTAAATAATGACTGTCCAGTTTTCCTACTTACATAATAAGAGTTATGCTCCAATTAGCACAGCATAATAGGCTGTATGATGACTTTCTGTTCCTATGCTAATTTTAACTCATTTTTATTCAGCTCAGCTTGAGAATGTCATTGTTACTGACTAAAACTCTTAACAGCCAATAGTTTCACACTATAAAGGAAGAAATGCAGCTGATTACAAAATGCTGACATAGATCCTTCCTGCATTCCAGCAAATGACTAAAAATAGCTAGATAGTAAAATATACTGGTTCACCTTAATATATAAAAATCTTAAAAGAAACATCTTATTATTTATCCATAAACACCATTTCACAGACTTAGCCCTTTTGCTACTGAATCTGATTTAACAATGTGGAAGAATCAAGACTTCATTAAAGTAACAGCAAGTATAGCTACTGCTCTCAGTTTACTATTCAATGAGAATAGGAGAAAGAAGAGAGAACTAGACAATACTTTTATCCCTAGCGAGCACAAAAGACTTTTTCCTTCTAGTCAGTATATACACCAATCTTCCCTAACCTGTTGCCATCCCCACACTTTAGTCACTGAGAAAACAGGGCCCGGTGGGTCAGGTCGCTTTTGTTTCCTCCCCAATGGCTACTAGAAGAATAGGATCCTGCTTTCTGAATTAAGTTGTTAGGAATCTGATGTGAGGGATCTCCGTCACTAATTCTTTCTTCCTCATTGAATTCCACTTTTTGTAGGTAGATAGCCTTATGAAGGAGAAGTGTATCATCAGTTCCTCTTGCCTGTTCTTTAAGAATACAGAGTGGGGTCATTGTGTTGAACCTCTGGACTTAACCTCTGAAACATGGCACTAGTCAGAGGTTTCTTAGTAGTATAATGGGCAACTCCATAGATTGTTAAGAACTTTCTTTAACAGTATCCAAGGTAAAAAAAAAAAAAATGGTAAATGGCCTATCACACTGTGTTCCCAAGAACTGTCAATATTCTTGGTCTTTAAATAGAGCTGTGCTGTACTTGCTGGGTAGCTGTAATCAAGTGTGGCCTCTTTGAGCCTTACTTCTCTTATCTGTAAAATGAATCAGCACACGTAGCTATCATACTGAAGATTTAACCTTTCTTCTTACTCATATCCCTTCAGCCATTGGAAGTAGATTGCAAAGAATTTTCATGTACATTTATCTGTCCTCAGATACCTTTTCTTTCTTTTTATGTAAAACATAATTCTACTCATTCATTCATTCATTCAATGTACATTAAAGATCTGTAGCATTGTGCTATGTAGTCACTAGTAAATAAAGCAAATTCCCTTCTCTTAGAAAAGTGAAAAGTTTTGAAAATTTTACAAAATGGAAAAAAGGGGACAAAATGAGAGAAATGGAAGAAAACAGTAATAATACTGAGACAGAGAAGAAAATTAAGGCAAACAGAACTATTTATACTAGCTTTTAAGCTTATACAGAACCCAGTTAGAGAAGGAGAAAGAATATTTCAGACACTAATTACAGACTTTAAAAATAGTGTATATCAAAATTCAAATTCTGGGCTGGGAAGGTGGCTCAGTGGTAGAGTGCTTGCCTCACATGCATGAGGCCCTAGGTTCAATTCCTCAGCACCACATAAGCAGAAAAAGCTGGAAGTGACACTGTGGCTCAAGTGGTAGAAAGCTAGCCTTGAGCTGAAGAGCTGAGGGACAGCGCCCAGAGCCGGAGGTCAGGCCCCAGGACCGACAAAAAACAAATTTTTTTTTCAAATTCTTATTGATTCTCTTGAGTTCTACTTACATATATGATATATGAGCATCCAGCTGACTGCTTGATATCTCCATTATTGAACTAATCAAGTTCACACTAGAACTCCCAAGCTCTATCTCTACCAAAAGTTCTGTTACTTTTAATGTTCCCTATATTTGTACGTAACTATATAGCATACAATTATGTCAACCCCAAATTTTAGATCAGTTTTTTATTGATTTTCTGCCCAATTCTTACACACAACCCATCAGGGAAAATGCTTCATTTACTATCAAATGACTACCTAAAGTATCTACTTTCTTTCCATTTTCACCATTATTCAGGTAGGCTGAAAGCACTGAGCTCCTGGTTGTCAAGACAACTGATTGTTGTTTTCCAAAGAAGTCACCAACTAGCTCTTCGTTTAATGGTTTCTTTCTCTATCCTAGGAATCGCACTCCGGCCTGACTCACACATGGTAGGTAAGCTCCCTACCACTGAGCTACAGATTTGTCACATCTGCAATAGCAAATGTGCAAAATTCCTATCCTAAAATTATTCTACATAATACATTACACATATTTGTAATAATCTAATTTAGAGTCTAATGAAGGTAAAATGGTTCCTGAAGTCCTGGTTATAATCATAGCTATAACATATTCATTTCATTCAGGCTAGTCAAAAAAAAAAAGTCACAGGACTATCTTAAACTATTCTAGTACCCAGTGATGAGTTCCTAAAAAAAAGAAAATGGCTAATCTATGGAGACAATTAATGTACCACAGTTCTTTCACAATTCAAAATAAACTAAAAAGATCTGTTGGGAAGACACCTGTTTAAAAAAAATAGGTGAAAATCACCTTCAATGTTTCATTAGACTTTTCATAAAAACCAAAATGCAATTTTTACTTTTGAACTTCTGGCTACAAAAAATAGTTTTAAGAAAACTTGATTCCAGTATCCTGAATCTTGTATATACATTTTTCTAATTTGGGGAAGAGAAGGGCAATAACAAAATGCTGAAACAAGGATACAGGTTGACTCATTGTAACAATGAGATGTACAAGACACTATGTTGAAAACAAACTTTACAACTTGGGATGGGGGGAGGGAGGATTTGGGGAGGTGGAAGGGATGGTAGGGGAAAAACAAAAGAGGAGGTAACAATGCTCAATAGGAAAAGTACTCATTACCTTGCTCATGTAACTGTAACCACTCTGTACAGTATTTTTACAATAAAAATATATACAAAAAATAAATTAAAAAAAAAGAAAATTAAGGGAATGAAGTTTGGGGCAAAACCCAAAGGGATAGTCAGGTAAAATAAAATTAATCTTTCTCAAGCATCGTATTTTGTACTAAGAACTTTCTCTGTGTGTGTGTGTGTGAATGTGCAGGTCCTGTGGTTTGCAATCCAGGGCCTGAGCACTGCCCATAACCTATGGGCTACTGTGCTCAGGGCTAACCCTCTAGCACTTGAGCCAGAGTTCCACTTCCAGTTTTATTTTTGTTGTTGTTGTTGTTAATTGAAGATAAAGCACCTTATATACTTCCCTGCCTAGGCTAGCTTTGAAACCCACTCTTCAGATCTTCAGATCTCAGGCTTCTGAATTACAAGAGTAAGCCACTGGTGCTTGGGTCATTCATTCCTTTTCCTTAGTTGGTCTTTGGAAGTGTTATATCGAGAAGTAGTGGTCTTACTTCTAGAACTATGGTGAAAACCAAAAGCACAGTCAAATTTATGCTATTTTATTATGACTACAAAAAATACCACTGAATGTTTTAAAGCACAGACTAAATATTTCACAAATGGTGAGAGACGTATGAAATAACTTTAGAAGTCCATTTTGAAAACTACCTTCAGAAAATGTAAGAATACTTCTCATCAAGGCACCAGTGTTTCACACCTCTAAGCCAAGCTACTCAGGATCTAGAGGGATCACAGTTGATACCAGCATAAGCAGCAAAGTCCAGGAGATTCCATCTCCAAAATAACAACAGTAAAAGGCAAGATTCCAGGTGTGCTTCTAGTGATGGGGCATCTGTTGAGTAAGCAAGCCAAGCAAGGAACAAGCTCTGAGTTCAAACTATGGTTCTGGAAAATAAAGTATTGCTAATATCAGCCAATTTTCAATGTCTAGGCACACACTTAGTTTTAATTTGCTAGTTAAATCTGGTGAACACGGAAAGGATCAAACTAAGTGGAGAACAATTTGAACGCAAAGTAATAAGATACTTCATGTTCATTGAAAAGTCACCTTGAAGCCAATTCTTAAAAAAAATTAAAAATAAACATGTTAGAATTCTTTCTACTGGATGATCTTGATGTATCATTATTATCCATAGCTTATATTCAAATGTATATTGTTGGAAAGGTTGCAGGAAGGGGACAGAACTCAAGGGGAAAAAATGAAAAAACACTAGCTTTTAGCACTAGCAGTGGAGCTCACTGGACACTGGTGAAAAACTTTACAACGCATGGGTGGAGCCGCGAGGGACTGGGTGAGAATGAGGAAACAAAACCCTGTAGGAAAGGAAATGCATTCACACACTTGTAGTCTCGCTGTACAGCTATAATAATAAAGCAAATTAATTAAAAATAGTCTTTTAATAGTTTGATACACATGGTCTGTATAACCATAACTACATATAAAATAGTCT
This sequence comes from Dipodomys ordii, assembly GCF_000151885.1. NCBI lineage: Eukaryota > Metazoa > Chordata > Mammalia > Rodentia > Heteromyidae > Dipodomys > Dipodomys ordii. The sequence goes on from NW_012267266.1 coordinate 8,790,560, forward strand.
AGGGATGAGAAGGAAAGGGTTAACTGCAGGCCTGTGAGTCATTTCTCTCTTAGGGTTACTGGTAAGAATGCTAAAGGAATGAAGGACCTCTTGAGACATCCTTGTAAAGTTAGGACTACAGTGGTTTTTAAACTTTAGTAGCATCTTTGCAAAACAAAAGGTTCCAGACTCAGTGCGTCTGGAAATAGGCCTGAAGTTTGCTTTTCTACCATAGAAAATCATTCTCAGATGATTTCAATGCTACCAGTTTGGAGACCATACTTTAATAGTAGTAATAAAATATTTTTGTTTAAGAGAAAGTTTGCCAGGGAAGACCTATTTAAAAAGTATTACCAGAACGATAAATCTAATCTTATAGTTACGCACTGTAAATAAATTGATAAGCTGAAGATTTATGAGAGCATGTCTATATAGTTACATAAAATATTTTCTTTCTGTTAAATTGGTGAGGACTACAGAACTTCAAAATTTATAATGCCTGGAACATAGCTATTGATCTAAGACCAAAATTACCTAAATATATACAGCACATTTTTCTAGTTATACATGATTGCTGGAAAGAAATACTACATTTGTGCTGTTTGATATTGGACAATATGTATGATTCACATGAACCAGCTTTGACAATTCAACCTTTTGTCAAATAGACTGTCCAAAGTCCATGATTCAACAATCATATTGCCAAAAGACAAGATTTCATATTCTGTTTTATATTTTTTTTGTTTGCCCAATCAAGTGCTAAGGAAAAATACAAAACAAAACAAAACAAAAAAATGTGGGGAAAATGCACCCTTGACCTTTCTAAATTAAATGTACAGTTTGCTTAGAGAACAAGATGAATCTTCAATAGTAGTTTTTAAATATGGCTATATATACTAAAAAAAGTTAGTGCATATCAAACACTATAATGTTTACATATATAAGAATCATGAGATTCTATTAAAACCTGCACTGATGACACTGCTACCTAACTTATGTTAACTGTAAGGTCTCTGTATATCATCTTTACAGTAACAATACAAATATCTTAAAAACAACAACAGTGAGGCTGGGAAGGTAGCTCAGTGGTAGAGTGCTTGCCTTGCATACAAGAGGCCCTGAGTTTGATTCCTCAGAACCACATAGGCAGAAAAAGCTGGAAGTGGCCCTGTGGCTCAAGTGGTAGAGCACTAGCCTTGAGCTGAAGAGCTGAAGGACAGTGCCCACGCTCAGAGTTCAGATACCACAACCAACACACACACACACACACACACACACATATAAAACAACAGCACCAACAAAAAAAACCCTGCACAGATCTGCCATTACAATCCTAATTTCATTTTACAAAAGAACAAACAGAAGCTTAAACTGTATGTATACACTCCACATATCTGAATTATTACAGTACAAATCAGGTGTTAAAGACTTTTTCACCACCACAGCAATTTTTAAGTCATATTAAAATGAAAAGTATTAAAGCATGCTTGTCCAAGGTTTTCCACATGTGTAATCACACTGATACTTTAACTCTATGTTAAAGTCATTTTTGAATTACTATATTGATCAATTCAAAATCAGTTCCAGTTTATATGATCAATTATCAAAAGACAAATCTGGTTATAAGTGGGCAAAGGTAAAACAAAATTGCTAACTTTGGTAACCATGTGCTTTCTAGTTAGTATAAATGATCTCTGTGGAAAATAAATGAAACTTCTCATTTGAAAGCTTAGTGGAATGTGCTCATGTCTCCAGATCTTCCAAAACCTTTGTGGTGGCTACAGTTGGAATAACTCAAATGACTCAAGGTAATTTTTTCACTACTGTTTTAACATCTTAGAAAATAGGTTTTTTCTAAGAAAGAAAATAAAAGCAAAGAACTAGCTGTCAGTGGCTCCTGCTTGTAATCCTACCTACTGATAAGTCTGAGACCAAAGTCTATGAGACTCCAATTATTCAGCAAAATGTAGAAGTACAGCTAAGTGGTAGAGCACTAGTGTTTAGCAAAAAAACCTCAGGGTCTGTATCCAAGCCCCAAGTTCAAGCCTCAGGTCCAGCACCACAAAAAAAAAAAAAAGGGAAAGGTTCACAACAGTGAAGGTACCAAACATGATGGTGCATTGTTGGTTACTACCAAGCATATAAGTCATTCAAAAGAGAAAATAATAGTGGGAGACCAATAAAGGAGAGGGTAACAATGCCCGACAAGAAATGTACTCATTACCTTACTCATGTAACTGTAAACCCCTCTGTATAGCATCTTTACAAGAAAATAAAATTTAAATAAAAAGCTATAGTGTCTCAACAGTGCCTTTTAGTTCTCATGTTTTAGTTATAGCAAGCAGGTTTTGTGAAATCTTTGGGTAACAGTCATCTAATACATAAATGTCTACAAAGAGCTGATAGATTTAGACTCTAATAAGGCTATACTTTATCCTAAATCAAATAATAAAATGTCAGCAATCAAGAGATTTTAGTGTGGACTTATAAAATGAGAAAATACTTTGGAGGAGCACTGAGCCCCATTACCTTCATTTACTTTTCTTACAATATCTAAAACTGTCTTTAACACCATCAGATGGAAACCATATCACAAAATTATGCATTGTATGAATCCAAGTAAGTAAAATATTCTTAGGAATGTTTTGAAATAACATATCCCAAGCCATTAACAACATGTTTCACCCAAATTATGATTAGCAAGGATTTTAATTTCTCTGTATTTTCCAGACTTTTTGCACTACATACAGACAGATCTATATAAATTTTACAGTGAATAGAAATACATGTGAGTGGAAAGATTTCTATCCATAGAGGTCTGACTAGCTGGGCTGAAAAACACTTCTTCTAAACACTGCTATTGCCCAAAGCTGTGGGAGACCCAAACATAAAAAACCTAGATACCAGCAGGGCTGGTGCATTCTTAATCTGTTTTTCTCTGGGTATGAATTCATAGCCCTTCATCTTTTACTTCTGCCTCCTGAGGCCATGATGTAATCTTGATCCTTGTGAACACTGGTGACCAAAATAACCCAATTTTTTGTTCCCTAAGACTGCTGAACGTTGGTCCTTTGCTGGTATGTACATGTAAAGGGTTCTTACTCAGCATTCCCAATCATAATCATCTCAGAATCGTGGAAGCAATAAGAGGCCCATTTCTAAATGCCCACTTAAGTCATAAGACTTCCACAGAGAGGCTCTGATACTGTGTCACCTTCCACTAAGAAAATTCGGACCAGGCTGGGCATTGCTGGCTCACGTCTGTCATCCTAGCTCTCAGGAGGCTGAGATCTGAAGATCATGGTTCAAAGCCAGCCTTGGGCAGAAAAGTCCGAGAGACTCTTCTCTCCAATTAACTACTAGAAAACCGGAAGTGGCGCTGTGGCTCAAGGGGTAGAGGGCTCCCCTTGCGCTGAAGAGCTGAGGGACAGAGGCTAAGCCCAGAGTTCAAGCCCCACGACCGACCAAAAGAAAAAGAAAGAAAGAAAATTTGGACCGGCTGAGCCTACAAGGCAGGCTTTAAACCCTGAACCACTTTCTTACTCCAACCATGAGGTGTCTTCCAAATTGGAAACAAAGATGTTATCTTCCCCCTCCACACTTCATACCACCACTGCACTTTTTTGGACAGTGTACCTTGCTTTGGAGGCTAACAATCACCCAGTAGTAACTGTACTCCCCCAATAAGAGGACCACATAGAGTCATGCTAAACATTAGGTCAGGTGTTTAGCAACAGTACATGGACAGGTTTGGTAATTCTTTGTGGGAATGGGTAAGGAGTGGTGTGTATTGTCCAATGTCACCAGCTACCCATTAGATGATAAAAGCTCTCCTCTAACTATGACAATAAAAACTGTCTCAGATACTTCTGATTACCCAGTGAGGGGCAGAACACTGCCATTTTAGAACTACTACATTATATACTTACCCACACATCCCAGTTAAATTATTTTTTTCTGGAAGGACTAGACTTTGAACTTAGGGTCTTGCACTTACTAGGCAAACACTGCCACTTCAGTCAAAACCCCAGCCCTTATTTTTATTTTTAGTTATTTTTCAGGCAGAGTATCTCATGTTTGCCTGCTAATAGGTGTGCTCCATTACACCCAATATATTTCTTGAGATTAAGTCTCATGAGCTTCTGACAAGGCTTTTGACAAGACTATAATCCACCTGAACTTCACCTGCAGAGTAACTAGGATTGCAGGAATAAGATTTCATGAACATGGACCAGGGTCTCACATTTTTTGCCTAGAGCATTAGCTTGCTGCCTGAGAGCTGAGATTACACACAGATACCAAAACCAAGGTTTATTTTTGAAATATGGTTCTGCCATTTTTTGCCTGGGCTGGCCTCAAACCACTCTCTTTCCAATCTTTACTTCTTTCCTAGTAGCTGGGATACAGGTGTACAACAGTATATGTGGCTACACCACAAAGCTGGTTACTTTGGAAAGCAGTGAGAAGTTGGAAACATGGAATCTAAGAGTCTTGACTGTTTTCCATTTCCTTGCAACTACATTCCCAAACCAGCTACTAATTTGATGCTGAGTAGTTACAATTAATTTATGGGATGCCATATAAATGCTCCCTAGGTCTAGAGGCCATTAGAAGAAAAAAACAGGGTAAGTTCATTGACCCCAATATCTATCAACCCAGGACTTACATCAGCTTTGGAGTATTTTCAACTAATTTTCCTCCAAAAGGACCAAGGATTATTTTTATATTCCCTTTGCCAGAATTTTTTTTGTAAGGGGAAAAATGAATAAAATAACTGTATTAAAGGTAGAGTCAATGATGCATATCCTCTGAAATTGGTAAACAAACGCTAAATTGATTTGTATTTGAACACAAACTAAGAGTATTAAATATTTTCACCATGTGCAAATCAAGTTATCTCCTTTCTTATAGATTCTATTATTTAAAACAAAGAATTTAAAAGTAACAATTCTGGTGGAACGCAGGCTTATTCATAAAGCACTAGGTCTACTCTCTATCCTCTTGGAAATCATAAACAAAGGACATATGCAATATTGTAAAATCCAGAACAATTTTACGTTTTGTATTTCAATTTGTAAAACAAATTCTTTAAATTCTTTTTTTTGGGGGGTCCGGTTGTGGGGCCTGAACTCTGGGCCTGGGTGTTGTCCCTCAGCTCTTCAGCTCAAG
>NW_012267266.1:8795757-8797055 GCF_000151885.1 Dipodomys ordii
AGGAGCTAGCTTTAGTTTTCTAAAAGTAGTTAACCAATTTTGCCAGCACCATTTACTGAAGAGGCTGTCTTTCTTCCATTCTATTTTTTTAGCTCCCTTATCAAAGATTAGATGGCTATAGGTCTGTAGGTTCATTTCTGGGTTTTCAATTCTATTCCATTGGTCCGGAGGTCTGTTCTTGTGCCAGTACCAAGATATTTTGATTACTATGGCTTTATAGTAGAGTTTGAAATTTGGTATTGATATTCCTCCCGCAGTGTTCTTTCCGTTGAGGAGCGTTTTTGCTATTCAGGGTCTTTTATTGTTCCATATGAATTTTTGGATTGCCTCTTCTATTTCCTTGAAGAATGAGTTTGGAATTTTGATAGGTATCGCATTAAATTTGTAGATAGCCTTGGGAAGTATTGCCATTTTCACGATGTTAATCTTTCCAATCCAGGAGCATGGGAATTTTCAAGCATGTGTTTTAAATGTACACATCCATCTTATTTACATACAGTTCTCCGGGAAGAAAGCAAAGTATGTCTGAATGTACTTCTAACACTGAAAAACACCTTATTCTTTTTATTTTTATTGTGAAAATACCATACAGAGGGGTTACAATTACATGGGTAAGATAATGAGTACATTTCTTTATTTTTTTTATTTATTTTATTGTGAAAATACTGTACAGAGGGGTTACAATTACATGGGTAGGATAATGAGTACATTTCTCATCAAGCATTCTAGCCTCCTCCTTTGTTTCCCCTTCCCATCTTCGACCCCCCCATCTTCTCCACCCCCCCACCAAAGTTGTAAACATTTCTTATCAAGTATTGTTGCCTCCTCTTTTGTTTCCCCTTTCCATCTCTTCCCATTTCCCACCCACCCTCCCCACCTTACCCGACCCCCCTCCACCCTGCAATGGCCAAAGTTGTAAAGTTCCTTTTTCAACATAACAACTTATACATCTCATTGTTGCAATGGGTCCACCTGTATCCCTATTTAAATCATTTGTTTTTCCCCTTCCCCTCCACAAATTATACCAACATCAAATACAGTGAAAGCAGGGGTTATACCGTGGGGGGAGGGACATACAAAGCAACAAAGAAATAATTTTATAAATATGTTAGAAACAAATGCATGAAAGAAAGAAAAACATTTGAATACTTATCTTGGAGTTTATTTCACCTAACATCAACTTATCTGACCTTTTCTGTTTGTCTCAGACATATACTAGTTATTGCAAATAAGGGAAACCATGGGACCTATGTTTCTTTGGGCCCGGCTTACTTCACTTAATATGATTTTTTCCCAAG
>NW_012267266.1:8800122-8810702 GCF_000151885.1 Dipodomys ordii
GGCTTTTTTCTTTTTGCTTATGTGGTGCTGAGGAATCAAACCCAGGGCCTCATGCATGCAAGGCAAGCACTCTACCACTGAGCCACCTTCCCAGCCCCAAATTCTTTAAATTCTATAACTATGTTTTCACTAATAATTTTTGACTTGAAAATATACATATAATTTATAAATTTGAAAAACTTAAAGATAAGGCTACAGTTCTCCTTAGGAACCCTGTAATCTTCTCATGCTAACACTTTGAAAGGCAACATAAGATCTGAGTAAAAAGCACCTAACACAACCTCCTAAAAGGACTACACAAAAACAACAAGAAAAATACGTTTCTTGCATGGTAAATTAGTCTATTTGGCCTTCCATAATAAAATACCAGAGACTGAGTGGATAACGTCACATAAAATTATTTTCTAGAACCTGGAAAGTTCAAGATCAAAACGTAGTGACTACGTTTCCAGGGAAGGCTCTCTCTCTAGATGCAAGCTGCTGCCTTCCCATCTTGTCTTCACATGGCCTTTCCCTTTCTCTCCATTCCCTCTTTACCTTCTCTAACACTTTTCTCTGTATTTTATAAGGGTACCAAATGAATTCAATTCAAAGTTTAGTTATTACTTGCATATCATCATGGCATCTAAAATTATACCCTACAAGCCCTGCTTCCAAATACAGTAACACAGGAGGTTAAAACTTCAACATATGATTTGAGGTGGGGAAAGCCCAAGTGAGGCCAGAAAATATAGATTAATCTTGAGAAAAATGATCTTTATCTAGTAAAGAATACTTGCTAAATACCAACTCTACAAATATATATATTTTAAATTTTTGCTATTGTTTTATGAAAATGTCCTATAGAAATGTCCTATATTAAGTCATCTGATTTATATGTATGGGTCCATTTTATCAATGATTTACAATAACTGATAAAATATCAAAGAAGTATACAGGCATATAAAATGAACTTTTCTGTGTTTAAATAAAACCAGCTTACTTTGCATTTGTAACTTCACCTTGCCTTATGGCCTTTGCTCAATCATTTTCCTGCTATTCATTCACAAGAATTCATTCTGGAGTGGCTTATGCACAATAAACTTTTAGACCACGAAGATGATCTTGAGCTGCTCAAACTACACCTTCAATAGGCTGTCACTTAACTTTGTCATCTTCAACTTGTCAACCTATAGAATTATATTGTTTCAAGCATAACAATATGCTGCCAATATAGACTGCTTTGGTACATACCAGAATCTCATAAAATAAATGCAGTGGCATCAATGAGGACTGGTTTGTGGTCATTTGGGTAAATGCCTAGGAGTGGATTGCTGGGCCATAGTGAAGCTCTATGTTTAGTCTTTTCTTTTTAATAATTATTGTCAAGGTGATATACAAGGTGACATTACATTAATAAGGTAACGAGTACATTTCTTGTAAAACTTGTTACCCTTCCTTCATTTTTCTACTTTCCCTCCCTCCACTCCCAAGTTGTACAGATCATTTCCAATATATTTTCTTATGTATATCACTGTTGCATTGGTTCCCCCTTGTCTTTTGCCTCACCATTCTGTTGTTCCCCTTCCTTCCCTAATTCAAATAAACATATATACAAAGGGTACCAAAGCCAAATACAGTGACAATGGGGGACATACCATAGGGAGAAGAACATACAAAAGAAACAAAAAAATTCACAGTACATTAAAAACAACAACAAAGAAAAACCTCTTGCGTCCATGTTTTGGAGTTCATTTCCCTTAGCATCATCTTATATGGTCATATGCACATAGCTATTGAGCTATTCTGCTCATCTGCTAAGATTGTTGTAGACATATACTAATTATTGCAAATAAGGGAAACCATGGAATCTAGGTTTTTTGGGGTCTGGCTTACTTCACTTAATATAATATTTTCCAAGGCTTTCCATTTCCTTACAAATGGGGCAGCATCTTTCTTTCTGATAGAAGCATAGAATTCCATCACACACACACCACGGATCCATTCATTCACTGAGGGGCATTTACTTACTTACACACACACACACACACACTCACACACACACAGGATCCATTCATTCACTGAGGGGCATCTGGGTTGGTACCATATCTTAGATAGCTAAATAATGCTGAGATAAACATAGTTGTGCTGGTAGCTTTAGTATGGCCTTGTTTAAGGTCATTTGGGTAAATGCCCAGAAGTGAGATTGCTGGGTAAAAGGGGAGCTCTATGTGGAGTCTTTTGAGAAACCTCCATATTGCTTTCCAGAGTGGCTGAACAAGTCTAAATTCCCACCAACAATGCAGTAGCATCCTCACAAAGCATCTGTTATTATGAGATTTCTTGACAATAGCCATTCTAATTGGAGTGAGGTAGAATCTCAATGTGGTTTTGATTTGCATTTCTTTTATGGCTGGAGATGTTGAATGTTTCTTCATGTGCCTATTGGCCATTCTTATTTCTTCTTCATAGAAGTCTCTCTAAGTTTTTAGCCCACTTATTAATTGGGTTGTTTCTTTGAGGATTTGTTTTTTTGGGGGGTTGATTTTTTTTAGCTCTAAATGCATTTTAGATATGGGCAAATAAAGATCTCTAATTCTGTGAGTTTTCTATTTACCATGTTCATTGCAGCATTATTTACCAAAGCTAAGATGCCCCTCAGTGGATGAATGGATCAAGAAAATATGATACACACATACACACACAAACAGACACACAATGGAATTGTATGCTTCCATCAGAAAGAATGACATTGGCTATTTGTAAGGAAATCAAAAGACTTGGCAAAAAGTTATATTAAGTAAAATAAGCGAGACCCAAAGAACATAGGCTGCATAGTTTCCCTCATTTATAATAACTAGAATATGTCTATAAATCTACAAGATAATCCAATGGATAGTAAATGGCAAATAATTATACTTGGACATGATTAGTTAAATAGCACTCAAAGCATTCACATACTGAGAACAAAGGAGAATATTCTTAGGATAGGATTACAATGACTCAATAGCTATGTGCATAAGATCATATAAAATGATGCTTTATTGGCCAGGCACTGGTGGCTCATACCTGTAATCCTAACTACTCAGGAGGCTGAAATCTGAGGATCATGGTTCAAAGCCAGTCCAGGCAGGAAAGTCTGTGAGACTCTTATCTTCAATGAACCACTCAGAAAACTGGAAGTGGTGCAGTAGCTCAAGTGGTAGAGCGCTAGCCTTGAGCTGAAGAGCTGAGGGACAGAGTTCAGGCCCAGAGTTCAAGCCCCATGACCAACAACAGCAACAAAAAAATGATGTTTTTTCAAAATGAGCTCCAAGAAATGGAAACAAGAGGCTTTTTTATTGTAATGTTGGCAGTTATCACTTTTATCTTTTTTTCTCCTTTAGCTTATTCCCTGTTGTCATCGTTTTTTATTTCTAAGTCCTTTGTCTTGTATATAAGTTTATCAGATTTAGGGAAGTGAAGGGAATCACAGGTATAGTGGACAAATGTTGGAAATGAAGTTTACAAATTGATGGGGAGCGGGGCCTGGGGGTGAAGTGGGAGAAATGAGGGAAGGAGTAACACTATTCAAAAAGAAATGCACTCATGACTTACGTAACTATAACCCCTCTGTACAGCACCTTTACAATAAATTTTAAATAAAAGGAAAGGAAAGGAAAAAATGTGGAATAAGACATTGTGCTATAACCTAGTCTTTGACCACTAAAGAGGTAGATAATTTAAGCCACCTAGAAAGGAAAAGAACTCCTAGACAAGAGCATTTTTATTACTTGGTGTACTTGTTGACCTCTCTGTTCAGTAAGACTGAACTATAAACTGATGTGGTTCAGTCCTCCAGACTGTCCCATGCAGAAGAACCCAAAGATATAGATGGTAAACCACAAATTGCATAGAACAGATTGACTTACACAACGAAGACAAGCACAGGCAGAGAATGGGTACTAGAGTATGAAGGGAGAGGTAGAAAAGATACACAATGTTGAAAGCAGAGGAAAAAGCAAATTTCTGAATAACATTCATTCAAAGCTGAAATTCAAGCAAGACGAAGGCTTAATTTACAGTAACAAACTACATTTCTGCTATAATATAGTGCTTGCTACCAGCCTAGTTAGGTGTGAATTACAGTACTATTGTATCTTTTGCTTCCCCAGGTATGATGTACTAATACTGACTTAGTGCGTCCAAAGTTTTAGTTATGTTTATGTCATCTGTTGCCTTAGATTGTGATGACAGACTGGGTGGGAGCTCCATGAAGGCAGAGGCTGTGTCTTAGTTTTAACAGTAAGAGTTTATTAAGCAGCCTTCACAACAGGCATGCAAGTATGTGGCATGAATGAAGGAATGGTGTGTAAATGGAGTCGACTTCTTTAAAAAAAGCATTTGCCTCACTACTTTTCAACCATTTTTCATCTATCTAAAATCAAATTTTAAAAGATAGTTATTTGATGCCAAGAACTGATATTTCAAGTTTTACTACAAAAGGGAACTGATATAGCACAGTATTTAAAAAGCACTGAATAGCAAAAACTTATAAATGGAAATGATAATACCACTGTGATGACTGCAAAGGGGCTAGCAGATGTTGCTTTCATAAAAATGCTGTACTGCTGTGTTTTAGAACGGAAGAGCTATGAAATCATCTGTGTGTGTGTGTGTGTGTGTGTGTGTGTGTATGTGTGTGTGTGTGTAAAGATTCAAGGTCCATGCAACTGTCAAACATAGAACAACTTTTCCTCTAGGAGGATTAAATCTCATTTTATTTCTCACAAATACCACATTTCCATAATAACACTTATAGAGTCATTCAAGGTAAAATGTTCTTTAAAAGCCAACATGTAAAGAAGGTAACTTAAAAAAGAGAAAGGTAGCCAGGCACTGATGGCTCATGTCTGTAATCCTAGCTACTAAGGAGGCTGAGATCTGAAGATCATGGTTCAAAGCCAGCCCAGGCAGGAAAGTCTGTGAAACTTTTATCTCCAATTAACCACCCGAAAACCAGAGTGGTGCTGTAGCTCAAGTGGTAGAGTGCTAGCCTTGAGCCGAAGAGCTGAGGTCAGAACGCAGGCCCAGAGTTCAAGCCCCACATTCAACAAAAGAGAGGAGAGAGAAGAGGGAAAGAGGGAGAGAGGAAGAGAGAGAGAAAGAGGACAGAGAAAGGAGAGAAAGAGGAGAGAGAGAGGGAGAGAGCAAATAGAAAAGAGGGAGAGAGAGAGAGAAAAGAGGGAGAGAGAGAAAAGAGGAAGAGAGAGAAGAGGGAGAGAGAGAAGAGGGAGAGAGAGAAGAGGGAGAGAGAGAAGAGGGAGAGAAGAGAGAGAAAGAGAGACTGAAAACAGTAAATACTCCACTATTCTGACAGGCAATTTTACTACCTATGTACATCAAATACAAACTTAAATATGTAATTAGAATCTAGGTTTAACATCCCTTGCTTTTGTCATTTTAAGTCTGTCAAGCAAGATGTTTTTCATTTGATAATTTTTCATATTCTCATGGACTTTTCCAGAATCTATACTTACTAGGATTTTCCCTTTTCCCCTTTTGGCAAAATTGAAAACAACTCATAACTGTAACTGTAACAGTTCTATTCAGCCTATCAGGACAAAATACATCTCTAACCAAGGTTCTGCAACATCATGTCTATATAATACCACATAGGTCTCAAAACTTTGGGAAATCAGATTATGGACAAAAGTTAGTTAAATTTATTTTTAAAGCTGATTTTGAAACAAATGAATAAAAAGATGTAGAGGGTAAGACAAAATTAGTAGTGGGATTTCAAAATTTCCTTTAAAATAGGTACATATAACTTTAATTAGCATAATATATGCAAATCGGCTGGAAGCAATGTTGCCAATACTGAAATGCAAAGCAAACTAAATAAGAAACTCACCAAATCTCCAGACAAACCCTACATTTAATCACTAAGGCAGCTAAGTTGTATTGAGCTAAGTGAACATTATCTCTGATATATCTTTACCAACTGAATTTGCTAAGCATGTTTAACAAAACTGTAATGTGGCAGATGTATATTAAATTAACACATTGTCATTACATTCAAGAATACAGGCTTCTTCACAACATACCTAGTGCTGAGAAAAGGGAGTGGAGACTGGTCAGGAGCTGGGAGACACAGAAAGCTGCATGGTAGAGAAGTAGGCTTGGCTGGTAGAAAAGAGAAGGATCAAAGGGAAAGTAGTCCAGGTGAAGACAACAACACAACAAGACAACTCAAGCACAAATGTTGGAAGCAGCTGTTTAGGAAGAGGTCAAAGAAGACTTAATTGAAATTAGGGATACAAGATGTACCAGCTTTGTAGAGTCAAAGGACATTTTGTCAGGTGCTTATTGCTTTAGAGGTAAGAAAAGTAGTCTGGAATCTGTGCAAGTCCACACGCTTATTGGATTTAATATGAAACAAGGGGAAAGGCTGAACTTGTCCAGAATTAATACAGTTCTAATTATACTCAAAGAAATAAAAAGTAAAGCTGCTCCTGTGAACATGGAAGGTGGTAAGCAAATAAGAAGAAAATGTCTTGGGGAGTGAAATAACCAAAGCAGGTGAGGGAAAACTTGGACAGAGGCTAGATACGTTAAAGCAAGCAACAAAAATGGCATGACAATAGTAAGAAATGATCATTTTGAAAAAATTTGAGATAGAACAGTATCTGGGCAAAACGAACAGATTTAGGCTAATGCATTGAAAAGACAGTGCCTAAAGCTATCTCATAAAAATGAAATAAAATACAAAAAAAAGTTTAAGACTACTAGGGAGCTCATTGGCAATATTTTTCTTTGTGTTTTTACCTGTTTTTCAAAATAAACTCATTTGTGACAAAACATTTAAAACTCAAGAGCACTTTTTAAAACATCACAGTCAAATACACAGCAACTAGAAAGATAATACTTAGAAGTAGATAAGAGAACAGATAATATGATTCACAGTCAGGAGACCTAGACTGTGAAGCACTTGGATATGTAAGGTAAGGGTGATTATAATAATCTCGTGTATACAACTGCATACACAGTAACCTGGAATAGGGATTACAACATAAAGTTTGGAAGTGAAGAAGTGGGATCCAGATAAAAGTAATTCCCTTCTAGGCTATTTTAATTAGGGAAAAATCAGAGGAAACCTAGAAATTGATCCCTGGATGCAGTCATAAATTCTGGTCAAAACCTGAGACAAGGAAATAAGAACACAGACAAAAACAAACAAAAAACAGAAAAGGCAATTCAAAGAGATAACTGAGACTCAAAACATTAAAGTTGCTATAGTCTGTTTAAAACCTCAGCATTTCCCAGCTGGTTATGGATACTCCTCTGAAATGTTACCTTGTTGCTTCCACTGTGTAGATTTTCCTCTCTTGGTACTGACTTTGCCCAAAAGACTGCCGCAGAAATGATACAGAGTGGGTGACAGGCCTTGCCCATCACCACCACCTTAAAGCTCTGCTCTAACACAGCCTATGTTGTTGAGAAAGCTGGACTCAGAAGACTGGCCTATTTAACTGCTTCAACTGAGCCCACCCCTAACCAATCAGTGGTTGAATAAAAGCACATGAGTTAGGCAAAAATAAATCATCAGGCAAGCCACACAGTCACCCATGGAATCATAAGAAATAATGTTTTGTTTTGTTCCTGATGTCATAAAAGGACTATGTAACAAGAACCAACATGGAATTGTATTCTGGAAGAAGACAGTTTAATAAAAGAGTAACTAAAGTGATCTAATTTGGAAAATAATTTATATAATTTATTGTAAATTTTTGTAAACAAAGTTTTAATATGTAAATTCACTTCATATAGAATGTGATTTTTTTAGTCTAGGTATTTTCTATTTCTATTAACACTTCCTTCATATATTTTTGTAATATGTGAATACAGCTTATTGGAATGTTAAATTACTGTAAATTTGCAAAACAATAAAATTAAGTAGAATGTTCAAAAAGTAGGTATTTCAAAGGGAGGGCTGAGAAGTGGTCGCTGAAGTTAGAATAGGGAGGCAAGCACCTGAGAAGGCATCTCAGATACCTGGGAGTTCAACTTCAGTAGCATAGCTGGGGTACAGTCCCTTTTGGTGACTTTCAAAAAAGAAGTTAATCAGAAAAATACTCTTACCAAAAAAAGGAAAAGAAAAAAATTACTGTTAGTTGTAGATACACTTACAAGTTTCTTGGTAAGAAAGGCAAGAGCTAGTCAATAAAAATCACTCAAATGAAAGCTTTGGTCACCGTTCACAATAAGTAGAGTTGCTGAGAAAAATGGAACATGTGGAGAACAAGTAGATGAATGGAAAAAGAAAATGTGATATATATATATATATATATATATATATATATATATACCATATTTTCTTTATATATACAATACACACACACACATAATGGAATTGTATGCCTCCATCAGAAAGAAAGACACCATCCCATTTGTTAGTAAAGGGAAAGACTTGGAAAAAATTATGTTAAGTGAAGTAGGGAGGCCCAAACAAACATAGGTCCCATGGTTTCCCTTATTTGCAATAACTAGTATATGTCTAGGACAAGCAGAAACAGTCAAAAGTGATGTATATAAGATGATGCTAAGTGAAATGAACCCCAAGATAGGGAACAAAAGGTTTTATCTTTGTTGCTATTGTTTTTAATGTACTTACACTGTACTATGTGTTTTTTTTTTGTTTTTTCTGTATGTTCTTCCCCCATGGTATAGCCCCTGTTTTCACTGTATTTGATACAAGTGTCCTGCACCTTGTATATACGTTTTTCTAATTGCAGAGGGGAAGGGAAATAACAAAATGTTGAAATAAGGATACAGGATGACCCATTGTAACAATGAGATGTACAAGACACTATGTTGAAAAAGAACTTTACAACTGGGGGGTGGGGGGAGGACAAACAAAGGAGGAGGTAACAATGCTCCATAGGAAATGTACTCATTACCTTGTTCATGTAACTGTAACCCCTCTGTACAGTATCTTTACAATAAACAATATAAAAAAGAAAAGAAAAATATTTGTTAAGTTGAGAAAATCTTGCCCCTATGGTATATCCCCCATTGTCACTGTATTTGATTTTAGTATTCTGCATCTTGTATATACATATGTCTAATTTGGGGAGGGGAAGGGAAATAACAAAATGCTGAAACAAGGACACAGGGTGGCCCATTGCCACAATGATATCCACAAGATACTATATTGGAAATGAACTTTGCAACTTCAGGATGGTGGGAGTAAGGGAGGTGGGGGAGGGAAGGGATAGTTGGAGAACAACAAAGGAGGAGGTAACAATGCTGGACAAGAAATGTACTCACTACCTCATGTAACTGTAACTCCTCTGTACAGCAACTTTACAATACAATAAAATTTAAAAAAAAAGAAAAAGAAAATTTATATAACAAGACCCAGGTGAAATGAGCAGAGACAAACAAAACAGATTAATTAAGCAGAGAAAAATAGAAGACTCAGGTGAGACACCAAGAGCTATGATTATGGAAGAGAATGATGGAGGTTTGGGCAAGTGAAAATAATTGTTGGCAGAGCGAGGAGGAATTTCATGACCATGTTCTTAATAAAAGAGTGAGGCAAACTCACCTTCTAAAACTGAAAAAAAAATAGGAGATAATTTAAAAGCCTGAAAAAATGGTAAAATTGGAAATGCCTGTGGGAAATAGGAGTTCAATCACTTAACATAAGAACTATTATTTCTAGCAATACAAAGAACATCTTTCATAACAGGAATTGTACCAAGGAAGAAGAACCACTATTGTATCATTTAAATCGACAATAAAGCTACTTTTTAAACCTCAGTCTCATAAGACCCTAGAATTGGGAAAAACATGGTGACCAGAATCTACCAGCAAACCTGACAGAATACAAGTGGTACGGCCACATTTAAAAATAGTTTCACAGTTTTTTACAAAGTAAACATTCAAGTGCTATATAAAACACTTGTATTATTCTTAAACATATGGTCAACAAACAAAAAATTGGTGTTCACTCTATACTCTGTAAATGTTTGTAGTGATTTTACTTGTAATCATTAAAAACTAAAAATAACCTTTCAAGTGCAGGAGTTAGAACCATCTCAAAGAAGTTGCTTGACATAAGCACTCCATTTTAAGGAAAGCTGCTGTCTTTATGAAACTATTGTAGCTAACCCACAACTGTTAAATTGTTTTTCTACGACTAGAGGTGTGGATCAAGTAGTAGAGCATCAGCTGAGAAAGAATTGTTTTTCTGAAGAGTGACTAAGTGTCCTGGTTTAGACTGATGGTTTGGATAAGGTTTTAATCCCTTTTGAACTAGTCAGTTGCACAAGATTGTGAATCTAAGTTCTGACTAATCAGAACAAAGGGATAAAATCTATCAGCCCTTGTGGAGAAGTAAAATCTTGCCTTACCAAGATTGGATAAATCTCAATTACAATTTGCTAAATAAATCAAACTCAAAAGGCTACTGGACTAGAAGTGTGACTCAAGTGATGGAGTGCCAGCCCTGAGCAAAAAGCTGAGAGCAGGGCACTGAGTTGAGTTCAAGCCCTAATATTTGCAAACAAAAAAAAGGAAGTTAACATATGCTTACTTTTATTATTTTTTATTTTTTT
>NW_012267266.1:8811017-8855471 GCF_000151885.1 Dipodomys ordii
CCCTATGCTTACTTTTAAATGACAATTTTCTTCCTTTTTTCCTGCTTTCCTCCTTTCCTTTCTCCTTCCTCCTACCCTCGCTTCCTCATTCCTTCTTTTTCCCCCCTCCTTCCTTTACTTCCTTTCTCTTGCCATAATGAAATTTGAACCCAAACACTTGTACTGGTGATTGTACCCTTAACCATACCTCCAGCCCTGGTTACTTTGCAGATATGTGCTGGACCCACAATTTGCCCTCTTTATTGCTGGGGTCATAAGTGTAAGTCATTGCATCTAGCTTTCCTTCTATGAAGTTGAAGTTGCATAGAATTTTCTGTCTGGCTGCCCTGGAACCACAATCCTCCCAAACACAGTCTCCCACATAATTAAGATTCCAGGTATGAGCCTCAGGTGCCTGACTTACCTGACACTCTTAACTAGTTTCAAAGAACTGGGTGTCTGACTCCGTTGACTAGAAAGGGACACAGAAGATTTGGGCATGTGAAGCAATTATTCTATAATTTACTCTGGTTGTAGTTATACAATTATAGTCACTTGTCCACATTCAGAAGAACAGTATACTAAAAATGATTAACTTTAATCTTTGTATAAGAATTACTCCCCCATGAAGTGCAAAATGAAGTGACAATACAACTAATTTCTAATACTTTTGCCCCCAAAACAGGACCAATAAACTATGCTATGTTAATATTCTACATATTTCAGAGTAAGAACTGTTACAAAATTATAAGCAAGTAAATATCAATAAACCACTTAATTAAAACTGCTTTTTAAATACTAAAATTAAAAATTACTTCTCAATTTTTCATGTCACATGTAAATAAGAATTCTTCCCAATTTCCTATTTTAGTCAAAACTCCCATAACAAAACAAAATATAAGTCTAAGAGAGCTACTCTTAAGAATGTTAAATATATATATAAGTATATGTTAAATATATATATATATAAATCTTGTTGATCAATAAAAATTCTTCACTCTATCTTCAGTATAGTAGCTTATTACAAAAGACCAGAAATGAACATCAAATGTTTAACCTTCCCAAGAATCATTACCACAAAATTATTTTCATTCTCTCTTGAAGCTACTATAAAGAATATATAGTTTGTTTCATACTTTGCCTACACAAAACCAGACTACATCTTCATCCTAGACTACATCTGTCCTAACCAAAACTGGTTAAAAGGAGGAATCATTTTTGAATATTTGCAGTTGATTCTCCGGTCAATGAATGGAATGATCAATCTCCTCAGTCTTAGAGTATCTGGAGACTTCCTGGGTATGCAGCACTGTGCAAGTGTTTAAAAAGTACAAGAATAAAAAAAAAGAAAGTACAAGAATGCAGGAAGCAGGGAAACTATGATTAAGATGCTTTAGTGAAAGGGATATTTAAACTGGTGAGCTTGGTATGCTTTCATTATGTGCAAGAACATATGTAACTAAAATAAGTAAAAAAGCATTCCAAGGATTTTTGGAAATCCTCTGTCTAGACCAGAATAGTTTTCAAACTAGTCAAGTTTCTAAAATTATTAGAATTTAAACAACCTGTGTATGGGCATATGTTTGTATGTATATGAGTAGAGCAAATATAGAGAGAGATATAGATTCATATGAATCTCCCCGAAATAAGTGATATAAGCATTGTCTGTAAATATACATATATAATAAGTCATGTTTACACCCATGCTTATATATGACATGCATATGAGGTCTGTTACAGATGAGTAAATACAAACACCTACACACACAAAGGATTTTTGTTTTCCAACCTGCCTCTCCCTCTACTCCTATTCATTACTCTGTTCAGCCTGGTTGGGGAACTTCTAGTCGATGGACTTCCAGTTAGATTCTAGTATGAGATCCAAGGATGAAGAAAAGAAGTCTGACTTATTTCCCATTCCTCTCCTTGGCTTTTGGAAGTTGCCACATCTCAAACTTGAGACTTCTGTTGGGCAGTCCAGAACAAGCAAAATTTCCACACAAACTGGAATTATTTTGTTATCCCGAAGAATAGTCATAACTCGTAATGTACCTGGCATCTGTATTATTTGTTCCCTTAACTCTACAATTCTGCCAGTAGTTCACTTATTTAAACTTTTCTCTCCATTAAGCAGCTTGGACTGAATTCTGTTTTCCAGAATTTCTGTAGTCCTTTCCACATACCCACATGCACACTTACTTGCCCATATACATGCATATATTTAATATATAAGCATGCTAACTGTCACCACATTTCAAATGACATGAACAATCTAAAATGGAAATGATCATAAACTGCTTCATGACATTCTAAATCAAATGGGAAATGTTATACTTTTGATTTCTAAACTAATACATATATTGATGACATAAATATCACAAATGACATAAATCACCATTGTTACCATGTTGTATAACATAAAATTTAAAATATTTAAAAACAAATATCTAATTATGTTCTGTATTTAATATCAATATTAATATCTGTTTGGGCCAGATCTGCTCACTTGTCAGAGTATTATATGCGTGCTATCATGACATTAATCCAAAAACATTTTTTCATATAAACTAATAATTATTTACCTGTTTCTTTCTGTAAACATTTGGAATCTTACCATTTTTGTACTATTGTTTTCAATGTTTTGATGAAGCTCCTCTGAATATTTCTTTTCAATATATTCCCAGAAGGAAGTATAATTATTGGAAAAATATGACTATTTTGAAACTAATAATCACTGATATGCAATAAAATACCCTGTGGTACACACCTGTAATCCCAGCACTCAGGAAATTGAGGCAGTAGAATTTTGAGTTTAGACAACTCAGTCTCTGTCTCAAAAACCAAAAAGCAATCAAAGCTCCACAAAAACATTCTATAATGGGAAAACATTCTATATTTCCTCTGTGTAAAACAGAACCACTAACCATTTGTGGTTATTAAATACTTGAAATGTACTAATGCAATAGAAATAGTAGTTAACATAAACAGCCAGAGTAACTACAGGTTACTCACTGTTGCGAAGCACTGCCTAACTGTCATCCAGAAAAGCTGGAGAAACTTACACATGAGCAGAGTACAAATGCCCATTGCCTGACCCATCTTAGCTGACATGTATCACTTTTCTACCGTAAAACAGTAACCTGGTAGACACAGAACAAGCAAAACTGTTTGTTTATATTTCTCAGACTGATTGGGATAAATATTGTCATATTTTTTACACATTTGTATTTCACGAATTGTTCTTTTTCTTTGCCCATTTTTCTACCAGAAAATACATTTTTTATTAGAATAACAATTAATATGCTGGGCACTGATGGCTTATCCTTGTTATCCTAGCTACTCAGGAAGCTGAGATCTAAGGAATGAGTTTTTAAAGAGTCAGCCTGGGGAGGAAACCCAAGATGCTTATCTCCAACTAACTACCAAAAAGCCAGAAATGGAGTGTGGCTCAAATGGTAAAGCACCAGTGTTGAACAACAAAAAAAAAAACAACTAAGAGATAAGAGTTCAAGCCTGAGAGAGAGAGACAGACAGAAAGACAGACAGACAGACAGAGACAGAGACACAAAGAGGCAGACAGGGACAGACACAGGGACAGACAGACAGAGAGAAAAATAAAAGAGAAAGAAGAGGAGGGTAGAAATGATATACTTCAAATTAAAGGAGCTAATATTTATCAATTCTGTCCAAAATGATCCTTAATTTTTATGGTGCTTTTTGAGAAAGAAAAGTACATTTTAACATGAACTTATTGAATTTAATTTATCTTCTTGTTTTTTTTCCAAGTTAGTATCATATATGCTCAAATCACCTGATATATACTACTACTTTTTAGGAAATGAAGGGGCAAGATAATAGTTATTTGAAAGATTATAACTGCCCCAAATATATATCAGTGGCAGACAAAACATATACATGATGATCAAAGGACTGCACTGAATTTAAAAGTTAAATAATTTCAAAGGAGACAGACACTAGTTGATGCAGTGTGCTTTGTGCTGCGTGGGTGGAGTTAGACAACTGCAGTCACTGGCTTGCCTTCTAACTGAAGGGAATAAAACTTGAAACAGTAAATATGTAAAATATAAACATATTAAACATTTTCTGTTGATCCAAGTCTAAATTGGCACCACCACATTCGGATGCAACATAGCAAGGCTTAACAAAATTAAACATATGCAGACGCTGTCTCCTTGCAACTCGATTGCCAAGTATATATAATGAAAGAAAGTTATACATGTATTTCATATCTACCAAAAGATGTTCTTTATGCATTCTTTATATCAATGAACATTTAAACTGAAACAATCAAAATAAAATATCCAAGGCAGAAATCATCATGTCAAAGACATATCTGAACATGTATTTTCACTGCAGCACTCTTCGCAATAACCGAGATACAATACCAGCTTCTTTACCAGCCAGTAATTGATGGAAGAGGTGACACTAATCAAGAGTTTTGATCCATAAATTGACATGTAGAATTGAAATCCCTTTCTACAGATACCTGAAAACACACACATACACATGCACACAATGGAATACCATACATACAATTATGTGCATGTGTGTGTATGTGTGTGTGTGTGTACATACAATTCAATACTATTCAGGCATAAAAAATTAAATCCTGTCATTTATAGCAACATGGATGAGCCTGGAGGATATTTTATTAAGTGAAATGTGTCAAATACCAAATGACCAAAACCATCCATTCTCACTCAAGCATGGAAGCTAAGATTTGGTAAAATAGAATTTAAAAGTTGAAAACTAGTTACGTTGAAAAGGGCTGAAGGGTGGAAATGGAGAGAAGGTGGATAACAGGTACAAGGATAAAGAAGGATAGGAGAAGAACTTTCTATTTCCATAACACTGGATGGAAATTATAATGAAAATTAAGTGCACATTTCAAAACAACTTATAGAGTTTTGAGTATGCCTAAAAGAAAGCAATGATAAAATGTCTGAGATGATGGGCATGCCAATTGCTTAGTCTTTTCTTTATATATCATATATATGAACCGGAATATCACACTAGACTCAAAATATATACACTAATTATGTATCAATTAATATTTTAGTAAGAGATGAAATATTATTTTAATTAAAATGTATGGGTTTTAATATAACATAATTTTAAGCTTATATAAGAATTAAAATCAATTAAAAATTACTCCATGCTTATATTGCCTAATATAAACTTTAATATGTTGAGTTCAGAACAGAAATCACAGAATGATGATGTATTTATTATAAAGAAATTGAACATCTTATAACAAATGATAATATGCAACAAATATTTTTGTGGCCAGCTTTAAGAACATAATACAGAGATTATAGAAAAACAGAATAAAAGTAAAATCTGAAAAGTAAAATCAGATTGGACCAGGTATGGTGATGCATGTAGGTAATCCCACCTACTAAATATACAGAGATAGATGATCATAGTTCAAGTCCAGCCTGGGCCAGGTTTGAGATCCTCTCTGAAAAGCAAAAGGACTGGGAATATGTTTCAAACAGAAGAATGCTTGCCTAGCAAGTACAAGACTGTGAGTCCAATCCCCAGTTACAAAAAAGGGAGGAAAACTTGTTTATCTTATTTTCTACATTTATCATACTGAAGGATATTATACCAAGTAAAAAAGGCCAAGTATATACCACATGATCTCACATATAAAACCTAATAAATTTAAGTTAATGAAGAGAGTAAAATATTTGGCCACAAACTCATGGAGGGAAGTAGGTGGTACTGAGAACTGTGAAACATGGAAAGAGGTTGGCCAAATGATATGAAGTTTTAGAAAGACAAGATAAACAAGTTTAAGACATCGATTATATAGAGTGACAACTACAGTTAATAACAAAGTATAATATTTTGGGAAAGTTTCAATGAGTAGATCTTAAATTTTCTCATCACAGGGCTGGGAAGGTGGCTCAGTGGTAGAGCGCTTGCCTTGCATGCATGAGGCCCTGGGTTCGATTCCTCAGCACCACATAAGCAAAAAGAAAACTGGAAGTGGCGCTGTGGCTCAAGTGGTAGAGCGCTAGCCTTGAGCTGAAGAGCTAAGGGACAGTGTCCAGGCCCAGAGTTCAGGCCCCATGACCGGACCCAAAAAAAAAAAAATTTTTTTTTCTCATCACAAAAGAAAAATATGTAAGATGGTTATTTTTCTGTTCTGTTTATTTTTCACATGTTAATATAGGAACAGTACCATTATTCATTATTTCCATCTCTATTTCTTTTATCTAAGTTGCATCTCTTTTGTTATTTTGGATTATTTAAATATCTTAACCTTTTCTCACTATGTTACTTTCTAGTTTAAAATACATTAGCTCTTAGATATCTGCTGTGGATTTTGAAGACTGTTTATCATTTCCTCAATTCAAATTATTCATCTTATTTGTTATCACCATTGCATAATGCTCATTAAGCACACCCACAAAGGACAGGGTACAAAATAATATGTAAATGTCAAGTATTAAACTCAAAGGTCATGTCTTTTCATTGACTATCAAAACTGTCTCAAGTGAGCTCACTGACTGCACTAACTTTAAATCCAGAGACCAGCTGGAATTGGAGGGAATACTTTTCAATCAATTATTTAACATCAGAGCAACAGTTCCATATTGAACTTGAAATATATAAAGAGAAAAAGAAACCAGAACTATTGGCAAAAGGCAGAAAGAAGATAAAGCTTTGAGATGATTTAATATATTTCTGTGGCTAACAAATCTGAAAGATTTTGAACTGCTTTGAAAAATTTTTATGAGAAAAACAGTTAAGTGATTTAAAAAAATCAACATGACATAAAAAATAAAAATGAATAAAGAAGATCTTGGAGTACAGGTAAAATGTTCATTTGTTTGGGGTTATAAATTCCACACTAATGGCAAACCAGAAAAATGTGGTCCACCATTTAAAAATTAACACTTCATAGTGGGCCCATCTGTTTGAAAAGCATCTGTTTCTTTTAAGTCTATATTTTGTGCCTTAAATATCAAATATTAAGCAAAACAGTAGTTTTTGGTCATTTGACTTTTAACAGTTTGTTTTGGAGGCTCAATGATAGCTAGCTGCCTTTAAACATTCAAGATTACAAAACATTCTTACAGTTTTTCCTCTGTCTTACTAATAACTGGAATAATTACATAATAACTCAATCAACTGGTTTAATGATAAATGGATTTAAGCCAGCTGAATGGACTTTCCGTAGACATACATATATATATTTTTATATACGCAGATACGGATTGAAGCAGACATGCTATAGTAACCTTAGTATTCAATCTCCATGTTTTCATGTGCTCCTCTATATTGTGATATTCATAACACAAAACTACATATGTTATATGCAGATATGTAATATACACAGATATGTAGCATGCAATTTTAATACTGATACGTATCTGTGTAGATACATGCATATTACATGTATAAAGTATTTTCATGAAACCCATAGGCATAATGTAAAAACACATACTCATTCTAATTCTCAACAAAGCCTTATTTTGTGTCATGTAAGTCAAGTATACAATTTAATATTGAGAATTATAATAAACCGGGCGCTGGTGGCTCACGCCTGTAATCCTAGCTACTCAGGAGGCTGAGATCTGAGGATCACCGTTCAAAGCCAGCCCAGGCAGAAAAGACCGTGAGACTCCTATCTCCAATAAACCACCAGAAAACCGGAAGTGGCACTGTAGCTCAAGTGGTAGAACCCTCGCCTTGAGCTGAAGAGCTGAGGGACAGCGCCCAGGCCCAGAGTTCAAGCCCCACGACCGACAAAAAAAAAAAAAAGAATTATAATAAATTGCTAGGAGAAATAAAGGATTTTGTCCTCAATTTTACATGTAAATAAAACCAAATTATGTATGGATACTGTTGCTAAAACATTCACCTTCTACTTAAATAATTTTGCCAAAATGTAATATAACTACACATAAAATAACAAAAACCCCAAATAGTGGGGTACTTATGCTATTTTAACAGTATCAATATGAAAAATCATAGCTATAGTACATTTAGTTTCTGCAATGTCCTTTGGTAAAGAGTATCTGTAATGCTTGATTTCATATAACCTTCATTTTAAAGATATTATTGATGATGACTCAGCTCTTTATTTAACTGAATAATTATTTTATTCATTGTCTCTCTCATTTCTGGCCTTATAAAGACACATTTTCCAGGCCTGTCTTTTGAGACCATTACCTATCTCATGTCTTTCAACTACCAAAAATGCCATTTCTCTCCATGTTATTAAAACTTCTAAAATACTTACATAGTATTAAAATGCTTTGCTATTATCTGAGCATTTTTTCATTCTCTCTTTATCTGTCATTTTTAGTATAATATCATTACATTTCTGTGTTTTAATTACACTACGCATGCATAGTATAATAAGTTTTATAACAACTCTCTATTTTGAAATAGTATATACAAATGATTTTTCTAAACTTCTGCCTAAGATTTTGAAATTTATTATCAAACATCTGTTTTTTAAGTATAATTACAAAGACTATCTGTACAAGAAAATACAAATGAGAAACAAATGGCTTAAACAAGTTAGCAAAATCTTTGTTTTCCTTTTAATATACTTGAATTCATAATATTCCTACTAAAGAAATTTCATTAGTATTGGCTCACTTTTAATCAGTAGTATTTTATTTCAGTGCCTAACAAATTTTGAAAATATTTTTTGGCTTTTCTTGGCATAATCTAATGTTAAGAAGTTGCTTATTTTCATATATCTGACAGAAAAAATTGGACTATATGGCATAGCTCAGTAAGAAGTTGCTTATTTTCGTATATCTGACAGAAAAAAATGAACTATATAGCATAGCTCAGAACACGTGATCAACTCTTCAAAAATTTATAGTGAACCTAGAAAAAAATAAATCCTTCTAAGAACACATAAATTTTGATGCATTCTTTGTCTTTATACAGATTTCAGAGGCAATATGAATATTTACAAATAAACAAACCTTGGTGGATGGAGCACACATTACTTTCAACTAACAGAAATATGTTAAGGTTAAGGGCAAGAACTCTAACAACAACAGATGCTGGAGGGGATATGGACAGATGGGAACCTTACTTCATTGTTGGTGGGAGTGTAAACTTGTTCAACCACTTTGGAAAGCAGTATGGAGGTTCCTCAAAAGACTTCACATAGAGCTCCCCTATGACCCAGCAATCCCACTTCTGGGCATTTACCCAAATAATCACAAACAAGACCACACTAAAGCTACCAGCACAACTATGTTTATTGCAGCATTATTTACAATAGCTAAGATATGGAACCAACCCAGATGCCCCTCAGTAGATGAATGGATCAAGAAAATGTGGTATATATACACAATGGAATTCTATGCCTCCATCAGAAAGAATGACATTGTCCCATTTGTTAGGAAATGGAAAGGCTTGGAAAAAATTAGTAAGCCAAGCCCAAAGAAACATAGGTCCCATGGTTTCCCTTATTTGCAATATCTAGTATATGTATGAGTCAAGCAGAAAAGGTCAGATAAGGTGATGTTAGGAAAATGAAACCTAAGATATGTATTTAAATATTTTTATCTTTCATGCATTTGTTTCTAACGCATTTATAAGATTATTTCTTTGTTGCTTTGTATGTCCCTCCCCCACAGTATAACCCCTGCTTTCACTGTATTTGATGTCGGTATAATTTGTGGAGGAGATGGGGAAAAACAAGTCGTTTAAGGATACAGGTGGACCCGTTGCATCAATGAGAAGTACAAGTTGTCATGTCCAAAACGAGCTTTACAACTTTGGTTGGGGGGGAGGAGGATTGGGTGGGGGAGTAGGCGGAGGCTGGGAAGAGATGTGAAGGCTAAACAAAGGAGGAGGCTGCAATGCTTGATAAGAAATGTACTCATTATCTTGCCCATGTAATTGTAACGCCTCTGTACAGTATGTTCACAAAAAATAAAAATAAAAAAAAGAAAAGAAATATGGTAAGGGCCAGGATATGGCTGAAGAGGTAGAGAGCTGGCCGTAGAGAGCCAGCCTAACAGGCATAAGGGCTTGAGTTCAAATTCCAGCCACAAAAAGAGGCAGAAATATGTTAAATGCCTAGTGATATATCACTAAATATTAAATAGTTATGTATTCCCCTGTTTACTCCACATTTTGCAATGGAAATGCAACTAAAATTGTGTGTGTATTAGTTTGCTTTCACTGATTTTTAAATTATATCATAGTCCTACACTTTTTATATTTTTGAAAGAGGATCTGCATAACCTATTTTAGCTGACCTAGGAAGACTTCGAAACAGATTATTTTTAAACCACCATTTTCCTCTTGAGCCTTTACAACCTTGTTTCTGGTATTAAAATTCTAAATGGGAATCACTAATGATTCAACAATATGTTGTTCAATCTCCACGCATTAAAGGATTGATTTTCTGTGGTGGCTTTTGGTGTTGAGCTCTTAATTTTATTCCACTGTGGTCTGAAAGAATGCAGGGATTAATTTCAAAATTTCTGAATTTGCACAGATTTGCTTTGTGCCCTAAAATGTGATCTATTTTGGAGAAAGATCTATGGTGTTGGGTGGAATATTCTGTAGATGTCTATTAAGTCTAGTTGGTCTACGCAATTGTTTAGTTCTCAAAATAAACTCCAAGAATTGGAAACAAGAGGTGTATTTAAATGATATGAAATGTTATTACTCTCTGAGTGACAGGGTCTCACTGTATAGGTCATCCTAGGTTTCAACTTACTCTAGATGTGATTTATGATATGTATATATATCAATATATGATATATGATATATAATATAATATATATTAATGATATGTAAAAATCACCTACTCAAAGCCTTCAAGCATTGTATCTACATGTTGATGGCTCCAAAGTCTCTGTGGACCCAAGAATGCTCTAAATCCTAATTATGTATATGTATCTACCTACAGAACACAACTATTTAGAAGCATCATATACACTGGAACTCAACATGTCCCTTTGCCATTTTTCCTACCAGATCTCAGTCTATGACATCATCACCTTACTGATCAAACTGGAAACCTGAATGTAATCCTTAATAGCTCTGTCCACCTAATTTGTTCTTTTTGATAACTCAGACACATAACTAAGCTAGTGATTCACACCGTTTTAAGTGATCAATTTACCTCAACATTTCAATATTACCCAGTCATTCTCTAAATCCAAAATTGACATTTTTACATTTTATTGTCACTTGAATCTCTCTATCTGTCAACAATTCAATAATTGGCCTCTATATCAGGGCCATAACAGTGCTGATAAAACACATATTTGATCATGACTCTTTTCAGAGAAAAAACTATTTAAAGCTTCTTACCATCCTGCAAGACAAAAATCAAATCCTTTAAACATGAAATAAAAGTAACTACTTGGCATCTACTCTCCCAACTTCTCTTCCTATATCAGTTTTCTACTACTGCTGTAACAAAGCATTAAAAAAATGTGATGATTTCAAGCAACACAAATTATCTCACAATTCCAGAGTTCGGAAATTCAAAATGAGTCTCCCAAGAAAATACTCCAGAGGAGAATCCATCCTTGTTTTGTTTTTTTAATTTTTTTTTTGGGGGGGGGTCTGTGGTGGGGCCTGAACTCTGGGCCTGGGTGCTGTCCCTCAGCTCTTCAGCTCAAGGCTAGCGCTCTACCACTTGAGCCACAGTGCCACTTCCGGCTTTTTCTGCTTATGTGGTGCTGAGGAATTGAACCCAGGGCCTCATGCATGCAAAGCAAGCACTCTACCACTTTTGACAGGTTCAGGAGGCTACCTTTTTTTCATGGCTCTGGACCACATAGCGACAATTCCTACTTTTGAAGTCGTATCTCTGACTCTCTTTCCAGTCTCTTCTCCTTAAGAAGGATACTTGTGATGATGGGGAGTCCACTAGGATAATCCCAATAGTCACACCTTCTCAAGAATCCTTAACATAAATCTGCGGAGTTCCTCTGCTATGTAGCAAAATATATTTTTAGACTTTTTTATTGTGAAAATACTGTACAAAGGAGTTACAATTACATGGGCAAGATAATGAGTACATTTTTTATCAAGCATTGCAGCCTCCTCCTTTGTTTCCCCTTCCCATCCCTTCTCATCCTCTCCCTGCCCCTCCACCCAATCTTCCTCTCCCCTCCACCAAAGTTGTATTAAGATTAGTATAGATACATATTTTTGGTGGGAGTGGGAAGCATTATTGTACTCAATACACATTCTTTCCCATCTTCTCTTCATTACCAATCAATTTTCACTCCAAGTACTAAACTAGAATCCTTATAGTTGATCAAATCTGCCACCGAAATTTTCAACCCAAGATCAGCTGCATTTCCTTTGTTTGAAACAGTATGCTCTTTCAGGTCTTTCACCAGTACACCTCCAGCTGGAATTCTCAAATCAGAACCTCCTCTTGGAAGCCTTCCTTAATTGTTAAAGTAACATGCCTTCTGATGTATGCTAAACTACTATAAATTTCCTCTTGAATGAAGCATATCACCTGAACTGTAATTCATATTCATACATCTGTCTTTCCAACAAGATAGTAATTATTTCATGACAAAGATTTTGACAGTCATCACTAAACCTCATATACTTGCTATTTTATAATATTATCTAAAGTATATGTTTACAGTAACTGGAGAGAAAAAGACTGCTGAATATCTAAATTTTTTTTACCTATCTCAGATGAATATTGATGACTTTACATAAACCCTATACTCAAGATTGAAACAGAACTTACGATCTTTAAACTACTTAGAGAAGTTTCAAAAAAAAACTCGATTATTTCAAACTTCAATATTATTGGAATTAAAAATTAATTCTAGAGGTCTTAAGTGAATCCAGAGTTAAAAAGGATTTACTCTTTAAAACAAAACCAACATTAGTAGAAGTATTGGGGAAATTCTACTTTGTAGAGACTATCGATAAGAAAAAACTCTAGCGGTAAGGGCACAAAATACTGAGAGTTATAGTTAACCGTGAAGGTCTTGGATTGTTAAAGTATAAATACAAATGATTACTCTCCTTTGTAATCTAGCTTTATATAACAACTTTTAAATAACAAGAAAATACTCACTATCTTGTCCATGTAATTGTAACTCCTCTGTATGATATTTCCACAATAATAAATAAATAAATAACAGGAAAAATTAAGTTTCACTTTTTCCAACACTTATAATATATACAAATGAAGCTTCCCAGGTTGTATCTCAATTCTTCTTCCTTCTAATTTAAATCCTGTCATTCCAATGTCATTAAAATTCTTAGCATGAACTTTTAGTCTTCGAAAAGAGAGGATGTGGGGCAAGTCTCCAAGATATAGATAGTAAGAGACTGGAAAGATGGAGCTTGTCTGTTAAACTAAGTAATTTAGCAGTGATACTTTATAACGCTAAATAAATCATTGAAAACCCATGAGTCAAAAACCACATGAGTGAAAAAACAACAGTTTAACGATAACTCATTTCATATTAAGGTTTTGACACTGACCATGTGCATGCTTTATCAACTAAATTAAACTCTTCAGATATAGTATCAAGATGAAATAATATAAACGTTATAGGTATAATCCCTTGTTATCCTGATACTGGCTAAACTCCTTAATGTACTTAATGCTGTTTCATTAGTATTTTGATGACAAATCTGTAGTCCTACAATTTTTCTTAGCTCATCAAAAATTAAACAATAAAGAAAAATTGCTGAAGCAGAATATTCTTTACTAAGCTATATTTTAATATTATGCTCTTGATCATTCTGGGCAAGGATGCTAAAAGCAACAATCTATGAAAGTGCTCCAAACTTCTGCAGAAATCTTATCCAAAATCCCCAGGGAGAAATTTTCTTTAAAACTTATTCCTTGTAAAACTTTGCATTAAATAAATTAAAATCATTTTTTCTTTCCCATCATAAAATTACTTAGCACTTTTTCTGTAATAGCTTCTAGGAGGATTAGAGCTAAATTTCAAGCACAAAGCCCAAATGATTAAAGGGATGACATTGATCAAGATGCATTGTATTCACAAGCTGACATATTGAAAAAACTCCTTTGTACAACTACTCAAGGCTAATGAAAAACAACAAGAGTGCAAAGCACAACTTATACAGGCCTTTAGGAACTTGTGTTTTATATTTTCACTATTCTTAAATATCTACCATTACTTGTTTTTCCCTGGCACTGTTCATTTGTTTCTGTTTTTATTTTAACATTACTGAAATGTAGCCATACAAGTTCAGTATGAAACACAATAAAATGTGCCAATGATTTCCTTTACTTCATCAAGCAATCAAAGGCTAGTTTCAATAATTAAGGGAGTTAGGGGTATCAGCTTTATATCTGAGGTATACTTATTTCATATTCACACCATGTTTATCAATCTTCAGCAGAATGGGTTTTTTTTCTATCTTAATCCTGATATTCAAGGC
This sequence comes from Dipodomys ordii, assembly GCF_000151885.1. Lineage (NCBI taxonomy): Eukaryota > Metazoa > Chordata > Mammalia > Rodentia > Heteromyidae > Dipodomys > Dipodomys ordii. The sequence goes on from NW_012267266.1 coordinate 8,825,427, forward strand.
TCTCAAAAATCTAACTTCAACTTGAAATTTTCAGTCTATTTTATTCCAATCATTTGTTTCTGTCAAACTGATAGGGCCTTCCTTAAAACTGGTCTTGAACTGAAAGCAATGTACATCACCTTTATAGTAACAATATTAATTTTTTTTGGGGGGGTCTGGTCATGGGGCCTGAACTCTGGGCCTGGGCGCTGTCCCTCAGCTCTTCAGCTCAAGGCTAGCGCTCTACCACTTGAGCTACAGCGCCACTTCCAGCTTTTCTTCTTTTTGCTTATATGGTGCTGAGAAATCGAACCCAGGGCCTCAGGCATGTAAGGCAAGCGCTCTACCACTGAGCCACCTTCCCAGCCACAGTAACAATATTAATTTTAAAAAATAACAATTACAGCCCAAATGGCAACGTGGAAAGGAAAAAAAAAACTGGTCTTGAAATATCCCAAGGTTATTTTGCCCCTATTTCTTCTGCCTATTATGACCTGCTTCAAGTCCATCTTTCTTTGGGAAGTATTCTAAAACCATTGGTTCCTCTTCTGAATTTCTGCAACACACATTGGCTTAAAAAGTATTTATAGAAGTGTTTTTCAGATTGAGATTCACAAAATCAACATTAGAGATATGTATTTTAAAATATGTGGTAGACTATTTTATAAAAGAAACACAAAACACTTCTGAATGACATATTTCGGTTCTATACACTTAGTTTTGTGTGTCCTAGAACTCAGTATAATACACACTATTTCCTCAACACTACAGCAGGAAAACTTTTACATAAAGACTTTGTGTTCTACTAAATATTATTATACAATATGATTTAGAAAAATGTTAACATTACAAGAAAAACGTTTATAAAAATATAAATGCAAAACTAAATGAAGTCACTTCATATCAGCCATACTTTCTCCTCCTCAAGATATTTGTAAGTAGTCAGGTGCTGGTGGCTCACCGCTGAATTACTAATTACTGAGGAGGCTGAGATCTGAGGATTGCAATTCAAAGCCTTCCTGGTCAGGAAAGTCTGTCAGATTCTTATCTCCAATAAACTACTGGAAGAGGCATTGTCACTCAACTAATAGAGTATTAGCCTTGAGCAAAAGATTCTCAGGGACAGGACCAAGCCCCAGGACGGGAGGCAGTTGGTGGGAGGGGGAATATTCATAAGTGATACTCCATTTCGCCCATATACATTATGATACTATTTTCAAAGTTACCATTCTATGTTAATAATATATAATCTGAACATTCTGCCCTCTTAGTAATTTTTCAAGTTATAACTGCTCAAAGGTAGATGCTATGTTTACAACTTCTTAAATTTAATTTTTGAAGTGATAATACATCTCAGTGTCTTAAAAAAATAAAAAAGGAAGTTAAGACAAGAGTTCCTCCTATACCATTCCTATCACTAAAAGTAATTGGTTTCCAATGGTTGTATATCCTCTCTGATACTGTTATGGTTTCCAACAGGAAACAGACTATGAGTTAAATTCAGAAAATAGACTAAAAGTTAAATTACATAACCAAATTTATACCAAAAATCATACATTTCTCTTACGTGTTAACATGATTTCCAAAGTCTATGAATTTGATGGCCTAACAAATTCTTTAAAAGATAGAAAGACAAATATCAGGCAATATTTATCATATAAATACCAAATCCTTCTTTCGTCTGGCATAAAAACTACAAGTGACATATTCCTTTCATCTCATCTGCCTTGTCATCCTCTTCCCATGAGCCTTCAAATACTGATAGGATGGATAAAAATATATGTAGAACTTACTACTGGAAAACCTGACTCCTCAAACTAAAAGTATCATGCTTATGTAAGCTTCAAATAGACCTATAAATAAGATACCATTGAGGAATCACAGATTCCAAATATTAATAAGGCTTGTTTACAAGATTTTGGGACTAAGATTGGCTTTAGTCCAAATGTCTGCCTGTAATGATTAGTTTGGATAACTTGTTTTTGTTTGTTTTCTTTTGTAGTGCTACAGATTAAATATAGGGCCTACCATATGCTAAGTAAATATTAGAAGCCCTCAACCACTGAGCCCCAAAAGCCAATAATGAGATTTATCTAAAAAATCATTTTCTATATTGCATAGTCTGTGGCAGGATTGTTTTATATTATAGATGAATGGATCAACTCTATAATCCAAGTTTCATTTGTATTCTTAGATTATCCTAGGGAATGTTCCACTGCTTTCCCCTTAACACATGCTAGACTTCTGTGTGATGAACTGTAACTGTCAAATTCACTGTAACAGTTCAGTGCCAGATTATTCATGTATATGAGAACTGTCAAATTCACTGTAATAGTTCAGTGCCAGATTATTCACATATATGAGAAACTGTTGAACTATTAACATTACTGAATAATATAGATAATAACATACTCACTGGGATTACAATAAATAGATAAGAAAAAGAATCAATGCTAGATAACAGCTCTAAAATTTATGAGAAAAAATAATATAGAGTTTATAATAATCTCCAAATTTCCTCACTTTATAATGGAGATAATAAGATAATTCACAGTTGTTAAAGAGATTCAGTAAAGAGGGGTAAGATACTCTCAACTAATTCAGCACTTATGTATTTTTTAATTTCAGTATTTTAAATGTTCAGTATTTTAAATGTATCATATTGTACTCTAAACTTAGAGTATTAAGTAAATATCATGTATATTTTTCATTCTGTATTGAAAATTGTAACAATAAAAAATTATCCAGTAGATATTAGTGAATAAAAAGAATATGAGTAAGCTAGGCACTGGTGGCTCAGGTCTATAATCAGCAACTCAGGAAGCTAGGATCTGAAGATTGTGATTAAAGCCAGCTTAGGCAGGAAAATCCATGAGATTTTTTTTTAACTTTTATTGTAAAGGTGAGGTTCAGAGGGGTTCCAGTTACATAAGTCACATAATGAGTACATTTCCTTTTGAACATATCAACTCCTCCCTCATTTTCTCCCAGTTTTCCCCTCCTGACATCCCCTCACTGCCCCCACCCCACCAAAAGATACGTGTAGTTCATTTCCAACATCACTGCTGAATTGGTTCACCCTTTGTCCCATATTTCTGTGCTTCCTCTTCCTTTCCCAAATCAGATCAACTTACATATAAGACAAAGGGTACAGAAATCAAAAGTAGTGACAAAAAGGAGTAAACCAAAGAAAATAGAAAACAATGAACCACAAAGAATACAACAATAAACTTGTTTCCATTTCATGGAACTCATTTTCATAAAATACTACTGTGCAAAGACTTCATCCAACAAATATCTGATAGCCAGAAGCTACTCAAGAGGCTATCTGAGGATTGTGGTTTAAAGCCAGCCCAAGCGGAAAAGTCCCTGTGAGACTCTGACCTGCAATGAACTACTCAAAAAAGCCAGAGTTGATGCTGTGGCTCAGGTGGTGGAGTGTTAGCCTAGAGCACAAAGAGCCTCAGGTACAGTGCTGAAGCCCTGAGTTCAAGCCTTAGGACAGCCAAACAACAACAACAATCAAAACTATAACATAATTCTTAATAAAGTAAAGCAAACAGCAACATTTAAAAACTATTAATAGTATATAAGTACTATGAAAATAAAAATATTAATAAAATAGCAAATTTAAAACCTTTCTTCCTTATTGTTTTTGTTATATTGATCTAATCATCAGTGCTTTTACCACATACCTCCTGATAAGGCAGTACAAATACAGAGATACAGAGGTTTAACATCCTCTCAAAATCTGCCTCTAGCTGGGCTCCGGTGGCTCATGTGTGTAATCCTAGCTACTCAGGAGGCTGAGATCTGAGGATCACAGTTCAAAGCCAGCCTGGGCAGGAAAGTCCATGAGAATCTTATCTCCAATAAACCACTCAGAAAACTGGAAGTGGTACTGTGGCTCAAGGGGTAGAGTGCTCACCTTCAGCTGAAGAGCTGAGGGATAGCACTCAGGCCCAGAGTTCAAGCCCCACGACCAACCAAAAATCTGCCTTTAATCTTCTGATAATGACAATTATTTGGTTCAAGCTGGCAAACAGATATTCATCTAAAGTTCAAGTTAATGTCTCAATTTCAGGTTAATTGACTAAGGATCAAGTTAATTGACTTGCATAAATCATAAACTTTTTGCCGTAATTTCCATTCAGAAAGAGATTTTATTTGAAAAGAGATAAATTTGGAGAAGTAGTAAACTTAGCAAACAACTTTCCAAGTAGCATTTAAATGTTAAATGTAGGCTAGATGCATGCCTTTCTTACCTATATCTTAGCAAGCTCTATATTTTACCTCCAACTTCAATCTGACCAATATTATAGTTTCAAGACTTTCTTATTATAAAGAATAGTAATACTGCTTTTAATAGTCTTTTCAATTTACCATTTCATGAAATTTAAAACCTTTCATTTGCTGGGCACTGGTGGCTCATGCTTGTAATCCTAGCTACTCAGGAGGCTGAGATCTGAGGATCACAGTTCAAATCCAGGCTGGGCAGAAAAGTCCATGAGACTCTTATCTCCAAGAAATCACTCAGAAAACCAAAAGTGGCACTGTGGCTCAAGTGGTAGAGCACTAGCCTTGAGCTGAAGAGCTAGCTGAGTGACAGAGCTCAGGCCCAGAGTTCAATCCCCAAGACTGACAAAAAATAAATAAATAAAAGTTTTCATTTTTCTTATAATCACATTTTTAAAATTAAAGTTTATTCTAGCCTCTAATGTCTAGACTCTACAATCTAAACAAACAAAAATAATTGTTATTACTGCAGGTTCTAACTCCAACTCTATCTCTTATTAGTTACATTATCTTGAGAGTTCTCTCCCATGTTAGGCTATATTGTCTCATCTGTAATACTGTATGCAGTTGAAGAGCAGAAATATAATATATAGTTAAGAGATATACTATTTCACAGGGATATGTGAGACTACACAAACTAACGCATACAGTAAAGTCATTAAAAAGATGCAGCTCATTGGCAGAGCACCTGCCTATCATATTGTAGAAGAGTAGAGGTTGGAGAGTTGTTCCAAAGTCCTAATAATTGCTCAAAGTCAATTCTTTAACAAACATTTAAGGAACATCTACTCTGATCCAGTGTTCTTCTAGGGATATCTGCTGCACAGACTTAAATATAATTCTGGCCTTAGAGAAATTATATTTCACTTTGTGGAGAAAACCAGTTAAAATATATCATATATTATAATGGAATATAATCAATAACTATAAGATGTTAAATCAAAGAATATTTAAGAAAAGTAAAGGGAAGCATGAAGGTAATTGTACTATTTTACACTTTAGAGACAAAGAAGGCTTCTCTGACGAGGTTTTGAACAGAAACGGAGCTAAAGTAAGAACAGGCAATGAACATGTCCACTGTGTTTGCTAAGTGAAGGATTATTATAATGAGTAGTTAATAATCCCTGCTTACAATGCTGTGTTCCATTTCCCATATCTTTGCAGAAGCTTTTGGAGTCACTAGAAGAAAAATCAGCCAGTAGGTAAGGAATGAATAGGTCAAGCACACAATATCATTAAGTTGTGAAAATTAAGTAATTTCTCCAACTTTGATTATGTAGTTTCCTATAGCTTTAAGTGAATATTTATAAGGCAATGAAAAGAGCCTACTTTAGAAACTGTAGGTATCATGATAATAAAATTGTATTTTCATGGTTTGAAAATAAATGGGAAATAGAAATTATATTGAAAGCAAAATAACATTCTTTATGTAGGAGTAAAATGAAGTGTAGAAAGATGAAAATTAGATATTTAATAGCACATTATATGGTCAAAGATATTAACTTCTTCCACAAATTAAATCAAGGAATAGATTCAGTAATAACAGTACAAATAACTTTTCAATGGAAGATACATGATAGATTAATATCACCATAGCAAAATCCATATCAATTTTTCTCCACTTATAATTGCAAATTATCTAACTTTCACAGTCTCTATATTGTGATTGTCTTTTAAAAGAGTAGGATGATTCCTTAAATCAAGTATATAACAATATATATAACAAACTGAGGCAATGATTTGCATATTTCAAATACTAGCACTTTAAATCAAGTTAACAGTCAAAGAGATAAACTTTTAAATTTTTGCCTAATAAAACTATCATATATAGCTTTTTAATCTTCTGTAGCTTCTAACATACATTTATTTTCATAGCTAGTGCTATAAAATGATGAGATAGCTCCAAAATGTTGGAAGTTGGAAAGAAAGATAATAATTGGCCATGTAACTGTCAAGAGAATTTAATACGATCTCTAAGCTCATTTCATGGACAACTTTATATAGTGAGTGCTATGGTTTTAGTTGAAGTTCTGTGTTCCTACCCATGTCCAGATCTGCATTATTATTTTTCTCTATTATGGATTTGTTCTCTCAGCTTAGACCTGACTATGACAATAGACAGCAAGTATTTGGCTGGCTTGTGAAATGTAGTGCCAGAGCACTGAAAAACTAGTTGTTTATTTTTATTAATGTAGCATGAGGAAAATATAGCATCTTCCTGTTATGAATTTGATCCACAGTAAGCTATACCTGAATTGAAGTTACAACTTCAAAGAGGTACAATGAAGTACATAAACCGCTTGTCATTTAAGGAAGAAGTAGTGGTAAAGGAGCCATCAAAGATGGACCCTAGGTTTATGAATTTTGAAATTAAACATCTAAATAGTGAGGTAGGTTAGTCAATTCCCAGGGCATTTGAAAAACACTTAGCAATGGAAAGCTAACTTGGAAACTACACGTTAGTTTCAAAAATCTGTCCATAGGAAACAGTATTGTCCTCCCTCTCCCATAAATTTTCATTTAAAGTAGGTCTCTGTGATCCTGGGGTTGAAAACACAGGATAGACCTGACTGAGGACTATTTTCAGTTCAGCAGGTTCAGCATCCATCACAGGTCTTCTCTGACTGATTGCCTTATGCCATACTTTCACACAACCAATAAGGGCAGTTCCTGAACACAGAAACTTCTAGCTCAGCCATTTCATCAGCATCCATTTCATCAGCAGTCCTCTCCTTAACAAGAGGTTGGTTTGCTTTCTTCTTGCTTGAATAAACTCTGCTTTCATACTCACACTTCATTGGCCAAATTTTTATCCTTTGAATTAATGAGAAAAATCCAAAAAGGAATCATGGTTGCCTGCTGCAGAGCCATAAATGGCTTATAAAGAGGCCTCAACTATGAGGATCAGGGGAAGTATAGGTCTCAAATTGTCATAATGCAACTAGGTCAGGGCTCTTGGCCTAAGGGGAGGACTCTTTGATTGCAGGATTTAGTACTTAAGAGATTCAGCTTTCTGACTCCTCCCAGAGGCTCAATTTCAAATGTAAGCCTACTTTAACTGGGTAATAGTTTACAAGAGGGTTTTTCTAATGTCAATCAAGGGTCCCCAGAAGACTGGAAACAGGAAACTTCCATCTAATGGTACAGATTTGTTGCTCAAATAGAAAATCTCATTGTCTCAGGAATAAAGGATGACTGATGCAGGGTAAGCCAGGTCCAAATAACAGTAAATAATCCTCCTGATCTAACCCTCCTAAACCTTGCTACAAAATGGCTGCTCACACACCTATAGTTCATTCAGAAGCCAGGTGGCAGTAAATGACAAAAGGACATCTTGTCTTTGTCTCATCTATGCTGCCAACCTAAGGAGACAAGAAAATATTAAGAGGTATCTTTTGTTTTCTTTCTTTGGTCATTTAGATTGATAATAAGCCCTTAAGGGGTATATATTCTGCTGGAGTACATTGTGAGACACACGGATTGCTTTGATTTTCCAATCATTGGGGAAAAAAAGCCTAATAAACAAGGAACCAGTAGGCTGAGAAAAAAATTCAGATGTCCAAGCATGTCTCAAATGGAAATGATAGAGTGACAGCATAGAGCAAAAAACCTATACAGAGTTTCAGGTGTGTTCAAGTCCTATTTCCAGTGGGGGAAAAAGGAGTAGTTCATGATCTCTTGCTATGGAAATATTCTTTAATAACTCATAAACATCAATGGATCTTCTCTAGTTCTGCTGTTTTCTGAGGAATTAAGCTCCTCTCTTTTTTTTTACTGCTCTTACTCTCTTCATACAATTTGTTGTTCTATCCTCTGTCTCCAAGGAAGGTCTTTTATTGTCCCGATTTCATCTTTGTGCTGCTGATTAAAGTATGGGAGGAATCTGTGTTATCAGAATAGTTAAGAAAGCAAGTTCTCTCTAGGATGAGACAGCTCCTTAACTTGGCTCTAGTGTCTCCAGCCTCTGGGGCACCAAAATGAGGGGAATAAGGGTGGGGGGGGGCGGGTTCTAGTTTGGTTCTTGTTCTGTGCTTACATAGTAGGTGGAACATGGCTTATATAGTACCTCCAAGAGTCCTTGGAAAGCCTGAGGTCACGGACTTTACAAGAAAGGCAATGAAATGCCACTGTCATGGCACTTGACTGGAGGAAGGGCCTTCACGCAGCCATCTCTGCCATGATGATGGCACTAGGACATCAGACACAAGTCTACATCAACTTGTCGACCTCTAGTGAGAATTATAACTAAACTGTCACTAAGAGTCTGAAAGTACTTGACATTAATAAGGTTGCACATTTTGTATAATGGTCTATTAAGCATTGGGCAAAAACTCCATTTACCTCTGGAATCACAGAAAACAACTGATTAGTTAATTTTTATTATTAGTTAATTTTTATTCTTGAGCCCATTTTTTATGTGCCTTTGGCATACCTAAATTAAAAATCTTCTGTTCTTATATGTATACATGTAAAAATCATCAGGATTTTCCTTCAACCATTATTTTACCTCTAATACATAAAAAGCTACTGTGGCTCTTAAAAGATGGTTATCTTATCTCAGTCAGACAACTCTAACCAAAATGCACATGTTCAGGAATTAACTCAGGCTCAAACCAAAAAGAATGAAAGCCATTTTAAACTAGAATAAGTGGGGATTTATTCACTCAGACTTAAGTGGGAAAAAAATTCTGCCAAGCGATAGAATTTATTCTTAAGAGGAAAGAAATATTGGCAGACATTTTGTTGCTCTTGTTTTTGTTGTTTTGGGGCTTTGGGCTTTTTAATTTTATTTTGTTAGTGTAAAAAGTGTGAGAACCTGTTTCCAACCAGAACTTTTTCATACAGTTTTCTACAATTAAAGCAGAACAAAATGAATAGAAAAATTCAGACTAAGCCTAATCTAATTTTAAAATACTAGCACTGTCTAAAGAGGCCAATTCCTCAGCTATAAACATGGAATAGTGAGTTCCTGGCAAAACTCTTGAGGGGATGCATAGAATCCAGCCATCAGTGCAGAGATACAACCAATGTACAAATATGGACATTATTTCCTAGGCTGACAAAGGAAATTATAAGGCATTTTTGAAACATCAAGGGTTATATACCAATCAGGGTTATATGCCAGCATTCATTAGGACAAGCACTTTAAATTCAAAGCCATTCCATCCATAAAAAATGGACTTGATGAATACCTATCAAGCTATAAAGCTTGAAAAGGCTTTCTGAATTCTATAGTGCTTTTCATTCACACAGGCCCCGGAGGGGGCGGGGGGGGGGAACTCTTGCAAACCCCAGTCCAAGTCTTAGAGCACTGAAAGTATTCAAAGGCTTAGTCAGTTCCACTGCTGTATTTTGGTCTAGTTCCATAGGTTTTGTCCGGACATGACAAACTTTCCTCTACCTATTTCTATCCACACAAATCATCTCTTAAACCACAAGACGATCTTTGAGATAGACAGGACCTAACATGATCTCTCATCCAGTTATCAAGTTCAACAAAAGAAAGTTGATAGTTGCTACCTTCAAGACTAATGTAGTTTTAAAGAGTCTCCAATTTATTATAGCACCTTATAAATGTCTCACCAAAATTAAGATTCTCATTTATTCCTAATGCTAAACATCTTTGGCTTCTGTATCTTAACCATCTTTCATTAACGAATCATTCAAAGCACAGACCTAAAAAAAACAAAGTTCTTCAAGAAAAACTGGCAAACAAAGAAAATCAAAATAAGGTCATTTGTATCCCTAGTAAATACAGAATATAATAACAGTATTGGTGACAGTGGTATTCACACATGTTTTTGCTCCCCAAGTTCTAGTGCATAATTTAAGAACTTTATGTAAGGTGAAAAATGTTAGCTCACCAAGAATTCTTGTAAAGCAAAGAAAGATAAAAAGGTATTTGAACCTACCTTAGGAATAGGATTCAGGAGAACAACACCTGATTTCTTAGTGATAACTTGTTTTGTTGTGTAGTGATAATCGATAAGTTGAGGGATGTTTGAAAACCCAGTGCCCTCAAATCGGTACAGATTCTGAAGAAAAATAAAAAAGAGTAAATATAAAGGCAATGCTTTAGAAAACGGCATCCAAAAATTCTACCTCAAAAAAGCTAACATTGCACAAAAGTGAACATACTTAATATGCTTAAATTATATATTTTAATATTAAAAGTAAAAAGGGATAAATAAAATTCTAACATCTATCTTTGAACATAAAGAAAAACTAATTTTCATACTTTTGATCAATTGTTTACTACTGATTAATATAGCATTAATCGAGCTTTCTATCATGGAATTTTCATGCAGTATTACCAAAAACTTCTATTCACACACCGCTAATAATAAACACACCAGAGATAAAACTTCAGATATCAACATGCAGGTAGTTCTTAGACCTTAGCATTTTTTTATTTCATATACTATAATCAGCAAGTAGCATTTCCTCAATTTATGCCAAGATCCCTTTCCTATTGTCTTCATATTTAAATAGACCTATAAGTATATTATTGTGTGGCTGAATTAGTAGTGGTAAAAATAGCAAACAAACAAAAAATAAATCCAACTGGCCATACTTTTCAATTCAAGGACCTCTGTAATTCTATGTAATAAAACCTTCCATGGAATATTCAGAGTTCACCTGTATTACACAGGAAATATATGCAGATACTGATATGAATGTGAACTATTATAATAAAATGACTAAGTGTAACTTTCCAATGAAAGTGAGTAAAATAGTGGTTGCTAAAGGCTACGGGAAGGGAGATGGGGAATAGAAGGTTGGATAGACAGTAGTTACAAAATACAATTAGATAAAAAAAGTAAGTTCTAGTATTCTATAACAGTGAGGTTAATATATTCAAAACTATTTATGCATTTTATAGAAAACTAGAAGCAGGAGTTAAAGGCATCTATCATACATACACACACATAAAAGTTTGAGATGGAAATGTTAATTACCACAATTTAATCACTGCATGTATTATACCGTATGATTTAATCACTGCACATTTATACACATACTATCACACTGTATAATTAGGTTGCCCAATTATTATGTATCAATTCAAATGGAAAGAAAAGTAAGTTTAAAAAGTGTCTAAATTTGAGTATTATCTGCCTTACTGGAAGATTATTTGCTTTGTTAAAAGTTAAAAAACTCAAGGCTTTTTATTCGTAGTACAAAATGCGATTCAATTTACCAGAGTTTACTATATATGCCATTTTTTAAATGGATATTTCTACAGCTGAATGTAGTGGCAGGTGACTGTGACTTCATCTACATAGAGGCTGAGATGGGGAAGATTGAGGCTCCAGGCAAGACTGGGCAAAAAAGATTGTGAAATTCACATCTCAACAGAAAAGGCAGTGTTGTGACAGGTTTATTATTCAGCTACAGTGGGAAACATAAAAAGAAGGAATACTATCCAGGCAAGCCCTGATAAAAGTGAGATCCTATCTCAAAAACAAAAGAAAAAAACAGAACAGGAAATGGAAGTGTGGCTCAAGCGGTAGAGCACCAGCTGTGAGCAAACAAGCCAACCAAATGTCACCTTTTCAGTCAGATTTACTCTGGCCACCCTATCCAATATAGTATATACATTTTCTCATCCCAACTAAACTTCTACCTTTCCTTATTAAATTTCTTCCACAGAAATTATCATTATCATCATATATACTTATCTTTTTTTATGTCTACCTCTTCCTTTAGAATCTAGGCTCATAAGATGACAAATGTATTCATGTGTTTTGTTCAGCAGACTTTCCTAATGGTCCACAATGGTATGTGATATATATTGCCAGTATCAAAAGAATATATGTGAATGAATGGAATGAAATGAATATAAAACAAAGTTAAAAAGACAAATAAGACAGCTTAAAATCGGGTACAGGCATGTTTATACACTGGTGAAGTCAAAGACATCAAGGTACAACAACCTTTAATAAAAAGTAAGCAATAAGACTAACGTCATACAAAATGAAGTTTTAAGTCAACTTCTCATGTTATATATAAAATTCAAGATACCGCCATAAATACAGAACTAGAGAATAAAATAGTGGGCATTTTCAGTTTCACCTTCTTAATTTAAGGACACATCTAATTTGAATTTAATTATTTTTAAAGAAATTAATCTGCTAGCAATGAAGTTCTCAGAGTCCTAATACATGGAAAAAGTAATTAACTCACTTCCTTAAAGATTTGGATACCACATTGGATCCAAAAGTTCTAAGACTTTATTTTAGTTCTAAGCAACTAAAAGATCAGCAAGAGAACACTTACTAAAATTGGCAAGGACTTGTTTCTTTAGACACACAATATACCAAGTATTACATTTAACTTTACATATCTCCACAGATTTCTTCTAACTTGTTTGGGCTCACATGGATGAATTTGTTTTTCAAATTTTTTCATTGCTTTAGCAATAATATGGTAAAAATGAAGACTGACTTGCTTTTATTTGTTTTCAAAGATAGGGTCTTGCTATATGAACCAGCTGGTTTTGGAGTCCTGGGTTCAAGAGATCCACCTGCTTAGCTTCCCAAAGCTGACATTACAGACTATTTTTCAAATATGAGACATTTCTTATCAGCTACAGATACTATTAATATCTCATATTACTTCAAAATGAAGTGATTTTAAAATATTATGGGACAGAGATCCATAAATTCCTACACAAATCATTTTTATATTACATTTTTAAATGCCATCTAACAACATTAAATAAGAAAAATAAATACAAAATAGGGGTGATATTTTTAAACTAAAAATTGTACAGATACATAGGAATACAATAATTCCAAAAATATGAATTACATTGAACCATAAAGGGAGACTATTATTAATCACAGATCCCATTAGCACATAGTTCTGAACTTTTACAAAAAGCATGTATTCTTTTGTTTCTAAAACATTTATTACATCTAGAATTTGTTTCTGAGTTATCACTGTGTTACTTAAGAATCAATCATGCATAAGATGAAAAATATAAAAGAATTGAATTTTGTTGCTATACACATTTCCAGATAAATTATCATGCAAAGAATTCAGACAGAATGAGCACACAAAAATGAGAGCAGGATTCAATGAATATATAATTTGAAATAATACATCTGACTAGAGCTTCTGCAAAAAATGAGAGCTACATTTTAGGATAATAAACAGGCTTAAGAAAAATGAAAAGAAGAAATACGAAAAGAAGAAAGACTACTTATGAAACAAGCTGAAATGAATGAACAAATTTCCCTCATGAAATAAAACCAAACATTTATAAATATAACCAATTAAACCAGTATAAGAAAGGATTACTAGAAAGTTTGGAGCTTATAGTAAGGCTTAATTTGGCTTACCCTAGTTAAATTGTATTTTTTCTTCAGATACTGTCTCGGACTTCTGCCAAGTCTCCCCTATTGGAACCTTTATTAGCAAGCCCTATGTATCTCATTCTTTTAAAATACTTAGTACAGTTTAAAATTAAATAAAGTATGTATGATTTATGAAGGACTGTGAATCTCCTTCCTAGACTATAGGAACCACTATTTTGTCACTAGGCCTTCAACTATTTCCTTAGAAGTGATATTCATAACGTCTTGGGATGGTGGTGTTTTATTATGAAAAAGATAAATTTCCCAAGTCTCAAATGCATTTCAAGGATGTATAAAATGATATAATGGGTTTTTTGCCTTCAAAGTACTTTTGTTTTCCCTTCAATACTTGAACAACTAGAGTAAAAGAGCATAAGACAATGATAAGGGCACAAAGATAAGTCCACAACACGGTATTAACCTGTCATGCAAAAAAGTGCTAGACTTCTACTAACTCCCTTAAGCCCATACAGTGAATTTAATAGATAATTCAAAGGGCTTAGAGACTAACAAAAAAATAAAAAGAACTGGTACATTCAATGAATTAATCCATTACCTAAAAGTGATGGCAGATAACCAATAAACATCTGTTGACTAAATGAATTAATTCAAGGAACTACATCATTTCTTTTTTAAATTTTTAATTTTTCTTGATATATGTTTAATATAACACATTTATGAATTACAATTAACTACCCTCCTCTCCCCAACTTGGAAACCTCTCTTTTTCTCTGTCTGTCTGTCTGTCTCTCTCTCTCTTCCTCCCTCTCTCTCTCTCTCTCCACTGTTGCTCTCTCTCACTCCTATCACTATTTTTTCTATCATTTCTTTCACTTAACACAGTGTCTTCTGGGTTCATGAATGTTGTCATATAAAGCAGAATTTCATTTGCCATAATGTCTGTATATACGTATGTGTGTGCATATACATATATATATATATATATATATGTTTTCTTTATCCCTTTACCTATTTTGATGGACTTTTACCATGGTTTTATATTTATCTTTATATATTTGGAATCTAGGTGTACTTTCAACATGTTGATTTCATTTTCTTTGGATACATAAGCCAACAGCAGACTGCCTGAAACATAGTTTATTTATTTTTTTACTGTTCTCAATAATGGCTATACTAATTTACATTCCCATAGTGTATAAGGGCTTTTCTTTGTTTCCTCATTTTCTCCTTTTTAAAATATTTGAGGGCTGGGAAGGTGGCTCAATGGTAAAGTGTTTGCCTTGCATGCATGAGGCCATGGTTTCGATTCCTCAGCAACACATATGCAAAAAGAAAAAAACTGGCAATGGCTTTGTGGCTCTAGTGGTACAGTGCTAGCCTTGAGCTGAAGAGCTGAGGGACAGAGCCCAGGCCCAGAGTTCAGACCCCACAACCGACAAAAACAATTAAAAATAAATAAAATAATGAGATAGGGTCTTATTATGTAGTGTTGGCTAAACTTGAAATCATAATCTTCCTACCTAAGCCTCTCAAGTGAGGGGATTATAGGTACATGCACCACAGCCAGTAACTAGTATTTGTTGATTTTTGCCTTTTAGAAATATCCATTACATAGAATAAAGAGATATCTAATGATGATTTTGATATGCATGACTAATGATGTTGAATATTTTTTTGCATACATGCTAGACATCTGAATGCTTCTTTCAAGAAAAATCTACAGATATTTAGCTGATTTTAAATTTGGTTAATGTGCTTATTTTGTTGGCTTGCTTTTATTTTTGCTACTGTTTTAATAAGTTCCTGATATTTTTTGGATAACCACTTCTCATAAATATATCCTTTGCAAATATTTTCTACAGGTTGTCTACTTTGTCTGTTAACTGAAAAGCTTTTTAGTTTGATGTAATCCTATTTATCTATTTTTCTTCCTTTGCTGCCTGTGTACTTGGGAGTATATCTAAAATTTCTTTTCCCAAGCCAATGTCTTGGAACATTACTTCTGTTTTCTTCTAGTAGTATTGTGCGTTTCAGACTTATATTTAAGCCATTAATCCATTTTGGGTTGATTTTTGTAAGTGGTTAAGCATCAGAAATCGTGTTTCATTCTTCTGCATGAGGATATCCAATTTTCCATTGTTCCTTGTGTGTTTTTAGCTTCTTTGTCAAAAATAAGTTGGCAATATAAATCATAGAGTTATTTCTGGATTCTCCTTTCTGTTTCATTTGTTTGTGTGCCATTGACTATCTACTTTCTATCTTTTTATGGTGGGGGTAGATGTACATCAGCAATAGTGTGGCTTCAACTCAGGACCTCTTGTTGGCTACACAAGTATTCTACCCCTTGCACCATGCTTCCTGCCACATTCATAGTGCTTATATTACTGCAACTTTGTAGTACATTTTAGGTTAGGATGAACCATACCTCCAGGTTGGTTCTTTTTGCTCAACATTGCTTTGACTACTTGGGGTCTTCTATGGCTCCATATTAATTTTGAGAATATTTTTCTTAATTCTGTGAAGAACAGCCTTAGTATTTTGATGGGGCTTGGATTGAATCTATAGTTCACCTTGGGACAATTAAATATTGCTTTTTCAAATCCATAAGCACACTGTATCTTTTATTTACTGGTATGTTCTTCAGTTTCTGTAATCCATCTTTTCTTAGGGTTTTTCATTGTAGAAATCTTTCACTTGTTCATTAAATTTTCTTTGTAAAAATTATATATAGGATTGTTCTCTTGATTTATTTTTCAGATAACTCATGACATCAAAATCTGAATTATCTTTGTACATTGAATTTTTTAATCCTATGGTTTCATTGAATTTACTAGTTCTAACAGTTTTTGGTGAAGTCTTTAGGAGTCTCTATATAGAAGGTTAGGTCATCTTCTCCTTCCCAGTGTGTTACTCTTCTTGCCTAATTGTCCTGTCTGAGACTCCCAGGACTATGTTGAGTAAGTGGTGCAAGTGAGCATCCTTTTCTTGTTTCAGATTTTAGAGAAAAATTTTCATTTTTTCCCATCATTCAGATTTTAAGCTCCATGAGAGAAAAAGCTATACATTTATTTCATAGTTGCATCTCATGTTGTTAAAAAATTAATTGTGAGTCAAAGGATATACTGAGTATCCACATGTGGTGGCTCAAACCATGTGGCTCAAATCCTAGTATCTAGGAAGCTTTAAGACTCTGAAAAAGGATGGAAGGAAGAGAGGGAGGAAAGGAGAAGAAAGAAGGAAAAAGAGAAGGAAGAAGGGAGAGAAGGAGAAAGACAGAAAGGCAGCAAGGCTGACAGGTGAAGTTGACGGGACGGAATTTAGGAAGGCATATTTTGCACCTAAAACAATGCTTTCATTGATAATAAAATTTCATTGACAATTGAATTGCACAAATCCCACCAGAACCAAAAGTAAGCTTTAAGTTATCTTTGCAAGCACATTGATATTTTTACAAAGTTCATGATTTTTTCAGTTATCAAAGCAATAAAGGAATGCTTATGCTGACACAGCATTTAACATCTTACAAGATAAATTTTTAAGTACTAAATATATTGCTAAATATTCTAATACTTCCTAAACCTTATAATGTGTAAAGTTCATAGCCAGCACTGGAATCCAACTCTACAACTCCAAGTTCAATGCTCTTTTCATAGCTCCATTATTTGATAATTTTCCTGTTCTCTAAAATCCCATATTACTTGTCTTCACCCTTAGTATACTTACCATTCCATCTATATACACGTTTGTAACCTAACAACATTTTATAAATTCCTTAATTAGAATATATTAGCTACCCATGAAATAGATGTTAACAAATGTCATCATGTACTGAACCCTTTTAAGCATGAAGAAAAATGGAAGATTCACTTGCACAAAATGAAAATGAGTTTAAAACTTCCCTAAACAGTCTATTTCACTTTGGAATCCATTTTTCACCTCCTCTCAGAGCACAATATTATATGTAATGAAAACTCACTAGAATAAACTTAGAAAGTAGAAAACCTGTAACACTGACTAAAATACAAGCTCCATCATTCTTAACAGAGCTAGTTGCAAAATCCTAATAACAGAAAGCAATAAAAACTTCAAATAAAAACTTTCTGTTTCAATGGTAATATTAAAAGCTAAAGATAATTTTCAAGTGACTCTTTATATTTCTAAGAACATCAGTTTAAATTTCTGCAGTGACATTTTAAGCAAGAAATGGTAAAAAGAAAACATTGGATTTTTTTCCATCTTTGATTGTTAAAAAAATAGTACCTTTGAGAAAGCTTAGAAAATACAAGGTTAATATTCATATCAGTTGTAGTTAATAAATTTTATACCATAGTGACAATATGTTCAAAAATAGCTAAAGGGGGTAATATACTTCCATACCTTAACTTCCATAACTTCAAAATTAAAGGATTTACCAAGCAAATTTAGAAAGACATACTATTAGACACAGTATAGTTTCCAAAGAAGTAGATTGGACAAATAAAAGTAGACAATTATGATTATTAAACTGAGTCAGAATACTGTACAAAGTTAAGAAATAGTGTCAAAATTATAATACACAGTTTAACAAACTTATTCTTCCAATTTACCTGAGTGACATTAATTTTCTTTAAGTTACAATTTTTTATTGTAAAAACTATTTTAATGTAAAATACTTAAAATACATATTTGCTTATTAAAATTAACATATCAGGCAACTTTCAAGTATTTAAGGATGTCAGAAAAAAATTATATGCTAACTTTTAAGTATTGCAAGCATTTACCATAAGACATTCATATTATATTACATTCAAACCACAATGAACTATATGGAAACATGCATATAAACTAAGCTGGAAACGTACATCAACATATTGTATGATAAAGTGTCTCCTTTGTCCATCAGAATATACAGAAAGGACATATTCACCGGGTTTCCCATGACTCTCTCGCACCAAGAAGTCTCCTTGTTGTTTTAACAGCTCTTGTGCCTCTATTCTAGGAATCGCACCATGGTACCAGTCTTGATCCGCCAGGGGCTTCTCACTTGCAGCGATCACATCAGAAAGCTGAACAAATATTGGTTAAAAATGAAATTAGAAAAAAATGTAATATATTTTCTGTTAAAGTCATAATCATGCTATAGAAATTTTAGATTAGAAATGCAGTGATGAATCTAAAATTTTCTTAGTTTTTAAAGCACATATCTTCTGGAGCAACATTGCCAAAATTTAGCACAAATACATATCCATCAATACTTGTTCTTTTCTACTATATACTATATAACACAAATTTATATACTTATGGTAACATAAAATAAATCTGTCAGGAAGCTGAGATCTGAGGATCACAGTTCGAAGCCAGCCAGAGCAAGAAAATCCATGAGACTTACATCCAATTAACCACCAGAAAAACAGAAGTAGCACTGTGGCTCCAAGTAGTAGAGTATTACCCTTGAGCAAAAAGAGCTCTGGGACAGAGCCCATGCACTAAGTTCAAGCCCCATGACCAACAAAAAAAAATAAGTAAAAAATAAATCTGTGTAAAACATTTATCAAGCCTGCTTGGATGGCGTGAGGCTTTGCGATAAAAACCCCAGTATTGACAGAAACAGTGTGTGGGAGGGAGATATTATAAAACAGATTTATCATTAAATAATATCATTCTTATGTAAATTAAGCATTCTTTCTTTTTTTTAATTAAATGTGCATCATAGGTTCCAGTAGCACTATCACAGTTTATTTGAAGCTCCCTTGCTGCACCATTTCTCACTTGCCTGATTTCCCCAACCTTTGCCTCTGCCACATGACTGGCCTTGCTTCTGCACAGAATGGGAGATAAGACCTTGAGAGAAACACCTAAAAACCACCAGTGCAGAAACACGTGGCTATCCAAGGAGAGGATTTTAAGCCATGAGCACGTCAGAGAAAAAAAATTACCAATTAGTTTAGAAGAACAAATGGTTATAGTAAGCGAAAGTGAGCATTAAGAGCTGACTATATTTTATTGAAGCTTTTCTAATTCACAGATGTAATCACACAGGTATTCTGATCACAAGTAAAAAGTTTCCCTGTGTTACTTTTTTGTACAACACTTTGACTCATTGGCTGGTACTCTACCACCTAAGCCATGTCTCCCGCCCTCATTTGTTGTATTTTATTCACTCACAGGAACTAAATTGTTGTCTTAGAAAATAAGAGTAGTTTATGGGTAAGATACCATAAATTCCTTAAGGTTAGGAAAATATAAAATATACAATGTCTGATGAGAAAATAGTTTACTAGTTGGAATAATAATAATAAATTCTCTAATTTTTACCTAAAATATTCTCCAAACGTCCATGTGTTGAAGGGTTGGTCTTTGGTCTATGGTACTACTGAGAGGTGTACTACTGAGAGGTTTATAACTCTGGTAGATAGGGTCTAATGGAAAGAGTTAATGGTCATTGAGTGAGTCAAGTTCTCCTAAGATACACTGAGATCCCAGCTCCTTCCTGTCTTCTCTCTCTGCCTTTGCTTCATGGCTAACAGTACCTCTACCACATACATCTATCATTATGTATTTTCTTCCATATGTCCAAGGGCAATGAGTGAAAGTAATTGAACCTTTCAAATCTGAGCTCAAATAAAACTTTCCTCCTTTTAAATTGTTTATCTCAAACAATTTATAATCTCAAGTTATTTGTCATAGTGACAAGAGGCTAAATAACACAGTAAATAAAAGGCAAATATTCACATATAATGTTTTATAGGTTGCTAGGAGCTGTAGGTAAGACCAAAGGATGATAGTATTTTTGTACTAAATAAAAAAATATTTTGCATGCATCATTCATTGTCATTTCCCACTGAAGAAACAAAAATTACTGCCCTAATTCCCATTTCACATTTTCTAAAACTCAATACATTGGTTAAAAAGAAAACATGAAATGTCCTAAGAGATCTCAATAAGAGCATATATTGAACTACTTGCTATAATTATTATGTTTTTCAGTTTTTTTTAATATGTACATGATGTGACTGACTATAAAGGAATTTTTGCAATTGAAATAGCCACTTTTCCTTAATACTGATTATAATACATCACTTCCAAATAATGAGTTTAAAGAAGAAATATAAACTAGCCATGGCTATAAGGCATAGAAGAATACTTTTAAAAAAATAAATGTATAAATGTATAGGGCATGGCTTAGTGGCAGAGTGCTTGCCCTTCATGCATGAAGCCCTGGGTTTGATTCCTCAGACATAAACAGAAAAGGCTGAAATAGGACTGTGGCTCAATGTTAAAGTAGTAGCCTTGAGCAAAAGAACCTCAAGGACAGTGGACAGGCCCTGAGTTCAAACCCCAGGACTGGCAAAATAATAATAATTAAAAAAATAAGTAAGTGTATAATCTACCCCAAATTAGCTCTTATATAGTAATAATAGTTTTAATTCTTAAAGAAAGTAGTCAAGTACTCAAATATCAGTTTTTAAAAACTTATCACAATATTACAGTAAATGCAATTTTTTTAATAATAGTAGAAGTATTTTCTAAGCCTTGCCAATGTGAAAAGTGCTTTGAGTAGCTGGACACCTGAATACTAGCTACTCAGGATGGAAGTATGAAGGCAGCCCAAAAGGAAAAGTCTGTGAGACTCCATATCTAATTAACCAGCAAAAACCCATGCCAGGACACACACACACACACACACACACACACACACATTATTAATTCAACATAATTATCTTTAAAAAGAACTTTTCACATTCTGTCAAAAGGTCTATTTATATAATTGGAAAGCACCACAAGCTATGTGCATAATTTCTTGTCCTAGCCAATTTCCCCAAGGAATCTGTATTTATTTAGAACTGAGAGAATATAAAGACTGATGAAATTATTAAGTTGAAAATCACTGAAGTACAGAACTCACCTAACACTCAGTAAATTTATTTATGGATTTGAAGATGGAGAAAATGTTTGGAAAAAAAACAAATATCTTTAAGTTTTGTGCTTTTTGTTTGGGTTTGTTTTTAATAAAGTATCTAGGAAGATATCTATATTGCTACCCCATACAGATTACACTCTATACATTTATCCCTGTCCCATCAATAATACTATTATGAAGGAGTCTGAAAATCCAAATTGTTGGTTTGAATTTACTGTAGATGTACATGTGTAAGCACAGATTTGTACACACATATATGAGGAAAAGTCATATGTACTCTGCTTAGGGGCTTACTACATTTTTCAAAGACTCCTCTTGAAACTAAACAGGATAATTCATGAATATGATTTCAATAAAAAGATGAGTACAATTTTGCAAGCTTGATAGCAACAGAAAATAAGATGCAAGAAAATGTGCTATATATATATATATATATATATATATATTATATGTATATAATGGAATTCTTTGCCTCCACCAGAAAGAATGACATCGTCCATTTGTTAGGAAATGGAAAGACTTGGAAAAAAATATATTAAGTGAAGTTAGCCAGGCCCAAAGAAACATAGGTCCCATGGTTTCCCTTATTTGCAATAACTAGTATATGTCTAGAACAAGAGAAAAGGTCAAAAGCTATGTACTTATGACCAGATAAGATGATGTTAAGCGAGATGAATCCCAGCATAGGGACACAAGTGACTTTTTCTTTCTTGCTCTTGTTTTTAACGTATTTATAATGTACTATGTGATTTTTTTTGTTTCTTTGGTGTGTTCCTCACCCACAGTATAACCCCTGTTTTCACTGTATTTGATTCTGGTGCCCTGCATCTTGTATATCTTTTCTAATTTAGGGAGGGGAAGAGATATAACAAAATGCTTAAATAGGGACACAGGTTGACCCATTGTAGCAATGAGATGTACAAGACATTATGTTGAAAACGAACTTTACAACTTTAGTGTTTGGGGAGGGAGTGGGGGGGGGAGTTGGGGAGGTGGAGAGAGAAGGGATGGTAGGGGAAAAACAAAGGAGGGGGTAACAATGCTATATAGGAAATGTACTCATTACCTTGCTCATGCAACTGTAACCCCTCTGTACAGTATCTTTACAATAAAAAATAAAAAAAGAATATAAGATGCAACAAAATCTAACATCATAAGAGCTCATACCAGCATCACAAATGAAAGAGTTTTAGTCTCAAATACCCCATCTTTCTAAGCCTGACTGTGGAAACACTTTTCCCTGGAGGTAAAATTATCTGAGAACTTTGCCAGAGATATAGAAGACCAGAAAGTCTCCTAGTTATAAAGTTACATTTAATCTAATTTAGTGAGAAAGCTATATTAACAAGATTTTTTTTTCTGGTTGACTGAGATAAACAACCAGTTGGTTGTTTTCTCCAGATTTTCTTCTTAAAGAACATCATAGCAACACTCTCTGTTGGTATGGTCGCAACAAAATACTGGATTTGATAAAACAGAGACTGATGCACAGCAAAAGACAATAATGATCAATACTAAAAGATGGATATCTGTCACAGGAAATAAAGAACATTTTTTCTCCTTATCATAGTTTAGGATAATTCTCAAATATATAAAGTTGAGTGGCATGCCTTTATCTCAAGCATTTGAGAAGCAAGATGAGCTTCTTTATGTGAATAGCAAAAACAAACATCTTGAAGAAGAAAAATCTTCATTTTACTAAAATTAAGTGCCCAAACAAATCATCAAAAAAGAGAACCAAATGGTATGTAAAAATCTGTGAATAAACAAAATAGAACAAAATAGTATGGAAAATATGTAAGTAATTTTCTTGCTGAGCTTGAACAAACTAAATAAGACAACCATATTGTTAAAACTTTATTTTAAAATAAAGTAGTTTTTATATAAAGTAATATTTGATTTTAAAATAATAAAGTGGGGCTGGGAAAGTGGCTCAGTGGTAGAGTGCTTGCCTTGCATGCATGAGGCCCTGGGTTCAATTACTCAGCAGAAAAAGCTGGAAGTGGTGCTGTGGCTCACATGATAGAGCACTAACCTTGATCTGAACAGCTGAGGGACAGTGCCCAAGCCCAGAGTTCAGGCCCCACAACCAACCAAAACAAATTATAAAGTGATATTTAATTTGTTTCTATTCTTATATGGACTGAGTTATTAGTTTCCTAATATAGGTATTAAATTATACCACAAAATTAAGTTCAGTAATATACTGAGGTGACTACAAATAGCTTGAAGATTTCTAAATATTTTTCAAAAATTCCATAACACTCCTTTTTAAAGATGCATATCACTTTGGAAATGGAAAAGAAGATGAATCAGCAAATGTTTACAAAACGTGGGAGTTACCTGGTCCACTGAATGGGCCATGTGTCTGATGGTAATAAACTGTTTAATTGGTGTAAAATGAAGTCATAAAAATAATTTTGTTTCTGCCAGTTTTTTCTAGAACATCTAAATAGTTACAGTTTGAAATTACTAAATGAGGGCTGGGAAGGGATGTGAAGGGTAAACAAAGGAGGAGGCTGCAATGCTTGGTAAGAAATGTACGCATTATCCTGCCCATGTAATTGTAACTCCTCTGTACAGTATGTTCACAAATAAAATTTTAAAAAAAAAGGAAAAAAAGAAATTACTAAATGAGTTACATCTTAAAGAAAAAAAAATATTCTAGATATTTGGTCTTCAGGATCTCTTGTGTTCAGGCCAGAAAACAGATTATAAATAAAGCAGTTATGCTGTGTTGAGCAGCACTAAGGACTATTTTACAATTCTACGAATTTTAGGGGTTCTGGTACAACATAAAGTAGAATTAGTAATTATTGTGTGCTAATATCATTAACCAAAACAGAGATACTTTATGAAATGCTTACATTTCCCAATGAAATTAACAACAAAATTCTCATTCACAAATTTCTTAATAAGCTATTTTGATACTACTTGAGAATTTTACTAGCGGTTTTGTAATTCTTGAGAATTTTAGCTAATATGCATAAACACATGCTAATCACAATCTAGTGTTCATATAAAAAATCTCTCAAAAATAGACAACTAAGTCAAACTAAAAAGTTATAATACTTTTGCCTCTCATTTCCTGGATTGCCTCTCTGAATACTTCCTTTGGTCTCGGATTAGAGAAATGATCTTTAGAAAAGTTTTATTTTTCCTTGTGATAGATAGGTGCTCTACCACTTGAGCCATACCTGTAGTCCTAGTTTTCCTTCCCTCCTCCATTCCTCATTCCCCCTGACCCCAGATGGCACTGGGGTTTGAACTCAAAGGCTTTTGCTTTCTAGAAAAGTGCTATACTGTGTGAACTGTACCTCCAGTTCTTCTGGCTTTTAGGAAACATTTCAGAGAAAGCCTTGTGCTCTTTGACTAGACTGGCCCCAGATCACAATCCTCCTACCTATGCTTCCTGAACAACTGAGAATATATTCATGTGTCATCACACCAGCCTATTTGTTGAGACAGGGGACTTTTTGTCCAGGCTGGCCTTGGACAATTCTCCTGATCTCTTCTTTCCAAAGTACCTAGAATTACGGTCTTCAGCTACCAAGCATAGCCAAAATGTATTTTAATCTAGTTTAACAGTAACTATCAAATATGCCATATATCAGAGTCACTAAGTAGTTAAAGTCAAATTCATCTATCAGCTAATTATCTTACATCAGCCTTCTATCAAGAACTAATGAGCTACTGGATAGCCTTTAAAGGCATCTCCAGTATTATAATCACACTTAAAAACCTTGAGACTAATATTATGGCAATTGAGAATGCTAGTAGGGTTAATTCTAATTCTATTTTCCTAAGTATAATGCATTCCCTTTATTGAACATTATGTTTTAAAGTTCCAATATTTGAATGTTCATTTAAATGAAAAAACTAATTCATAGTGGCTCCTCTTTAAATAAATACACCTATATATGCAAAGGAATGAATTTAGACCTCTACTTCATTCCACATACAAAATAATTCATGTTTTAAAAATGTTAGTATGAGTGAAAGCTATATAGCTTAGAAAATAATGAAGGTAAATATCCATATAACCCTGAATTGAACATTATTATTTTTAAATGTTAACAAACCATACACCAAAAACAATTGTTTTCATCAAATTTAGAAACTTTTGTGTGTCCAAGGACACCATCAAGAAAGTGAGAAGATAATCTATGAAAGAAATAAAGCATTTCTAAATTACATGTAGAATGAGGGACATAATTCCAGAATAATTTTTTTAAAACCTTGCAGCTCAACAGTTTAAAAATTACAGTTTAAGGCAAGAGTGCTTAGTGGTAGAGTGCTTGCCCAGATGAATACAACCTTGTGTTCAATCTCTAGTTCCTCAAAGTTAACCAAAAGAATCTAAAAGTGTTCAAAGGTAGTGATTACATTTGTCTCCTAAAAAAGATATGCAAATAGATCAATAATCACATGAAGAAAAGACTCAACATTTGCATTTTCTTAAGGAAAATGCAAATAAAAACTATAGGGGCATCACATCACACTAGGTATGAAAAACAATGAAAAATTAAATGAAAAACAATGGAAAATAACAAGCATTGGTAGAACATGGAGAAATTACATTTCTACACCGCTAGCAAAAATGAACAGTGCAGCCACTAAAGAACACAGGTTAGCATTCCTCAAAACATTAAACTCAGAATTGCCACATGGCTCATCAGGATCATTCATAATTGCAAAACATGGGAAAACTCACATTTCTAGCTGATTAATAAACAAAGATGTAAATTCCTACATGGAATGTTAGGCATGAGCTAGAATGCTATATAATATGGTTGGACATGGAAAATACTATAGCAAGTAAAAGAAACTAGGTTCGAAAGGCCACATGTTGAATGGTGAAATGTCCAGAATAGGCATAGCCATAGGTCTGAAAGTAGATAGCAGTAGTCAGGGGGTGGAGGTGAATTGAGATTAACGTCTAGTATACAGGGAGTATTTTTCCAGAGGATTTGATGTAATGGCATCAGATACAAGTGATGGTTTTACACAATATAGGAACTATACTAAGAACCACTGAAGGTATAAGAACCACTTTAAGGTATAAAGTGTGAATTCTATGTTTGGTGAAGTATTTCAACCATATTAATTTGGAAAGCTTTCTTTTATATTTAAAAAGTTATTTATAGAAACAAAGTTTTTTCTTCCATTTTATTTCAATGAAATGACACATTCTGAAAAACACTTTCCAAAGAAATTTTTAAAATTATGATAGTCCATACATTGTTATGCATCTTAGGTTATCATCCATAATACATAAAGTCTTAACACTCGGATTAAGACCTAAGAATTAGTTACATATGAATTTGAGAGGAAAACCTCCTTCCCCAAGTACATAGGACCTAACACAAGAAGGCCATAGTTCCTGGTACTTGTTTATAGCCTAAATTACTTGGCCAAGTTGTTATTACTACAGATAACTAATATTCTGTGTACCACTGTGACATGCCAAACCAAGATTTTGATGATTAACTGATAGACTTTAATTTTAATAATCAAACTGTTCTTTAAAATATAAAGACATAACCGTTACATTAAAAATATAGAGAGCAATGCCTGTCTAAAAATGTTGTTTCATTAGAAATTTGTTTTTAATATTCTAAAAAGGCTCCAAAGTATGTGGAACACTCCCATAATCATTCTCACATAGTATAGGAAGTGTATAGCATCATAGCAACCACTTTTCCTTGGTTTATCTTTCTGTATGAGAAGAACAATGTGTAAAGTACAGTATTTAGAAACTATATACTCACAAAGCCTTTATTACCATACACAGCTAAAATTGTTCTGGTTTATTGTTATTTGTCATTGTTCAACTCTTACTATGCCTAACTTACCAATTAAACTTGATGATAGTTAAGTACCTATAGGACAAAAAACATCAAGTATAGTGTCAGGTGCCACTCACAACTTTGGGCATATAATGGTGGTCTTAGGATATCCATTGCAGAAAACAGACATTCTATTGTACAAAAGATCTCATCTACTCTGTGTGTGTGTGTGTGTGTGTGTGTGTGTGTGTATTTATATATATTCTATATTTACTATGTAGTTGCTACACAGATTTACTACATTCATATAGTTTCTATACATACAAAAAGTTAAATTTTTTTCATTTTTAAGATTGAACTTGTATACATTAGAAAAAACCTAGACAATAACCTTTTTTTTCAGTATTACATATAGTTAATCCTACTTACTGCTGAAGAGCCGAGTGCAGATTTTGGAGACCTAATTATTCCAGCAATTGAATGGCGAATAGACTCAAATCTGGATAACCGCTCCTTTCTTTCCTGGAGGAATTAAGAAACAAAGTTTCAGAAACTATCTCTTTTACACACAAACACACACACACACACACACACACACACACACACACACACAGACTTTGTGTTTTTGTATTTATCCACAAATTAGTTTCCAAACTTAGTAAAAAAAAAAATGTATTGAAATTAAAGACAACAACCAAATGTGCATAAGAATGTATAGCGTTCTATTTTCCAGGCCCCTCAAAAATGTCTTGATTTAGAAGAAAAAGAAAAAGAAAAGAAAGAAAGACATTCACATAGGACTTGAAAGCAAACAAGGAATGCAAGCACACACACAAACTATAAAAATCCACACAGTATCAATTATTTCAGATAACAGTATAGTTGTAAGAAATGATCAAATAATAAAAAATAAAATGAGGAAAAGGAGAATTATGAGGAACATAATTTTAAATTCTGAATTTCAGTTTAGTGAGCTTTCAAAAGATTCACATGAAGGTGAAGATGATCATAGTAATGTTGATGATAGAGATGGGGTAAGTACGGAGGTAGTAGCAGAACTATCAGCAAGAAAAAATAAACCCACGTTATTATTTCCTTTAAGATGTGTATTTCTGAATATCATGTTTCATTTACATTTCAATTCTTCAGGTCCATCAGACACTAAGTGAATGAGATTAGAGAACAGCAAACAAGAGAAAAAGGAACATAAATGAGAAATGAGAAGACAGATGAGAAAAAGTATGTGAGGGTTTGTAATAGAAGCACTGTTTACTTTCCTAATAATTACTACATTTTAAATGTTCATGAACACCAAGAGCAACAGATCCCATCATCACGTACAATAATTCCACAATCTTCCATCAATACTGATACTAACTTTAGCTGAAAAGAACTAAAGCAGTCCACAAACAACAGATCTGTTCCTTTGTCTCCAGTACCTAGAATGTGTTTCTGTAGTAGTAAATATGGACATTTTTAACCATGGTGTTTTTAACCACTACAGCTTCTGCACTAAAAATTTTATTTCTCCTCTTGCCCACCCCTGCTTTATTCTTCCTTGAAAGGGTGACTACCAATAATTCATATATAGTTAATCATGTAAGACAATCCTATAATAATGTTCTAACAAAATGATGACGTATTGTCTATCATCACAATACTAAATTGCTGAAGAGTCCATGTAATCTCTATCTATACATCAATCTAGAGATACAAACCTTCCTCAGAGACTTACAAATAAGTTGTTACAAATGATTAAAAGTTGACAAATAAACAAGTGCATATTTAATATAATTACATTCAGAAATCAAATCTTTGCTGCAGTACAAGTGATTCCAATGATAAGGGATGCAAGCATGTATTCTGCAGCCTAATCCAGTTTCCCTGACTGAACCACAAGGACTAAAGTACAAAAGTGTAGTGCTCTTTTCTACAACTCATGTTAAAGATTTTCATTCTTTTATTTGTTTTTTTTCACTTGGACGGGGGGGGGGGAGGCGAGGGGGTACAGGTACTAAGGCTTGAACTCTAGCCCTCCTCCATTTGAGCCATTCCTCCACTTCCAGCTTTCTGCTAGTTAAATACAGATAAGAGTCTCTCCAATTTGTCTGCCCTAATGGGCTTCAAACGAAGCTCCTCAGATTTCCACCTTCTGACAATAAGGCCAAAAGTTTGTCAGAGAAATAGTCAAAATGCAAATGGGGTTTATAAAACATTTTAACCAGTGTCAGCTCACTTCCTGTGTACATTTCCACAAATAAATCATGAATCGCAGTTGTTAACATCTTGTCTGTGCCATTCAATATCAGGTTTAAATTACAGTCTACCTAGCAGTGCATCAGACTGTGTTGAATTTTGAATGATTTAAATGGCTACTCTAAAAAATTTAAAATTTTCTTTTCATTTATGATAGACATAATGCCTAAGTATGTCTGCAGCCTTGCCAGAGCTGATTATAATAAAATCATTTCACTGACCTCAAGTAAGGAGGAGATAAAGGTGATAAAGGAATTAATATGGACAAAAGTAAGAAGAGTCAGAGCAAGCACAGGGCAGGGAGAGAGGCAATGTTATATTAAAAAATAAAAAGATACTTGACAGTATAAAATTATGTTTTGATGAAAGGCCCAAAAAATGCTACAATTACAGCTGTTACCTGATTTTAAATAAGTAGGATGAGTTTAAGAATCTATTAAGGGGGGGCTGGGAAGGTAGCTCAGTGGTAGAGCGCTTAACTTGCATGCATGAGGCCCTAGAG
>NW_012267266.1:8862218-8867877 GCF_000151885.1 Dipodomys ordii
ATTTTCCATTTCTAGCAATATCATTTTTATTCCAACTGTATTTCTGTAGAATTAAATCACCTTTTTATTCTACACTGTTCATCTGTTAGACGAACATCTTTTATTTAGATTTCACTGCTTTTAACCTTAATAATCTACTTTGTTGGATTAAGATTTCACATTGGAAATTAATAAACTAAACCTCTGGGTTTTTCTGTGAAGACCTTCTTAGAGATCATGAGAACTCTGAATTAATGAATTAAGTCTCTGATGAATTCACAATGGAATTATGAATGGAATGGAATTATGGAAAATGGTAAAAAAGTAAGAGGGAGGGACTGGGAAGGTGACTCAGTGGTAGAGTGTTTGCCTCACATCCATTAGGCCCTGGGTTCAATTCCTAAACACCACATAAGCAGTAAAAGCCAGAAGTAGTATTGTGGCTCAAGTGGTAGAGTGCTAGCCTTGAGCTGAAGAGCTAAGGGACAATGCCCAGGCCCAGAGTTCAAGCCCTATGACCAGCAAAAAAAAAAAAAAAAAAAGTCAGAGAGAAAAGTAGATCACCTGGGAATTATAACTTGCCCTGACTCTTTACTTGTCTTTCTGTATTCCTGGCTGCTACCTTGTGAACCACTCTCCTCTGCCTCCTGCTATGAGGTACCACAACTTCTGAAACTATGAGTTAAAATAAATCTTTCTGCCTTTGAGTTGCATTTCTAAGATATTTGCTCACAAAGACACAAAATTATCATTTTGTAATAGGTGTTTAGCATGTATCTTCTCATAGGTCCACAATCTGGAATATCTCTGGGTCTATGTCAATGAATCTGAGTTACATATTTTACTTTTCATTGTGTCATTATATGCCACAAAGTTTACATGAAAGAGCAAAAGAGTCTGAATTCAATAATATTTATCTTAAGAAAAACACATGACAATTTCTATCTTTGTCAGGCTTCTGAAGTTAGTGCATCTCAATAATACATTGAAATGTTGGGTTTTCATTTGTATCCATTATGACTCTCATTCACTTTACTGAGAAGGTGTTTTTCAGCTCTAATACCTACTCCCTAGCTTTCTGGGTCATCACTCATGTGATCATATCATGATGATACAAGTAGAATATCCTACAGAGATTCAGTTCAGGAAAAACCATTTATATTCTTTTGTAGGTGAAAGCCTAGAATGCTCAGTTCTGCCATGTGCACTAACCAGAGAGGCTTTGCATACCACTCATGCTTTCATTGTAGAAAGAATTTCATTTGAAACAGCTTCCTCAAGTATCCTTTTCTGATCTCCTGCTTCATTCAGTGAAATGCTTGAATAAGAGCTGGTGGATAGGTGCTGCTATGCTGTGTGGGTTGTTTTCCTCTGCATGCTAATCTGTACCTCAAGCCCACATGTTGTATTACAAGTTTGCCAAAAACATGTCCAGATTCATTTGCTCATACCAAGAATGGAAGTGATCAGGGGTTTATTTTTCCCAATTAAGGCTATCATTTTTTAGACTTGGATTCATATAGTTTTCTTTTTTTCTTTAGCGCTCTGATAAACTTGTGAAGGCTATTCTTTTGTGGTTTAATTGCCTTATTTTAGTGTCAAGAAGGAATGGGAATTTTGTGATTTTCCACATTCAAACTGGAGGCAGAATTCATGTGCATTTTATTAAGACAAGTAATGCACCAGATAATCATTTTATTTATTTACCCATATGTAGAAACTAAAATAATATAAAATCAATCACACTTTAGATTTTTTCCATAGGACAGAAACACAAGGCCAATGATTTACCAAAGATTAAAGACTCGGGCTGGGAAGTTGGCTCAGTGGTAGAGTGCTTGCCTTGCATGCATGAGGCCCTGGGTTTGATTCCTCAGCACCACATAAGCAGAAAAAGCTGGAAGTGGTACTGTGGCTCAAGTGGTAGAGTGCTAGTCTTGAGCTGAGAAGTTGAGGGACAGCACCTAGGCCCAGAGTTCAGGTCCCACAACCGACAAAACAAAAAAGGATTCTAAGACTTGATTTGGGACATTAATTTTAATGGCAGTTGATTGTTGCAGTTAAAGTCTACAATTCAAAGATAATTTAAAAGGTTGAAAGCCAAATATCTCAAATTTTCTGGTTTCTTTGGTTTATTTGCTAGTTTAATAACTTCTGGAAGCAGAGAGTATTCATTTTCTTTTATACATGTTACAGAAAACTTCACGAGGAAACCATAATGGTTACTGAGAACATTTCATTTTTGTAAATGTTGTAAGTTTCCAACTTTATCTACAAATCTCCTATATGGGCTTGCTCTTTAGTATTTAGGTACTACAAATACACTAATAATCCTCTTACCTGTTCCGAGCTCCTTTTGTTAGTGAAACTAGAAACTGGGACCATTTTGAGCCTCAAGTCCTCAGTCAAGATTTTATTTATTAGAATGGAATCAGAAACTGGAAGACCTAAAAGAAAATCCTAAGACTTAAAACAATAGAAAATCATTGAATTTAAATAAAGGAATGTGATGGTTATAATATCTATTTCTATTATCAACACATAATTCCAAACTACAAAAAGAACTTAGTCAAGTTCTAAGTGCTGTCCCACTGTTGCCTTTTGGAGTCTGTTGTCCCACAGTATGGGACAAGGTTACCTACTTCTGAGGTACAAGGGAATAAATTCAGTACAATAAATGGAATAGCTCACAAAACAGAAATCCTAATGGTACATAGCTTGAACTTCTGGGTATATCTAAGTTATGAGTAGATTAAAACCTTTATTTGCTTTAACTAATCCAACTTGGATGACTATTATACAGACCTAATATAGTATGCTTTCGTGGAATGTCCACTCATAGTTAAAGATTTCCAATAAACAATTTCAATCATGTACTCTCCTGTACTCTCTCATGTACTCTCATTGCATCACTATTCACAATAGATAAGTTTGGAATTAATCTAAACCCATAAAGGGATGAACGGATTTTTTTAAAGGCAACATATATTCACTAAGATATATTATTCAGACTTAAAAAAAAGATGAAATTCTGTAACTTGCAATAATTTGGGTGGAACTGGGACATATTATACAAAGTGACATAAGCCAAAGCACAGAAGAACAAATACTGTGCATAGTGTGAACATATAGGGAAGGAAACAACTGAACTAAGAAGCAGAGTAAAATGTGGTTCCCATAGGCTGGAGCAGAGGATACAGTAAAGATTAGGTTCAAAATGAACAAGTCTCGTACAAGGGATATGAGTTTGATTTGTTTTTAGAGCAGTTGTACTGAATATGGTTACATATGGCAAATAATTGAGGATTAATCATTTTTGTCACTGAAAAGGGGAAACTCTAATATTTCCATCACAAAATCTTTTAACTCTATTTGAGGAATAGGTATATGAGCTTAATTTAATCATTCTAATTTGTATTCAAAAATCACAACCCAACTTTGTCCCAAAGAAACAATTATGATTTCAATTTGTCAATAAGAACAAATAGAATACAGAAAATATTTTTAGAAACATTATCTCTAACTGAAAAACAGAAAGGAAGCTGAAAAAGACAGGCAATATTTGAGCTAATCTTCAATATAAGAAAAAAATTCAAAATTTTTCTAGCCATAATTCTAGTCACTGAAAAGGTACCATTTGTTTGTATTATTCCTAACAAGAATATCTTGTGCATTTATTCTTAATCCAAGATACTTAATCCAAGTCCTATTAGTTTTACTAAATTGTAGTATATCTGTATAACTGACTTAGTAGGTAGATGGTATTTTTATGTAATATAACTCAAATAGGATACAGAACTATAGCAAATGGTTACCTTAATTAACAAATTATTTAAAAAGGATTTTTTAAAGATTCTTATATTTTTAGTTTCATAAAAATAAAAATGTCTTTAATAAATTCACTAAAATATGTTTTTCTAAGTGTCTGCTGATATAGAAGTTTCCCAAGGAACTATATAAAATCTCTGTATTGAAACAAAGTAGTTTAATTGGTCTTTAAAATTGGATAAATATAACTAACTACTTGTTCTACTGTTTGTTTATAAAGTTATTTCTCAAGACTCCTTTCATTTGAGTTATAAAAATGCTATAATACTGAAAAGAACTTTAGAAAATCAAGTTACATAAACTGTATTTTAATTCACAAAATTATATGTATTTCTCATTTTCTTACAATTTTTTCAAAGGCATCAACAGTTTAAACGTGATCAAACTATAATCCAATGAATTCTCAGCAAGGCAATTCAAGTAACAAAAGTACATACACATGCTGAATTGTGTGTTTCCTGAAAACTAAGTTTAAACAAAACTGTGGTCTTTTTGGTAGTATTGGAAGCTCAACTCAGGGCTTCAATCTTATTAGGCAGGGTTCTACAACTTGAGTCATCCCCTCCCTTTCCTTCACAAGGTAGCCTGGACCACAATCCTCCTATTTATACTTCTCACCATCACTAGGATGACAGGCTCCAGTATAACCAACTTTTCCTATAGCAACAGGGCCTTGCAAGCATTTTGTCCAGACTGGCCTCAAACCATAATCCTCCCAGTTTCCTCCTCCCAAATAGCTAGGATTATAGGCCTGACCCACTGGGGTCTAGCCTGAAACTGTATTTTTAAGAAACATTCAAATCTTCTGAAAAACATTCAGGTCTGAGGGTCTATCTATCCAAAAATTCCCTAACATTAGCAGAAAGCATTATTACTTAGTATCAGATGTGAAAAATGACTACAAACTCATTGTTTTAAAATTCATGTTGAAGGCTGAGCTTGTGGCTACAATGGTAGAGTACTTTTCAGCATTCAAAAGGTCCTGAGTTCAAATCCCAGTATCATACTGTCAAAAACATTTATGTTGGAGAACTATGAAAAAATGAAGCAAAATAAAAGTTATGTAAGTTTAATATTAACTATTACTAATCAGTATAGATAAGAGAATAAAGAAAAGGGTTTCTTATTCAGGTTTGCTCTGTATTAATTATGCTCACACAAACAAAACAGACGACTGGGGATGTGTGCTACTGGGGAGTAGCACCAAAAAATAAAAGTAAAAAAAATAAACAGGCCAGAAATTTGCATAAAACTACACAGTCTAAAACTCATTTGGCAACTCTGTATGCAATACATTGCAATTTCCTACTTAAGTCTGCCTTCCACGAGCCTGTCCTAGTTCATTAAAATCACTTGGCAGATTAAGGCAAGAATATAATTTCCACAGAAATAGAAATAGAACACATAGTCCTCTTGAGGCAGCACAAATGAGAAATCTGCTTGGGATGACTGTTCATGATTAGCTAAATGGACTGTTAACGCAAATACAGTTATAATATTTCCCAAATAAAGTATTTTTACTTAACACCTTTAAACAATATTTTCATTTTCTTCATAATAGATTAAGCATACCTATTAAAAATGCAAATCTTTTTAAGGAATAGTCTGCATGAGAAAATGAGCACAAATACAAACAAAAAAATTTATTATACTTTCAGACACTGTGTTAATGAAGTTGATACACTATCCTATGAAAAGGTAGGCACAAAATCAAGTGTATTTTTCATATATAATTCTCAATAATATTTTTTAAATATATTATTCCTGTTCTTTGAGTAGTAATATAAGACTTTTAATCTAAAACTTTATATTATGTGGAAAAGAAACTGCCTAAAAGAATTTTTCTTGTTAT
>NW_012267266.1:8867927-8871645 GCF_000151885.1 Dipodomys ordii
CTAGCCTTGAGCTGAAGAGCTGAGGGACAGCGCCCAGGCCCAGAGTTCAGGCCCCAGGACCGGACCCAAAAATAAAAACATAAAAAAAAAAAAGAATCTATTAAGACTAGGCGTTCATCACTTTTGTTATATAATTAAATAAAATATGATAATGGTGCTATTTGTTTATATGTATGTATTTCAATGATAGCTTGATTTTTATATCAAAGAACTGATTAATTTTAAATTTAACTGATTTAATTTTAAAAATCAAAGCTAGGACTGGAGACATGGTTCAAGCAATATAGCATCTGCCTAGCAAGCATAAGCTCAGTACCACCGAAAACAAAACAAACAAACAAACAAACAAAAATCCAAGTATCTCCCTTTCAATTCAATTACCATAAACACAATGCCTGTGTCTCTCTATATAGCCAAATACACACACATACAATTGAGAGTGTTTCATGATTTTAAAATGATATATTTTAATATTTTTAAGAATTTAATAAAAAAATAACACTTCAATTACTTAAAGCAAATCACACCTATCAGGTTTTGAAATAACTGTTCACTAGAACTTTCAAACTGCGACACAAAATACAAAGGGCAAGAAATAAGGCTTTCCCAATTGGAGTGGGTTTGACAAAATCAGAAGACCAAGCAAACGGATTGCCATAGTAAATGACAAATAAGTTCAATTAAAAAGCATACCACAGTTCTCACAGTATGAATCTGAAAGGAAACCTGAAAGTAGAAAGAATAAGATGCTTCTTATCAAAAGGGACCTACCTGCATTTCCCACCTCAGTAAAAGAGAAAACACTGGGACCCACAAATTCTGTGGTTATTATCTACCTGCGATGCATTGACAATTTACAGAAACCCCTTCTCTCTCACACATACAACCCATACACAAAGAAGAATTCCATACCATGCTGAAATCCAGTAACTTCTCTTAAAAATATAGTCACAATGCAAAACATAAATCAGTGGGAGAGGAAATTATCTTGAAAGGTACTACTGAGTCACTATTTTTTGTTAATAATGGGTCATTAAGACAATAACTAAATATTATTTCCTACTGACATCTGCAAATAAACCCAATCTAATAACATGCTTAGAAGGAACAATGAAAATGATTATACAGTCCTGTTGGAACAGTCAGATACTTATTCAAATCTGGAGGCAATTAAAAAACGAGAAAAATAGCAGATATTCATGCTCAAACACCAAGCTGAGTGCCAAATATCTTAGGGACTTACTAGGCAAAGCAGCTATGAAATGTGTAAGAATTTTGTGAGAACTAAATTACAGAAAAACCATAACCTCAGAGAAAAACATTCTATACTGGCAATTACTACATCACCAGCAGATCTTTTGCAGATGTTGAGTCGGAGAAGACTGAAAAAAATACATGGTTTCTTTCTCCACTAGGATGCAGAATTTAAGTATTAAACCAGTTTTTAAATGGTTTATTTTAGCAATTGGGTACTGACTAAAGGAAAATCATTTCAGAAGTACTCACTGCCTAGTTAACTCAGTTTTGCCATGCTGTCTTTCTTCTTTGATGCTTGCATATTCAGGATATTTATTAAAAAGAAAGACAGCCCTCTTGCTAAGTCAAATATCTTCACATTCTGAAAAGTGAAACTGGAACACAAATATATAAAAGGAACATTTGGGTGATTATAAGATTTTGTTTTAAAATAACAATAGTAAGCAAGTTTACAGTATAACAGAATAGGATTCTATAAGATCTAGTTAGTTTATAACACATCATAAATCACTTTTCTTGGTTTCTTAACACTTTCTCTTAAATAAAACACTGTTAGTAGAAAAACAAGATCCATCCAGGAGGCTATATCTATTGCCTTCCTATGAAATATCCAAATACAATCCATGTTTCAAAGTGCTTTTTCTGAATGTGTGAACAAAATGGCTATAGATAATTATTGAGAGAGAGAGAAAGAGAGGCAGTTTCTGGTTCACAGCTAAAGATGTCCTCTATCCCCCACAGACATATCCAAACCTGTTATCCTCCACCAGGACAGTACATTCATTACAAATGAGGAACTTTCATTGACATACCGTTATCAATCAGAGCCATTGTTCACATTAAGGTTTACTCTTACTCTTGATCTTGTTCATTCTGTGAGTTGTACAAATATATAACAACATGGATTTAGCATTATATTGTCATACACTATATTCACTGTCCTAAAAATCCTCTATGCTCTGACTATTCACCTCTTTACAAATATTTTCATTCATTACCAAGAAGTGCAAGATGCATACCAACCATCTTCCTGATGAGTATCTTGTGCCTCAACAACTTAAGTTCTGATGGATCTTACTCAATAAACAACTATGTAACTATCTATCATGTCAAGGTTCAGCTAAACAAGGATTCAACCCATACAATAATTGATTATGATAAAGCATAAATTATTGACTTTCTTGAGTGAATAATGAAACCAGTAATAAATGATAACAAAAGTAGAAATATTATTTCATTAGAACCTGATGCCTAGTAGGCAGACACTTTATCAGCTTCATCCACACCTCTACTAACTCACTAGCTCATTACTCTATTTAAAAATTACATTGATCAAGTAAAAATAACATCATTGCTTCTCTGGGTAGTACATGTGCCTTTTTCACAACACCCTTCATATCTCCTTCACTCTACTACCCCATCACTTTCAATATTTCTTTTTATCTCTGCCCTCTCTGCCTTATCTTAAAAATTAAATTATTTTCTTATTCAATATAGTACTAGAATTCTTAGCCTCAGCAATAAGGCAAGAGCAAGAAATAAAAGAGATCCAAGTAGAAAGAAAGAAGTCTAATTATTACTGACTGAGATAGTAGCATCCTATACCAAAAGAATCCACACTGAAACAATTCCATTCACAATAGTCCCAAGTAAATAAATAAACAAGCCTAACTAAGGAGGTAAAAACCCTTTTCAATGAAAATTATAAAACATTAAAGAAAGGAACTGAAGAAGATGAAAAGATATATCATGCTCTATCAATTGGCAGACTTAATCAAATGAAATTTGCCATCTTGCCAAAAATAATCTACAAATTCAATGCAATTCCAATCAAAGACATCCCAGTGTCATTCGTTATAGAGAAAGACAAAATATCCTAAAATTCTTAAGAAGCACAAAAGGTTTCAAATAATCACAACAATCTGAGGGTGGCAGGGGGGAGACAATGCTGAGATAACAGGATATAAAATTATAGTAGGAAGCCATAGTAATGAAAACATACTTGCACAGCCTGAGGACCAATGGAATAGATTAAAAGATTCAAGTATGAATCCATACACCTATATCAATGTGACTTTTTTCACAAAGGAGCCCAAAACGTTCATTAAAGAAAATGTAGCCTATTCAACAAATGATGTTAGCCAAACTAGATATTCACAAGCAGAAGATTAGAACTAAATCCCTATCTCTCTCTGCTAGTACTAATAACAATTCAAAGTGGATCAAGATCTTAATGGAAAATCTAAAACATAGAAATTATAGAAAAGAACAGGAAAAACACTAGAACTCACTGGACAGGCAGGCAGTAACTTTCTAAACACGACTCCAATAGGTCAGCATATAGGAGCAAGGATTGACAAATGGGATTGCATCGAAGTAAATAGCTACACAGAATAGTATTAGTCACTAGATTGAAAATACAGCCTACAAATGAAAGACTTTTGCCTGCTAAATATCCAAC
>NW_012267266.1:8877015-8877981 GCF_000151885.1 Dipodomys ordii
TTATGTAGAAAAATGAACTTTACAACTTTGGGAGGGGGAGGGGATATGGGAAGGGATAGGAAGGGGAAACAAAGGAGGAAGCAACAATGCTTGATAAAAAATGTACTCATTGTCTTGCCCATGTAATTGTAACTCCTCTATACGGTATTTTCATAATAAATTTTTTTTTAAAAACGGGCCAGACAGAAAATAATTTAG
This sequence comes from Dipodomys ordii, assembly GCF_000151885.1. Classification (NCBI taxonomy): domain Eukaryota; kingdom Metazoa; phylum Chordata; class Mammalia; order Rodentia; family Heteromyidae; genus Dipodomys; species Dipodomys ordii. The sequence goes on from NW_012267266.1 coordinate 8,877,214, forward strand.
GCTTGAGAACTGTATGATCTCTTTTACAGCTCTTCAATGAAAAATGGGGCCGAAGGTAGGAGTTCAAGTGGTACAGCAAGACCTGAGTTCAATTCTCAGTACCATAAAAAAGAAAAAAATGAGGGGAGGATTGGGTGGGGGTGGGAGGAGGATAGGAAAGGATGGGAAGGGGAAACAAAGGAGGAGGCTGCAATGCTTGATAAGAAATGTACTCATTATCTTGCCCATGTAATTGTAACCCCTCTGTACAGTATTTTCACAATAAAAAATAAATAAAAATTTTAAAAAAGATAAAAATGATAAAATTCTTTTGAAAAACCCAATCTAATGTACAAAGAACTAGAAAAATATCAAAGAATAATTATAAAATAACAAGAAAATGAGGAGCAAAATATTGAGAGTTAATATTAGGCAAAAAGTATTAAGCAGAAAAAAATATGAGTGATAAAGTTACTTATTACTTTGAGCCACTTACTACTCTGGACTTCTGAAGCATTATTATATATAAAATTATAAGTTGAACAGGCCGATCTCAATGCAGTCTCTATCTACTAAATACATTTAAAAACATGTAAGTTAACACAAAACCTGTACACATAGTAATGCTCCTTATGTTTATAAACAGTACTTCCTAATGACCAAACAATGACCAAACTTCCTAATGACCAGAGACTAACACTCAGAACAAAATAGCCAAGTATCCAACTTTACAGTATTAAAACAAATTGTAACTCTCTCCTTCAACTCTCTTCAAAATAAGGAAAAAGT
>NW_012267266.1:8878031-8878652 GCF_000151885.1 Dipodomys ordii
ATGTATTAATTAAAATACAGTAAATTCTGGGGAGATCTCAAATAGTATAATTCCTTAGAAAGCCAAAATCAAAATTCAGCAAAAGAACACACAAAGAAATGGGTACTCAACTGCCGGGCGCCGGTGGCTCATACCTGTAATCCTAGCTACTCAGAAGGCTGAGATCTGAGGATCATGGTTCAAAGCCAGCCCGGGCAAAAAAGTCCATGAGACTCTTATCTCCAATAAACCACTAGAAATCTGGAAATGTCGCTGTGGCTCAAGCGGTAGAGCACTTGCTTTGAACTAAAGAGCACAGGGATAGCGTCCAAGCCCAGAGTTCAAGCCCCATGACTGACAAAAAAAAAAGGGTACTCAAAAGGGGTGGGGTGAGGTGGGGTCAAGGGAAAAAGGATAGACAAATGAAGAGGAGAAGAGGGGAAGAATGTAGTCAAGAATCCAATGTATATCCTACAGAATTAAGAGAAGCGAGGGAAGGAGTGGGATCAAGGAGGGATGGTGAGAATGAGAATGTTGAAAGGAGTGATGTTGATCAAGATGAATTGCATTCAAAAATGACTCTGTTAAATGGTAACTCCTTTGTATAACTGCTTAAAGATAATTTTGTAAATACTTGGTGGG
>NW_012267266.1:8890262-8912692 GCF_000151885.1 Dipodomys ordii
GCCACAGTGCTACTTCCAGCTTTTTCTGCTAATGTGGTGCTGAGGAATCAAACCTAGGGCCTCATGCATGCAAGGCAAGCACTCTACCACTGAGCCACCTTCCCAGCCCCTTCCACTCTTCTTTAAAGCACAGAGTTTGTGTTTCCTGGTATCGTCAATCTGGAAGAACATAACATCCTAAAATACAGGGGATTTAATTGGAGAATGCACTCTGGTTGAGGTTAAGCTAATAAATAACACATAAACACTTTACTAACCCTAAAGACAGGGCTCTATTTTTGTTATTCAAGGAAATTATATGTTATAAATTAAAAGATTAAGGATTAATACATCCAGGTTACTAAATTAAGCCATAAGAACTCTTTATAAAATTACCATTGAACTAGGCAGTTATGTTTTGTAATGAAAAGCTTTATCAGTTACTGTCACTAATTACTTAATAACTATGTTCAAGAAAAATATGACTACTTTCCTATGGTTACAGAATTGAAAACAAGAGATTTAATTGAGCTCACAAAGTAATAAAGATATTGAAAATTAGATGCCTAGAATCTTAAATCCCTTACAAAGTGTAGCAATATTTCTCTTCAAAACTGTACTCTTCACCTTCCTATGGACAGGCAAAACAGGCCTTTGTCCCTCCTCAAATCTAAGAAGTAAGTGAAGAAACAAATGAAATACAAATAAACAAAACCTCCTTTCTAGTTTTTTTTTTTAATAGTCTTGGCTTGGCAGAATCTTAAGTCAGGAAAAAATTATTCTTCTCATCTGAAGAATAATGTAAACCAAATGGTTTTCTGGACTCTAAGGTAATGGCTGGGCCAAGGCTAAGGTTTGCCTGAAGTAGCCTCCCTTACCTGATGTTGGCAGCCTCGTGATGAGGGGCCTCAGGGTGGAACATGAATGCACAATTTCTACGGACTCCAATTCAGAATCAGATTCCTGCTCACCTTCTCATTGCGAACATGTGCTTTTCTCCTCCATCTCAAATCTTAGCTACAGCTACAAGGTATCCACAGAAGACAATCTGTCCACTGTCTGAGAGGAAAGCAAACTAGAAGGGGTGCAGACCAGGATCTCCGATTTCCTAGAATCTCCTCCTGTTGGCTTGGAAGAGTATCAGTCAGTTCTTAATTAAAGTGACTGATACTGCTTTATTATTAAATGTTGGCTTTTTTTTAAGTGAACAGGAGAACTATTCATAAATTAAGTGAATATCCACTGTCAAAGAGTAAACCTCTAATTAATCTTTGAAGAGATCTCAAACTTAATTGATCTTTGAAAAAATAATATACTCAATTCTCAGATTCACCTATACTAGACATTACAATGTCACTGTTTGTAAGTGCATATATATGTATATATGTATGCATGTATACATACATATAGCCATATATGTAATATAACATAAACTATATATATATATATAAATTACATATACCTAAATAAATGCATGTACATTCAAATATGGAAGTTATTTGTTATTTCTGGGAATCAAACCAAAAGTTTTACATTTGTAGGCCAGTGCCATACTACTGAGCTAAACCTCCACATGGGACTTTGATCATTAATTGTTCTTGAGGCACAATTGATCTTGATCTTCACACTCTTACTTTAATAAATACATATTTTCCCTAAGCTTTTATTCTGATTTTAAACCTGGTTTTCAGCCATACTAAAATTGATTTCCTATTTCAATGTTAATTTAACATGGACTAATCCATGCCAAAATTTTATTCTAAGACCTACTATACCTTCACAGAAAAAGATTCTAGGAATTTTCAGTTAGGCATATTTCTTTCACTGAAAATGTTTCCCTTTCCCCAGAAAAATATTTTATATAAATATTTTATGACACTGTGTGCTATTGTGAATTCGACAGCATATCCAATATTCAAAAATATTTATTTACTGATCATCCTCCATGTAGGTAGTACTACTCAAAGTATAAAAAAATAGTAAATATAATGAATGCACCTGTCTTCTTGGAGCCAATTAGGGGAGTAAGCAAGGGCTATGGAGAAAGAAAATAGACAATAAAAACACAAATACCTAAATACACAAATCTAAACAAATACCATAATTCAATAAGATAATGTATTTATAAGTATAAATATTCATATTTAATGCATGGAAATGTTTAGAAGTAACCTAACATACAATTAATGTTAGCCAACAAAATTATAATCATAGAAGTCATGGTTAAGGCAATACTACAGATACTCAAAATCAATGTTTACATAAAATAATAAAAATAATTAAGTGATAATGACAGTAGTAGGTAGAAAAGCTACAGAGAGATATGTCGAAATGTATCATTTGATCTGAAATAATGAAAAGAAAGCTGTTAGTAACATGAAGAACTAAGCAAGAGTATTTAAGCCTGGAGATGAGAAGAGGTTTGGTGGGCTCAAAAGACAATAGGAGAAAGCTGGAGGGTCATCCTTGAGGGGTGGTAGGACGTCATGGAAGGCACTCATGCAGCACAGTATTCAGGGCCAAGGTGGTGAACTTCAGGCTACAGCAAATAGTCTGATTTTTTTTTTTTTTGGTCAGTCATGGGGCCTGAACTCAGCCTGGCCTCTGTCTCTCAGATCTTCAGCTCAAGTCTAGCGCTCTACCACTTGAACCTCAACCCCACTTCTGGCTGAGGAATTGAACCCAGGGCCTCATGGATGCAAGGCAAGCACTCTACCACTGAACCACCTTCCCAGCCCCTGAATTTTATTCTAGTTATATAGATAATATTGGGAGGATTCACAGGCAAGAGAAGTGTGTGTGTGTGTGTGTGTGTGTGTGTACAGATGGATGGATGGAGAAGATATATAGATATGCTCATTTACACACTGAAATAACTCTAAGAAGAGAGTAGATTGGCTAAGGTAGTTCATAAGTTATATTTGGTGATTTCTGGTGAGTTTCATTAGGATGATCACAGTAAGGATGCTGACAAGAGATCAGATTTAGGAGATAGATAGATAGATAGATAGATAGATAGATAGATAGATAGATAGATAGATAGATATAGATTTTTTTTTGCCAGTCCTGGGACTTGAACGCAGGGCCTAAGTATTGCCCCCAAACCTCTTTGAGCTCAAAGCTAGTGCTCTACCACTTGAGCCACAGCACCACTTCCAGTTTCTTATGAGTAGTTATTGGTGATAAGAGTCTCATGGTAAACTCGGCTCTGGTGGCCTGTAATCCTAGCTATAGCTACTCAGGAAACTGAGAGCTGAGGGTCATGGTTCAAAGCCAGGTTGAGCAGGAAAGTTCATGAGACTCTCATCTTCAATTAATTACTCAGAAAATGCTGGAAGTGGTGCTGTGGCTCAAGTGGTAAAGTGCTAGCCTTGAGCATAAGAAGCTCAGGGACATCACCCAGGGTCAAGCCTCCCTGGGAGAGGGGGAGGGAGTCTCATGTACTTTCCTACTCCAGCTGGCTTCAAACTGCAATCCTCAGATCTCAGCCTCCTGAGTAGCTAGGATTACAGGCATGAGCCACCAGTCCCTAGCTAGGTTTAGCATATCTTTTGGAGGTCATAGCAAGAGAATTTGTGAGACTTGAACAAAAGAGTCAGCATAAAGTGACTCCCAGGATTTTGGCTTGAACAGGTAGTCAAAGGGGATAGGTAATGGCATAAGGAGGTTGAGTTGTGGATTTAAGAGTTTCAACAAGTTAAATGTAAGATTATTATCCCAATGACTAAATTAAATAATCAAGTTCTAAGTTAATCTTTATAAATTCTCATTATAAGTGCCTTATTCATGAAAGTTAAATATTGTACCTTACATATGATACCAGATATAACAAGGAATTTAAAATAAGAATAAAGCATTATTTTGACAGTGTTTTTATATAAACATCCAAGGTTATATTACAGGGTAAAAGCTTGTAGCAGGAATGATAAAAACAGAAAACCTTCTAAGATAAATTTCAAAACTGTACATATTTATCTAATTTCATTTTTTAAATGTAAGGTGACAAAATGATTTGATTTCAGAAATTTCATTTTTCTGACACTGAGCTCCACCTGCTGGTAATTTCTTAATTTTCAGTATTAACACTATTAAAGAAGTAAAGCTGAGTGCCAGTGGCTCATGCCTGAAAAGCTTATCTCCTCAAGAGGCTGAGAACTAGAGGACCTAGATTTGAAGCCAGCCAGGGCAGGAAAGTCCTACAGACTTCATCTCCAAAGTAACCAGAAAAAAAAAATCCAAGGCTAAAGAGAATCTCAAGTAGTATAGCACCAGCCAAGCAAGCAAGCCAAGGGAGATCAAGGGAGGGAGAGAGAGAGACAGACAGACAGAGACAGACAGAGAGAGAGAGAGAGAGAGGAGAGAAAGAGAATGAAAGAATGAAAACATTTTTTAAATGGAAAGTAGTATCCATCATAAAAATAGCAAAAAGCACACAGAAGACACCATGATAACATTTTCTTTCTCTATAACTACCATTTACTGAGCTTAGCTACATGCTAGGCAGTGTGTTAAACATTTGTTTTTAGGTCCAAGACTAGAATTAGAACTTGGGTACTTGATGCTTCTGTTCATTCTGTTCTACCAACTGAGCCAGGCCTTGAAGCCCAATGCCAAACATTTTTTATAAACATTATTCATTCAATGTGCAAAAGAATTGTCTTTTGAAGGTGGCAAGGTGGCACACATCTGTAATTAAAGCTTTTAGGGAGGCAAAAATCAGTAACATCACAGTTCAACACCAGCCTCAGCCCAAAGATTAATGAGACCTCATGTCAATAAACAAAAGCAGGCAATATCTCTAATCTCAGCAATATGGAAGGTACAGGTAGGACTGCCTTCTGAAGCTAGCCCTGGGCAAAATAATCATGAAACCCTAACTCAAAAATAAATGGAGGATGAGATGGGGGAAGAGTGGCATTTCCTAAAGAGAACACACAAACCTAAAAACAGACCAGGGACTAGGAACATGGCTCAAGTGGTAGAAAGCCTGCACAGAAAACCTGAATTCAAATATCAGCACCATCCACAAACAATGTATTGATACAGTCTCTAGGAGTTGGTAATTTATATTATTAATAAATTAAATTTCAGGAAGTAGTGCTGTGGCTCAAGTGGTAGAGCACTTGCCTTGAGCTGAAGAGCTCAAGGACAGCACGCAGGCCCAGAGTTCAAGCCCCATGACCAACAAAAAAGAAAAGGAAAAGAAAAAAAAAAGAATACATTTCTTTAAAAAAAAAAAAGAAATTAAATCTCAGAGAAATTTTATAACTTTTCCTAAGGTTATATGATAGTAGCATAGAGGATTTGAACTACATGGCCTCTGACCAGAGATCTGGTGTAACAATCAAGCAACCAAGCAACAATTCTGGGATAAAATATAAACTTGACTATCAGAATTTTTTTTCTTTTTCTTTTCTTCTCTTTCCATTTATTTATCTATTTATCCGTTTATTTATGTTTGTGTTCCTGAGGTTTCAATTTAGGACCTCATATTTGATAGGCAGGCATCCTGTCACCTGAGCCACATATCCAGCCCCTTTTGCTTTGATTATTTGAGTTAGTGTTTCTTGTGTTTGTCTAGGGCCAACTGGACCATGATTCTCCTAATCATGTTCCCATATAACTGGGATGGCAGACTGTATCTGGTTTTTTCTGCTGAGATCAATCTCAATTTACTTTTTTTTTAAGCCAGGGCCAACCTGAAACCATAATCCTTCCAATCTGCCCCTCTGAAGCAGCTGAAATACAGGCATGAGCCACTGAAATTGGCTTGTGCCAGAAAATTTTGAGTTTGAAGAACTGTGATGTAATCAAATTTCTTAATCTCAGTTTCAGATGTTCTAATCTGAATTATAACACTTCAAGAAGACAGTGATAAAATTGTGTTCTAAATCTAGCATACTGTATAGCACATAGTAAACAGTAACGAAGGATCAGCTCTTTTCCTTTAGTAACATTTCTTAACTAATACTGACACCACACCACCTAACATATGAAGCTTTGTGCTATGCATGTTAATAGTCAAATTAACTGATTCTCAAAACAAATATTTGGAGGGTAAATTTAAATTTTAGTTGCAATAAATACCAAATAATTTTTTTCAGAAAAACCCTCCCTCTAAAATGAAATGTTTCATATAGTAACAATATTTTCATCACACTTTTCTGATCTTTAAGATCCACATAAAAAGCATATAAAGCCACATAGAAATAATGAGATATTGATAAAAACATACTGTGAAGACAGTAAGTATATTTCCTCCTCAATAATCAATAATACCTTTAATCCTAACAAGATAAAAAATTTCAAAAACAGTATTTCCACAAACATAAAAATTACTCTTATTACATAAAAATTACTTTATTACTTTTATTTCTAGTAAGTTTCAAAGAAAATATAGGCCTTCAATTTAAAAAAAATCAGCTAAAAAACTAATACATACATCTAATCTTTCAGATCTATCTTCAAAAATGTATGGACAATATGCAATTCTCCATTGACATTCAAACTTCAGCTAAGTAAATGGCAATTTTTTTTAATATTTTTGTTTTTGAGACAGGGTCTTGCCAAGGTGTCTAGTCTGGCCTTGAACTCACAAGTCCTCCCACATAGACGCGATTTCAGCCAAGTGCTAACCATGCTTGGCTTAAAAAGTAATTTATACAAACATGATCATCAGTTCTCCATTAGTCTAAATATAGACTGTACTTTACAATTAAATTAATTTATAGTTACATTCTTATAGTCTCCAGTTCCACTGAAGGATCCAGAGTCCGCAAGAGTTGATCTTATGAATATCCTTCCTGCATTACCCCCAGTGACCTTCTCAAGGGTACGATCACCACAAAAGCCAGTACCTTCAGCTCCAGTAAGAGAAAATTATCACAACTAAATGAGAAGAAAAGCTTTGCTTTCCCTACTGTGTGACATATTTTCTTTCAGCAAGACTGCTACATATCTCTCTTTCCAGGAAACTTAGGGATAAAGTAATAGCTCTAGGATGTACAGTCACTAACTATATCACCATGCAGGCCAGGGATGTAACTCAGTCAGAGCAGTACTTGCCTCGCATGTGTAAGAGCCTGGAGGCAAGGAGGAAAAGAGGGAAAGGGGAGGGAAGAATGGAGGGAAGGAGGGAGATAGATAGATATAGATAGATAGATGATGGACAGATAGATGATAGCTAAGTTTTCCTGCCTGAGTTTTCTTTTTCTTTTTTTCTTTTTTGGAGTCCAGTCGTGGGGCCTGAACTCTGGGCCTGGGCGCTGTCCCTCCTAGCACTCTACCACTTGAGCCACAGCGCCACTTCTGGCTTTTTTCTTTTTGCTTATGCGGTGCTGAGGAATCGAACCCAGGGCCTCAGGCATGCAAGGCAAGCGCTATACCACTGAGCCAACTTCCCAGCCCCCTTCTTTTTCTTTTATCCTTTTTTCTTTCTTCTTTTTTTCTTTCTTTATTTCCTATTGTTTTTCTTTTGGTGATACTGAGGTTTGAACTCAGGACCTCACATTTGCTCGGCAGGTGGTCTACCATTGAACCACCACTCCAGTCCTTTTATGCCCTGATTATTTTAGTTAGGGCCTCCCTGTTTGCCTGCTATCATTGCTAGGCTGCAATCCCATTTTACACTATCTATCATGGTTGGGGTGATGGGCATGCACCACCATTCTCAACTCCTTTAACTGAAATTAACTCTCATGAATTTTTTGACTAGGCAGGCCTTGAACTGTGATATTCCTGATCTCAGCCTCCTAAGTAGGTAGGATTACAGGTGGGAATATTAAGGTTGCTTTCTTCAATGTTGATATCCTGTTATCTACATTTTTCCTTGTACTAGTTTTATATTATGTAATCATAAATTTTATTCTCATTTAACTACTACAAGTCACCTGATGAATAAGAAATAAATGAGCAAATGAAGCCAAGCTTGTAACAACAAATACTAAATCACTGCAAAAAGCCATGCAATATGAGGTTTATATAATTCCAGAGATACAAATCATCTCTACTGACCATTTAAAACAAAATCCTGCTTACCTAAAGCTATCAACATTCTCCTCCCATTTTCAGATCTCACCACATATGAACATTACTAGGCTGCCTTTCCTAAAAGTGACAAGGCTGAAGCTTACAGCACCAGCACTTTGATATCTCCAGCTCATCAGCTGACAGACTCATGGAAATTAGAAAGATACCACAACATTCCCTCTTATCCTAAATCCAAAATCACACTGTACTGATGCTCAGCATAAAGTCAAAAGGAAGTGGAAGTCTCTGACTTAGAGAAGTGGGAATAAGCCAACATCCCCTCAAATCACCTTTATCATGAATGATAAAGGTTAAATTGAGCTTTCATATTCCTATGGGGCACAAAAGACCAGGAATTTTTCATAGCGTGGCTAGTACATACCTACTTGTTCTATTCCTGTCTACCAAATATCTTTGAAGTACTTGCACTAACTACTCCATCATCTTAAAAGCATGGTACGTCTTTCAAAATAGAAACCTGTGGCTTAATTCCACAGCACAACTTGAAAATTATAATGAGCAACCATTAAATTAAAATGAGTTCTATAAATTATATGCTGTAAGCAAATGCTACAAAGTACCTAGTTATGAATATCTGTTGGTAGGTTAAATAAGAAGCAAGTGGAGCTATGGCTCACAAGCCTGCGCATAAAAGCTAAGGGACAGCTGGACACCAGTGGCTCACACCTGTAATCCTAGCTATTCAGAAGGCTGAGATCTGAGGATCACTCTTCAAAGCCTGTCCAGGGAGGAAAACTCCATGAGACTCTCATCTCTAATAAACCACTCAGAAAATTGGAAGTGGCGCTGTGGTTCAGGTGGTAGAGCACTCGCCTTGAGCTGAAGAGCTGAGGGATAGCACCCAGGCTCCGAGTTCAAGTCCCACGACCTACCAAAAAAAGCCAAGGGACAGCAGGCAGACCCTAAATTCAAACCCCAGTATGGGCAAACATCCAAAAATTCAACATTGCTATATGGCATTTTAGATTATTTTACATTTCTTTAAATAGAAACCCTTGGATACAAAATGGCACATCTGTAATCCTCAACATTGGGAAGGCAGAGATGAGGAGGATTATAGTTCTAGGCTAGCCTACACAGAAGGCAAGGGGCAGGAGCTGCGGCCCAAGTGGTAGAGAACCTCCCTAGCAAGCACCAAGTCCTAAATTCAGTCTCTAGTACAATTTCTAAAATGTTGGGTACTAGTGGCTCACATTTGTAATCCTAGCTAGCCAGAGAGCTGAGATCCAGAGGATCACAATTCAAAGGTAGTCAGGGCAAACAATGTCCAGGAGACAGTCTCCAAAAAAATCAGCAAAAAAAAACATGGCTAGATCATTAGAAAGAATAAAATAATGTCATTTGCAGGGAAATAGATAGAACTAGAACCAATCATGTTAAGATCAGAGAGACAAACTGAACATATTCTCCCTGATATGCAGAAGTTAGATCTAAAACACAATGGGGAATGACAAAATACACAAAATTCTAGATACTCACATACAGTGAGTATGTGAGGCTAGTCTTAGGAGAAAATCACACAGATGTAATATCCAAATGCCTCTTCATGTGTATGTAAAATAAGATATATACTGAACCAACTCTAAAGATATGGAAACAAAGAACGTTTTTCTAAAATTGTTTTTTCTTTTTCTGATAAGTCCGTATTCTTTCCCTCATATACGCTGTATTCATGTGCATGTCTGTGGGAAGATGGAGGGAGGGCACAGAATCTGAAGAAATAAGGGTGAAAACGTGCAGCAGTGGAACATACTGCACATTAATGAAACTGAATGAACTATGCAACTCATGGGTGGCGAAGGGAGGGAGGAAATGAGACAGGGAACAGATAGCACAATATGAAAAGGAAATATACTTATTACCTGACATGTGTAAAGGAATTTCCTGCTGTATATCAGCTCTAAAACAACAATATAGAATGGTTCAAATACTAGAGATACCCTGTGTATAAACTCTAGTACAGCCCAAAAAAGTAAGCTAAGTGTAGTGGCACACACCATTTATAATCTCAATGAGGTAGACAGACTGCTATCCAAAACTAGCTCCAGCAAAATTATATATTATTCAAAAGGTGCTCGCTGATGCTTCACACCTGTAATCCTAGCTATTCAGAAGGATAGGATCTGAGGATCCCTGAGCCATCAGGGAAGAAAAGTCCATGATACTCTTATCTCCTATTCATAAAATGCTGCAAGGGGCACTTTGGCTCAAGTGTTAGGAGTGCTGGATAGAGCACAGATCTCGAGTTCAGACCCCAGGACCAGTAAAAGAAGAAAGTAAAAAGGGACGGGGCTGAGACTCAAGTAGTAGAGCATATCTGCCTAGCAAGTGGAAAACCCACATTCAAACTCCATTACTACGGAAAATAAGAAATAATAAACAAATGTAGAGAAACCTCAGGATTTTCATTATCAAAGAAAATTGGCAAAGAATCTTCCTGACTAAAGTCATTTCTATTATACCGAGACAATTATACAAATAAAAGATGTAAGATATTCACTGCATCATAACAGAAAATACTACATGATCAAAACATGGAATCCTGTGCTCAATTAAGTTTATTATAATAAATACAGTAGTTAAATCCTTGAAAACAATCAAATATAATAAGAAATTGATTTTGGTTACAGAAAAGGTCTATATTATTTTATTGCATACAGAGGACACAACAAGATCTCAATAAGAGTTTTCCTGATGAACTGAATTTCATCTTATGTCATCCATCCATGAGTGAACCATGAGTGAACATGATAGAGTTGCCTAGCAACTTCCTTTTCTAATAAATATACTTGTACTATGGCCTAATAAATGGCAGACTGTAATAAAACTTAAAAAGGCTCACATCAAGAAGCGTAGATATTTTTCATAGTTGCATACTGCTAACATAGCTGTATCTAAATATCCTGGCATGAATAGCAAATCTAAGCAATTATATGTATAATTCAAGTCTATACTTACTCATCTATGGCTAAAGATGTTGTAATAAATTGTAACATTTTCAAATTTCTCTTTTGGGGTGCTAAATTATTAGGGAAATATCTAAAATTGCATTAAAATTTGATTATTATATTAGAAGTGTTTGGGAAACAATAATTCAATTTACTGTTGATTGAATGATTCCATAAAAAAATTAAATTTGGTTCTTGATCTAAAACTTGAATGAAACATGAGAATAAACTTTACTAAATATCTGAATCAGAAATTATTGCTATAAATTAACTCTTTTCAACTACAAAGCAAAAGTTTTGACACCTATAAGTTGGTGTGATTCAACAACTTTTAAGTCATGTGAGTAAAAAATTACCAACACAATGAATATCTTTTGCCTATAAATTCTTAGGTTATATAAATCCCAATTTAAGAAGAAACATGGAATTTCTCAAACAGGTAGTCAATAACAATGGAAACCTGGAGTACAGGGGAGAAGAGGAAGATGCTGGAAGTGAGGGGGGAAGATGAGAGGAGGAATAAAAAGTCCTTTCAGGGCTCATGCTCTCCTGTTCCCTCCTTTTCTTCCTGGTTTCTTCTTTGTTTTCATTTTCACCTGCCCCATATTTCTCTATTTTCTTTATTTCTCCTGGCTTTTACCTTTCTCACTTCTATCTTCCTTTCTTCATGTTTTTCTTAATAGGTTTCTTTTGTTTTTCTTCCTGCTGTCTTGATTCTTGGCTAAAGAGACAGGAGTGGATATAAAGAAAAGAGTTCCTTTCAAAACCAAATTTTAGTCAGGTGCTGGTGGCTAAGGCCTATAATCTAATCGTAACTACTCAGGTGGCACATAGGAAGGATGGTGGTCTCAAGCCACTCCAAACAAAACACAGCAAGCAGTACCACCAAAAAAAGTTGCTAATTATGTATCCCATTACTTCAGACACCTAAATTTTTGAAATGTTTTAATAAATGAATACAAGATAAATCCAAATGAAGCCAACTTTGATTTTTAAATCAATAAATTCTGCTATATCCCCCACCAAACCCCATAGCAAATCTACATTTATTCTGCCTTCATTTCACCCTCCTCATAACAAAGTACAAATAATCACTTGTGAAATCCCAAGTGGTAATTTCCTTTTATTTTCTTTAATTGTAGCAGATATTCCCTTCTTTATCACTACTGTCCTTTCATTATATTATTTTAGTCCTAGTTCACCTATGGTTAAGTTTATGGAGAAAACATTAAGAAATTCATTGTTTATAAGACAAATTTGAATACAGCTGTCCCTAGGTATCCACAGGATACTGATTAGTTCCACTACTCCCCACACTTACCAAAATCTATGTCTGCTCAAACCCTTAAAATAGGATGGTGTAGTATTACATATAACCTGTGCATTTCCTCCCATACACTTTAACTCATCTCTACATTACTAGAATAACTAATGCAATGTAAATGCTACACCTCACTATTACCTTGAATTGACATTATCTTTCTATAAATAAAAGATTTGAAACAATGTAAAACTGTGCTTTCTTCACACAGAATCTTCCATGATTTTATATTTCTCTAAGGGTTATTAGCATTAAACACTCCCACAGGATCTACAAAATTACATTATGCAACTACTCACTGTTCCCCCCACTACTTCACCCCATCGCTGTCTTCCAGCCCCACTAGCTTTCCTTGTGGCTGCTTCACTATACAGATAATATACTCTTTCCTTGGGCCCTAACATCATCCCTTTCCATTGCTGGAAATATTCTTTCCTCAGGAAGTCTTACCATTTATTCCCTTAGTCTTTTCAGATCTCAGCACAGAAGCCACTTACAGCCACAGGAAGGCAACCTTGACCCATCTGTGAAAACACTCCCTACATTCCCATTATTGCCGTATTTCCTCCGATAGAATTTACCGTTATCTGACGCACTACATGTTTAATTGCTTTTCTTTTTTTGAGGGGGTGCCAGTCCCGAGGCTGAATTTAGGGCCTGGGTGCCATCCATGAGCTTTTTTTGGCTCAAGGCTAGTGTTCTACCACTTTAGTTACAGTTAGTTACAGTGCCTAGTTTAATTGCTTACTAAAGATAGCCAGGTGCCGGTGCCTCGTGCCTGGAGGCTGAGATCTGAGGCTCATGGTTCCAAGCCAGCCTGAGCAGGAAAGTCCCCATGAGACTCTTATCTCTAATAAATTGCTTTAAAAGGCCAGAAGTGGTGCTATGGCTCAAGTGGTAAAGCCCTAGTCTTGAGCACAAAAAGGCTCAGGGACAGTGCCCAGGCCCTAAGTTCAAGCCCCAGTATCAGAAAAAAAAAAAAAAAGGATAGTAACTGATGCTTTAAGATTTGCTTGTTGAATGAATAAATAAAAAAGAATAATGGCAATTATGATAAAGTGATATCAAAAAACACAGTAAATTTAAAAAGCAGGATATTACATTTCAACCACTTGTGTAAAAAGAACAGGAGACAAATCATTCACACTGTGCTTCTAATCATATGCTAGGTCATTTCTGAGAAAGAGAATGGGGGACTGAGGAAGGAACACTAACCCACATGCATGTATGTGAACATACTCAGAGAGATTCACTAAGGCTCTTTCTTAATCAAAGAAACCTAAGATGGTACTACATAAAAATCTATTGTTCACTTAAGATTTCAGTGAAGACATATTAACTAGATTATATATGAACTATGATACATTTAGAAAAAAAGAATCTCATGTTTTACAGTATTTTATAATATACACAATACACTTACAAACATTTCATTTCAGTGCCAAAGAAATTGAGCAAGACAAACAAGATAGGTATTCATTTCGTGCCCATACAGAAAGGCAAACTTGGAAAGGTAAAAGAACCTGATTACAGTTACAGAGCAGAGACAACACAGCTCAGTTTCTTAATCTGGAACGTTCCTCAGAGCATGGTCATTTGGTGAGTAAAGCTTAAAATGAACATTTATGTTAGGTATGAAAAGAAAGGAAATGCAAAGGTGCTGTACTGAGGGGTGACAGTTACACAGGCAGGTAATGAGTACATTTCTTTTGAACAGTGTCACCCTATGCCTCTCTCCCAGTTTCTCCCTCCCTTCCCCACTCACAAGGTATACAGTTCCCTTTCAACAGAATATCCAGGGAGTATCACTGCTGCATTTGTTCACACTTTGTCCCACCCTTTCTGTGGCCCCCCCTTTTTCTCCCTAAGACAGATAAACAAACAAGACAACAGACAAAGAACACAGAAACCAAAACAAAGAGAATTTTAAAAACCTGTTTCCATTTCCTGGAGTTCATTTTGATAAGTATTAGTTTATATGATCATATGCACATAGCCATTGAGCTTTTGTGCTCTTAATGCTGTTATTCTAGGAGAGGGCTTCTGATAAAAGACTGGGCTCAGGTTTTGCCTTTTTTCTTTCTCTCTCCATTCCTCTCTCCAAATATCTTTCTCCATATCTCCCTCTCTATCACTCTCTCCTCCCTCTGTTCTCCCTCTCTCCTCTCTCTCTCAATCTCTCTCTCTCTCTCTCTCGTACTGCCACTCTCTCTTCTTTCTCTTGCTAGTTCTCTTTCCTTTCCAGCTTCCACCAGGATATGACACTGAGAAAGTGTTTGTGGACCCTAAATCCTGGATTTCTCCAGAATCCAAGATCCAGAATGATAAGAAATAAAATCTCCATCATTATAGCAAAAGCAGAAAATGTACCTCATGGTGAAAACAACTGAAACTCTAATGACACTGACTATATGATGCTTTGAATGATTCTAGTCCATTTCAGTGTTCTAGGAATAAAACTGAAATAGCAGACACTACTGTAAAATAGATTACAACTGAGTCATAATGACAATTTTTAACAAATTGGCTATTTTGGTAGAAAATATTACAAATGCTACAAAACAGACATTTATTGCTACTGTTGTTCAACTAAGCAAAACTAGTTCATTATCAGAGATAATATATGCTAGTCTAGAAAGGCTTAAACAAAATGTGCAATTTCACAAAAGTAAAGACAATTATCTTCTAGAATAGCTAAATATTTTAAATGTAGAACCTCATTATATGGTACCTCCGATTCTAGATGTATTTGACATCTAAAGGAGATTCTTTCATTGAAAACGATTGTACTTGGTCTAAAGTATATGTTATTATGAAATAAATTCGAGTGAAAATAGAATTCTAGAGTAAAAAGGAAAATAGAATTCTGGAGTGGAAAGGAAGTCCAATTCCTCAATTCAACTGATACTGAATAAAAACAAGGACCTAAATTTAAATCTCAGTACTGGAGAAAAACAGTAAATTCAGCAGCTATTATTTATTCAGGGCTTACAAAATTTCTGGTGTTTCCATCATTGTCCAAGGGAGGCCAACAGAATTCACTCTCCTAACTTGCCTCTGAAAACAGATACTTCTTCTCTCAAGAGATAGAATTGAAATATTATATAAAATAAACCTTAGGCTTACAAGAATTTAAAGAACTCAACAATGCCTACAGCATTATCAGCACATTTAATCCAGAATTATCACAATTCTATGAGATAGGATTTACCTTCCAAATCAGCACCCCCAAAATAGGTTCCATGTCACATGATGTCTTCAGAAGGCTTTTGCAAAAGGGTTAGGATAATATATTCAGTGACTACATTTCATGTAACATTTCCTCGCTTGGACATGATATGTATTCAAATGTTTTTGTCTTTCATACAATTGTTTCTAACACATTTATAAGATTATTTCTTTGTTGCTTTGTATGTCCCTCCCCCACGGTATAACCCCTGCTTTCACTGTATTTGATGTCAGTATAATTTGTGGAAGGGAAGGGAAAAAACAAATCCTTTAAATAGGGATACAGGTGGACCCATTGCAACAATGAGATGTACAAGTCATTATGTCAAAAACGAACTTTACAACTTTGGTGGGGGCGGGGGAGGAGGATTGGGTGGGGGTGGGGGGGAGGATGGGAAGGGATGGGAAGGGAAAACAAAGGAGGAGGCTACAATGCTTGATAAGAAATGTACTCATTATCTTGCCCATGTAATTGTAACCCCTCTGTACAGTATTTTCACAATAAAAAGAAATCTTAGAAAATTCCTGTAATCAATACCACTGTTTCTTTTGGTTTAACCCAACACACTCCAAATTCTAGATTTCATGCTTCCTTAGCATGCTTTTTTAAGCTCCTACAAACTAGCAGAACCTATATAATGGGAAATAAAATCTATCTAATTTAATTGATCAAATCAGTATGATAAAACTCTTAGACCAGTACTACTACCAGCTCAGCAGAATAAATATTGCTAACACAATTAGGTATGGTTTCCACAAATTATCACTATACTTTCCCCTTTAAAATAATAATGGCTTCCAGATGTACTGAAGACATATATTAGTGCTTATTTCTTCTAACAAAGTACTGCCAAAGTTCAATTTAATTTAGTCTCATCCAGTACTCTATAATCAGATTTCACATCTTGTTGATCAGGGTTTCAAGAATAATTTATCCCTGTAGAAAAGTATATTAGTAGACTCTATAATTATACTTCGGAAGGAAATAAAGAGTATAAAGCAGACCTTCATCTTCTATCATCTGGATCATCAATACAAGTCTCATTTTTCTATCTGAGATCCCCTTCAAAACTTTCTCAACAAAATCACAAGAGTGATCCACTTAAGTCCTAAGTTATACCATGCCTTCCTTCTATTATAATCCTCAAACCAACAGCTCCTAGTTTCACTCAAAGAAAAACTATAATCTGTAACTAAGGTCTATTCTTCTTTTGTCTCTATACACTTGTCCTCCACTCAGGCCTCAGTGGTGGACTTTGGACAGCCCAGATATGGCTCTAAGTTTAGTCTTTGCAATGGATTCCCCTTATGGCTGCACAGCTCTGCCCAGAAATCCAATGGCTTGGTAGCTCACTGTTTTAAGTGTCATGTTCAAATAAAGTCTTCTCAGTGTTGCTTCACTAGACTGGTTTTAAAATTACGTCCCAACTTCTAACACACTAGACCCCTAGTCCATTACTCTGACACTTTTATTCCTTCAAACTTTTCCTCTTCCAACAGAATACGATTTAATTACTTATTAAATGCCAGTCACCATAATATTAATAACCTCTAAGAGAGAAGTTTATACATTTTATTCACTTATGTATCTCATCAACATATGCTTGGCACATAATAGGAATTCATAAATATTACTTGAATGAATAAATAAAATACAACATAGACTTATTGTGTAACAGTTAATATTATCATTTTTCTCTATTTTAATAATAAGTATACCTAAGTGAAAAAAGTCAATATTGGAAAAACAATCATCCTAAGATGATTACATTATAGTTTTCCTAAGTACTTTTTTAGAATTTCATAAACCAATGAAAGAACAATGTCATGGTACCGTAGAGCTAAAGTACACAATACTCAGCTGAAGATACATGTGAAGCACCTTGGATCTTTATATGAAATAAATGTATAGCCAAAGACACAGTTCTTTAAAGTATTCTTCCACAGAGGCAGTCTCCACTAAAGAGTCCACATTTGGAGCAACACTGCCATTAACAAGAATAATGTGCAATAGTTCGTTTTCTTTCCTATTACTAAACAATATTTAGGTCAGATTTTAATCATTTTTGTGCATTTTCTATGATATACTTTGAATTCTTCCAATTCTGATATTCACCCATATTTCTTTTTTGAAGTCTAAGTGTTTATGAAGAGGAAATAACAATAAAAGCTGCTTGTGTTAATTCTAGGCTTAAATTGTCATTTAAAGGAAGAGGTGACATTGTCTGAACAGAAATACACTCATTACTTGACTTGTGAAATGATAACCCCTTTATACATCACCTCTATAATAAAAATTACAAGATTGTTTCAAAAAATTGTCAGGGACAAAATCATAAGCTTTAATATTTTGTTTTCAAGTAAACTAAAAAGTTGTATTCTAAATATTATTTTAAAATATTGACATATGCCAAGATCTCCTTAAGATTAGTGAGAAAGGATTAAGTGCTGAGTGCTATGCACTCTCTCTTTCTGCATATACATTTCTACTCTCTTCATAAAATATACTATAAATCATAGAGATGGATTGAGATAGTGGGATTCCTTGTCTGATTTATAAAACATTAATTAGTTAAAGCAATGCATATAGTATTATAAAACATTAATTTATTAAACTACTTATACTACAACATTCCTTTGTAAATCAATAAATTTCACCCTTAAAGTCTTACTAGATTTTTTTTTGAGGCAGTATATTAATACGCACATCAGGCTAGCCTCCAATTTGTAATCCTCCTGCCTCAGTTTCCTGAGATGATAAACAAGGTATTGTCACTATCTAATAAATAAGTACAAGAGTCTGAAGGTGTCAAAAGCAGTCTGTTCTCTTAAAGTTATTTATACATTTTCTGAAAAATTGTTAATTCCATTCATTTGGTGGGAAAGTTTTTCTTCAATAGTATTAAAGAGATAATATTAAGTGAAATGAACCCCAAGGTAGAGATACAAGTGGGGTTTTTTTCTTGCTTGCTATTGTTTTGGGGATATTTTTGGGGGGTCCAGTCCTGGGGCCTGAACTCTGGACCTGGGCGCTGTCCCTCAGCTCTTCAGCTCAAGGCTAGTACTCTACCACTTGAGCCACAGCACCACTTCTGAATTTCTGCTTATGTGGTGCTGAGGAATCGAACCCAGGGCCTTATGCATGCAAGGCAAGCACTCTACCACTGAGCCACCTTCTCAGCCCATCAGCAGTTCAACTTTTATATTGTACCACATGCATAATTGAAACTTTTCTAACACACATTTCACTATCAAGAAAGTTAGTTATGGTCTGGGAAGGTGGCTCAGTGGTAGAGCGCTTGCCTTGCATGCATGAGGCCCTGAGTTCGATTCCTCAGCACCACATAAGCAAAAAGAAAAAAGTCAGAAGTGGTACTATGGCTCAAGTGGTAGAGTGCTAGCCTTGAGCTGAAGAGCTGACCCCCCTTGCTATTGTTTTTAACATATTTAAAATGTACTAAATGATTTTTTTGTTTCTCTTGTATGTTCTTCCCCCACTGTATAACCCATTTTCACTGTATTTGATGTCAGTACCCTGCACCTTGTATCTACATTTTTCTAATTTGGAGAGGGGAAGAGAAATAACAAAATGTTGAAATAAGGATACAGGCTGATCCATTGTAACAATGAGATGTACAAGACACTATGTTGAAACAACTTTACAACTGAGGGGGGAGGGGAAGGGCGGGGAGGATGATAAGGAAAAAATAAAGGTGGAGGTAACAATGTATTCCTTACCTTACACATGTAACTGTAACCCCTCTGTACAGTATTTTTACAATAAAAACATATTAAAAAAAGAAAAAAGCACTAAAGGCTGAATTCTAAATGATTACTAATCTTCATAAAATAAGAACAAACTATTATATTTCAACTATGAAGGTTATATACTAATTCAGTTATCCATAGCATCTAACAACTTGAGCAAATAGTATCTAACAGATAACATCTAACAATATGAACCAACTTCTTACTCTATCATAACAATACTAACATGATTTATATGTACACATAATTATTTAAAATAAACTATCAAATTTTAACCAATATGCCACTAAGTCAAGCAAATTACCTAACTAGTAAACTGCACAACCACATAGGGAGAACATATAAAACACACTGAAAACCAAAGATTTAAGGTATTGAAAAACCAAGTAAAAGGAAAAAAAAAACTTGAAATGCTCCTCCAAAAAAATCACATTTTCCAGATAGCTATAAGGAAGAGTAAGAATCTCCAACAGGAATCTTTTCATTGATTAAGAGCTTTCTAGGTAGAATAGTACTAGAAAGCAAGGAAGTACAAAATTCAATCAATGTGCATACTACTATAGTTCCCTATAACAAAACTAATGTTAACCACAACATTTTTAAATACTTCATATATTTTCCACAGTTATTGCAGTATCAAATATGGTCCTTAATTCTATGGATGCAAAAGAATCTAACAATCATATTATTTAGAAACACATAAACTAGAAATTACTAAAATATCAACTATAAATGTGTTAAATATAATTGTTCTATCTATTGAGTACAACCAACTCTCCAAATATATACCTTAGGATATTTTCAACCATATGACTACTAACATTGGAGCTCAATAATTTTTTGTTGGTGGTGTAAATGCAGGAGCTATTCTGTCCAGTACAGTTTACCAGATAATCCAGCCTCCTCCACTTGCTCCCTCCCCAAAAAATGTATCTAGAGATTCTGCCAAATGTTCCCTGTTGAGCAAAATTCCCCTTAGTTAAGAACTAATAAAAGAAAAAAGGGAGGAAAGGAGGGCTGGAAAGAGGGAGTAAGGGAATGAGGGAGGGAAAGGGAAAAGGAAGGTAGGAAAGAAATAGGGAAAGAAGGAAAGGGAAATAAGGAGAAAAGGAGGGAGGAAGGATTGGTTTATACTAGATATTCTTAAACATTTAATAAAACTATATAAACTGAATTTAATTTCAAGTTGGTGAAGTTGAATGTATTAAGGATCATATTTATGTGCAAAGAATCATTTTAAAACTAAATCAATGTTGTGTATGATACAATAAACATACCACCAATCTGAGAAAAAAAAATTTGCTCTTAATAACAACTTTCTCCTTATTTCTTACTTCCATCTTAAGAATAACACCCTACCTTCCTGCTGTCTCCCAGGAATAAAAACAATTGCAGTCTTTCTTTTTACAATTCTAAAGGCAAGAGAAGAACCTTATTTCTCTGACTCTACAAATGGTTTCTGAAATACTCTCCAGGTGACCTGAAGTGACTGATAAGTCTATTCTACATTTACTAATAAGTTTAATAGGACCTGCATAACAAGAGTAATAATTTGTTATAGCAAATCAGAGTTAATTTTTGTGTTCACTTACTACCTAGATATAACCCTTTAAGGTTTCTCAGTGGATTAGCTTACCATAGATGTAACGGATCGTGCATCTTCTTCATAATTTATTACAGGAGGTGGCTCTTTTCCATCATTTTCTTGTACTTTTTGTTCAAGTAGTTCTTTCTGTGCTGTAAACTTTGCTTCAGTGCATTTTAGCTGCTGGACTGATTGTTTCAGTTCTTCAAGTGTCTGTTTTTGGCTCAGCAGAAGGACAATGCTAAAAGAGAATGAATTAAGTATAAATTATTTTAACTACTTGAGAAGAACCAATAATCCTACCTATTTGAAAGGTTGAGATCTGAAGAACTGATGTTCATAGCCATCCCAGGAAGAAAAGTTTCCATCTCCAAAATAACAAGCAAAACTCTTGGATGGAGGCATGTCTCAAGTGGTAGAATGACAGCTGATCTCAGGAGAGTTGAGTGAATACATGACATTGAGTTCAAACCCTGGTACCAGCAAATGGAGGGAATAAAGGAGAAAAGAGGGCATGGAGTCATGAAAGGATGGAGGAAGGAAGGGAGAAAGGGAGAAAAAAAGGAAAGAAGGAAGGAGGGAAGGAAAATATATATAATTACTTCAACCTCTTTAAAATGAATTAATGGAAAATATAAAATATAGGCTTTGCCTTTGTTTCATTTTGCTCTTTATAGCAATCTTTCAGAATCATCAAAAATTTTAATCTAAATGGATTTTACATCATAATATTTATTAAATGTTAGCATTAACAAAGTAGAAGCATTTCAAATACATTATGAACTGTAGCATTCATTTTATTTCACACTTAAACCATTTACCTCACAGAATAAAGAAACTGAGTTCCAGAAATAGAAAGCCTAAAATGAATGAAAATGATAGAATCCTAAATTGATTTCAAATCTCAAAGGTAAAATGGCTAAGGGCAGCTCTGTGCCTAAAGTACAATAAATCAAATTACAGCCTAGGCATCAAGCTGTGTGTAGATGTAAGGCATGAGTGCTGGAAGTCAGGCAAAGACTAAGGGCTGAGTATAATTGAGGGAGTGAATATAAAATTAATTGACAAACATCTAATATTATCAACATAAGGACAGTAAATTTCCCCCATCCTCAATGGAAAATTCAAACTAATTTACTCTCCTTGTGGATGGTACATTACCAGGTAAAAGGTAACAGAAAAACACAATGTGGTAATAAGAACACCTTCGTAAAACATCCCATATGTAAAAAGAACCTGAAAAGAATTGTGCCATGTACTGCAGAAAGTAAGTTATTACTTACATAAGAAGCTGTCATTATAAGGTAGAGAAAGCTTCAAAACTGTACAGTATGGTCAGAAAATGTTACCGTCGAAAATTCAAACATTTTTAAAGGTACAAGAATTAACTTGTCTAAGTATTTGTGGGCAGACATAACCACTGCTTAAGAGAAATTATTTATGGGGGGCTAGGAAATTGGCTCAGTGGTAGAGCACTTGCCTTGCATGCCTGAGGCCCTGGGTTCGATTCCTCAGCACCACATAAGCAAAAAGAAAAAAGCCGGAAGTGGTG